>NW_024870886.1:600000-1060000 GCF_019054845.1 Dipodomys spectabilis | reverse complement strand
GCAAACCATTTCAAAGCCCCATGGCCTCAGTGCTTCATCTCCCACCACATGGTTGTGGAGGAGATGTGGAAGGAGCAGGGCATTGGAAAGAGATATACCATTGTAACATAGTGTGATTTCATGACATATTTAGAACGGAACTCTAGAGATAGGTCAGACACCCAAGGTCTGAAGGGTGGAGTCGGTATTTCCCAGATGCTCAGGAGCACAGGGGAAGCGGGGAAGGTTAGAGCCCTGGCAAGTTTCTGGCTTCTCAGCCAACTTGACTCTGAGGACCCAAAAGCAGTTTTTAGATTTTTTTGATTACTGTTAATCATCTTATTTCTCCTTAAAACACATGAGATCACTCAACTTTGAATGAGAAAAGTTTTCTTTTATCGTGGTTTCAGTGGTTTGGGTCCATGTTGCTTGATTCTGTTCCTCTAGGTCTTTGGTGGTCAGGAAGGAGTAGCAAGAGCAAGAGAGGAGAGAGGGAGAGAGGGGGGAGAGAAGAAGGGTGAAGGAGGGAGAGAAAGGAGAGGGGGTAGAGAAGAGGGGAGGGAGAGACAGAGGAGAGGGAGAGAGAGGGAGAGTCACGAGAGGGAGAAAGAGGAAGAGGAAGAGAGAGACAGTGAGATATTACCATCAAGAGTATATCCTCAATTAACTTCCTCCCACTAGACATCACATCTTAACGGTTTCACAACCTGTTTCCTTGGAGGGAATGAGGTCTTCCTTGTTGAGCTAGGGTATTGTACAGTAAGATCCAAGGACAAAGAGAAGGAAGAACCCAGTGGAGGATGGAGTCTACCTTTTTTTTCTTTTGGTATATTATGTTCTATCGCAGTTGTCCAGTTTCTTCAATAAGAATGTTCGTGCCAACTAGGGAAAAAGAAAGGAAGGAATAACACTCTCCCAAAAAATTTGTACTCATTATCTGACTTATGAAATTGTGACCTCTCGGTACAACACCTTAATAATAACAATAACATTATTTGTCAAAAGAAATCATTCTCCCCTGTATAGATAGAAGAGACTAGGAAGCATTACAGAAACCACAAAGCCTTGGGTTTTAAAGAAGATATTCAAGAGCTCAAAAGAGTTACCACTTGATGTGTAGCTAGCTGTTTGAAGCTCAGTAAAATGAGTCATGGAGAATAATTACATGAGAGGGAGAGAGGGGGAGAGAGAGAGGAGAGAAGCTAGAAACACATATTATAGCAAGCACTCTCTTATAGAAACATGAGCCACAGAAGTAAAGTTGAATTTCCTAGTAGTTTCCTTAGTAAAATGAAAAAGAAACATGATTTAATTTTAACAACATATTTTATTTAAACCAGTGTTCCCAAATATTACCATTTCAACTTATAATTAATGTAAAATTTTAGAGATGTTGTATGATCTCTTTTACAAAGTCTTTGAAATTCAGTGTGAATAGTACTACAAACCTCCATGCAAACTACCCCTGTTTTATCTGTGGGGTGGGTCCCTCTGTCTGGGACAGAGTTATTCAAAGGAGTTCTGTTACTGGAATCCTCCCTCCCATATATCATACTTTAGCCAGTATGTTTGTGTGTATATATGCATATAGCCCTATATATGTTTATTCATGTACTTATAATTTAGATTTAACTCCAGGAAGCATTTGTTATTCTTACCAATCTGCTCAGGCATTGAGATAGAAAGGGGTTATGCCATCCCCGTTCTGGAATGTTGCCAACATAAAAAATGCATTTGATGCATCTCTACCTCCTATTTGGGAAACCTCCAACAAATTCAATTGCAAATGAGATGTGCAATTTTATGGTCTGTGAACAAGGGATAATACTTTAAATATGTGAATTTAGACGCTAGGAGATATTATAGAATACACCATTTCTTGCTAGCACAACTTTATAAAGAACATTTATATCATCTGTCAACATGATTACTTAGACAAACTAGAATAGTTTCACATCATCCCCATGGTATTCTTCAATTAGCACCCATTATCATCTTATAAGTAAATATCAGAACATTCTCCCTTAAAGATACCTTCCAAAGGAAAGCTTTGTAAGTCATGGCAGAATTATAATGCTACTTTATTTACCCAAGTTATCTCCAGGAAATGTAAAGTTATTAGATAAATATCAATTTAATTTGTGAAGGAAATGTCTAAGAGAGGGGTTTTCTAAAAACAAATGAACTAGAAATGGTTTCAAGTTTATGATGGCTTGAGTCCCAGGATATAGTGGAAAAGTAAATAAAGTATACATGGATCTTTAAAACTAGACATACTTAAGGAGAATAAGTAAGTGTGAGATATCATTGCGAACCCCCTTGTACAATTCATATATGCTAAAAATTACAGAAAAGTAAAGCAAGCTCTGTTGGGTGAGTGGGCACCATTAGGAAAGTTGGAAAGCCAGTGGAAATGTGAATGTGGGTAAAGAACTTTACATGCATGAAACTAGCACAATGAAACCTATTGGATTGTTTTCAGAAAAGAGAGGGAGAGAGGGTTTTGTTAGGTCCATGAGATGTATGTATGGAAATGTTACAATGAAACCTCCTTGTACAGTAAATATATATTAATAAAAATGCTCATAAAAAGGAAAGAAATAAGCAACATTGGTAACTTGTGAGCTCTGGTAGGATCTCACAGTTACCCAGAGGGCCTTCACATGCCATCAGGTGACACTGTGTATTCCAATGGGAAGACATCCTTTATTGGATGAATCGAACCAGAGAAGACAATGGAGAGAAACTCAAAAGACCCACAAGGAGTAACAGCTGGAATCAGTATTGGAGGCCAATCAAGGACCTGTAGTGGGCACTAACAGCAGCCCTTGGAGAAACAAGAAGCAGCTTTTATGTGGCTTTGTGGAGCTCACTGTTGGTTGCATTTATGGCTTGAACACCATCATGTGAACCCAAGGGTCTTGACAAAAGGCAGCAAAGTGGAAGGCTGTGCAGTGGAGAAAGAAAGTAATTACAGGGTCCCAAAGATACTGAGAAGAATGAGTTCTGTAATCTGAGATCTTTCCAGAAGACTTAAGGAGTAGTATGAGTTAAAGATAGAGGTGATCTCTCTGGTTACCTCTTGTGTTAGAGAATCCTGGATTTGGTTTATAATTGTGATTCTAGGTTTATCTCGATATTTGCATGGCTCTAAAAAGACATTCCTATAAGAACCTGTGATAAAAATAGCATATAAGTATTGGTGTTCAGTGCATAATTTGAATTATCTAAGCAAGTATGTGAAGAGAATTGTCTCTCCCCTTAGTAAACATATCCTAGATTGTTTTAGAAGTGATATTGTATAACACTGTTTACATTTATAGTTTTTCCCCTTAAGATGGAAAACAGGTGTTCTATAAAATTTATAGACCATTAAATTTTTTTGCTTCAGGACATTTCAACTATTATTAAGAAAAAGCAAATACATAGGAAAATCATTTGCTTTAGGTTTATTGAACTGACCAGGATTTTGTCTTTAGATCCCATTTGACTCCTAAGTGATTTTAATCTCTTTCATTGATTTTGTAGGTTAAAAATAAACACTTAGAAAAGCTCCCTTCCTGCTGAAAAATAAAAATATTTTATGTAAATATCAGATGTAGAAAGTATAGTTTAGTTAATACAACTATTTTTTCCTTTTTCTTTTATTTACTTTTATCAGCAAATGTAAATTGTACCAAAGGAGTTTCCTTGTGATATTTTCATAATGTGCATAACATCCTTAGATCATATTCATTGATCCTTTCTTCTAGCTACCTTTTTCTATAACTTTTTAATAAATTTCATTGTTCCATCTTTTACATATAATGATTTCAATTATATTCGTCTTTATCACCTTCTCCCTCTCCCTTTCTCTCTCCTTTCCTGTCTCACTCTACCTCCCTCTCTTCCCCTCACATTCCTCTCTGTTTTCTTTTGTGAAGGGGTGTGGTAGTGGAGGAGGGCTGGACACTGTTCCTGAGCTTTTGTAAGGTTAGCACTGTATGACTTGAGCTACAGTTTCACTTCTGGTTTTATTTTGTTTAATTTTTCGTAATTAATTAGAGTATGAGTCTCATGGACTTTCCTTCCTGGGCTGGCTTTGAACCACCATGCTCAGTTGTCACCCTCCTGATTAGCTAGGATTACTGGTGTGAGATATAGGCACTCACTTTATTTTCCTTTTTTAAAAGAAACGACGGAATTCTAGAACAATGTCCAGTTGGCGGAAAAGAATTTTAGTACGTTGAAAGAATAATAAAATCGTACTTTATTTTCTTCATTGAAGGAATTGACTGTCCTCAGGAATTCTGGCAGATTTGACCAGGAAACCAGCAGGTTTATTTCTATTGCCTTTTTCTTTTTTCTGTAAGTGTTAAAATTGAAGCCATTGATAACACATAAACAACTCCTAAGTGGTTATTTTATATATTCTCTTAAAACTGGTGTTGGTGAAGCCTCCACTATATGACTCTGAATAACAGTATTTTATAAAACTTGTTATATGTAGTTGGTCAATGGAAGAACAGTTACCAGTCATTTTAACATGCAAGTATATTACTTTATTGTTCAATTCATTTGTGATAGGGGGAGTCATACCATTTGAAACAAGTGGGCTTCAATAAAATGTATGTAAGTTTAAAATGAAAATGTGAAGACAAGAGTATATTATATGATTGTCAAAAGGATGCTTAGGAATTTTAAGCTAATCATTGGTGGCTCAAACTTGGAATCCTAGCTACTGAGGAGATTGAGATCTGAAGGATGTGATCCAGAGCCAGTGTGGGCAAACAAATCTGGGAGACTAATCTCCAATGAATCATCAAAATCCACAAGTGGAGTGGTGGCTCAGGAGAGTACCAGCCATAAGTACAAAACGCTAACCAAGCGCATGAAAGAAGACCTGAGTTCAAGTCTCAGTATCTGACTCTTTTTTATTTTAGAAGCACAAAAGTGCTAGCATTACAGAATATACAGTTTATCAGAGAGAGGTTCCATAGCCTTCCTAACACAAACAAAGCTGCACGTAAAAGAATAGATAAAATATGAGTTTTTGGAGACATTAATGATGTAATAAAGAGACTTTTGGCAATTGAAAAGGTTATAAATAAATCCTTAAACTCCAAAAAAGTTCTTTTAGTTTCTTTTCAATATATTTTTATTTTGCATTAAAAGGAATTTAATGGAAAATAAAATTTTCCTTAGTCTTCCCTGGATTAATCAACTCAAAGTCTTATTCAAAAAAGTGGGAAGTCCTGAATTCTTTGCTTCATGAAATTAAGAAGCTTGACTATAAGTTGTCAGATGGGTTAGACATAGATTATTAATTGTGGCTAAACTAAATCTGATAATCTATTATATTACTTGCTTCACACTGAAGTATTTGTCCCTGTGATACAAAAGCTGTCCTATCTGAATGAACTCTTAAATGAAGTTATATAAATACAAACAACCCTAGATCTATGTGGAAGATATAATTCAATTAATGAAAGTGCAATCAAGAAATATCAGGCATGGGATTAATGTCTAATTTAAGGTACTTCAGAATTTTCAAGGCAGTATGTTGAACTGTGTTTATATGTCTATTTAAATGCAGGATAAAGCTGTTAAGCTTCAAGCTAGAGAGGAAGAAAACCTTTGTTACGATTTTTAAATAGCAGGGAAAATCAATATATTTATACTTAACCTTTGCATTGCCAAGGTTACATATACCCTGGAAACCTCTTCCTGTTTAGAAGTTGGGAACTTAGGGAAGTACTTGTCCCTGATGAGGACTTGGGGTCCAATGAGCACAGGATGCATGTGTGTCCTGGGGGCATCAGGAAAAGGCCCTGCAGCCATTCTGCATTTCATAGCACTCTAGTGGTTTGCCAGTTAGAGAGCTTTTGCAATTTACCATGAGGGAGGGCCTTAAGGGGAAGAAAGAATATGGCTCAATTAATTAGAACTTGTTAGCAAACTTCAACTATTACCCTATTTAGATTTTCAAATCACTGATATATCAAATACCCATAAGATTTGGAAAGGAAGTAAGAATAAGCAGCCGAGAGAGCTAATTTGTCCACCATGATACTACTTGAATACTCCAAGCAGTAATTTTCACAGATTAGACTTTCTGTAAAGAAGAAAAGGGAAATGGAACTGGTTTTCTTTATCACCATTTGGTGTTTTTTAAGTGTTACTTGTGTAGCTTTTATTCTCAGTCTCTGAATAAGATTAATAATCGGAATGACATCTATAAATTCCTATTTTAAAGATAATAATTATGAAATAATTATTGAAACTTATTTGGAGCTATTTTATAGTGTAGGGTTTTTCTATTTATTTAGCACATCTTCAATGCAGCTTATTTTTTGTATTAACAAAAGTCAATGATTCTTCATAATTATGTGAGTTATCAAGATAGCATTCAAATAGTATCTTGTCTGTTCTAAAGTCTTTTCAGCCAAATCTCTAATATTTCCATGGCATGGAATCATATTGTCTTCAAATGATAATCATACATATTTTTCAATAACTTTAGCTCATATGTCTCTTATTTTTACCATAAGTACCTTAGATATGCAAGAAAATGTTGTATAATATTTTAAATAGTGAACATCCTAGCCATAGCTTGTGTTTTTGTCATCAGCATTTTTGTTTGCTTCATTGGAGTTTTAGTGTTTTATTTTGATACCTAGTACATTGAAAACTTGAAGACAACTCGTGTGTGTGTGTGTGTGTGTGTGTGTGTGTGTGTCCTGGATCTTGAACTCAGGGTTGGGCACTGTTCCTGAGATGTTTTGCTCAAGGTTACTGTTCTACCACTTGGGCCACAGATCTTGTTTTGGCTTTTTGGTGGTTAATTGGTAATAAGAAACCTCACAGGTTTTTTCTGCCTGGTCTGGTTTTGAACCTTAATCATCAGATCTCTTGAGTATCTAGAATTACAGGCATTGAACCACTGTACCTGGCTCTAACTCTTTTTCTTGTATTAAGACATTTTCCTTTGGATCAGTGATAAAACTGCTTGTCTGGTATTCACAAGGTTCTGGGATAGATCCTAAGCATTACAAGGAAAGAAGGCAGACAGGCAACAGGCAGGCAGGCAGGAAAGAAGGAAAGAAGGAAGGAAGGATGGAAGGGAGGGAGGAAGGGAAAGGAAGGAAGGAAGGAACGAAGAGACTTAGTTTTAGCTATCTTTCAGTGAAAATATTTGTATATCAACTTTATAAAACTCGTTGAATGGATTTAATAGACTAGAATGGGTTGAAGTCTGATAGATTCTATTTTTCTATATTGTATGGCAATGATCACCTGATTTTGCATGTTTATGTAACCTGTTTAGTCCCATGGATACTTAAACTTGAGATAGTGGTATTGGCTTTTCAAAGTTGAGAAATATGATAATTTCTCAAATCTACTTTGATGTTCAGAAGGATCTAATTTAATTTTAATGTTCTTGGAGTCATGCCTCTCAAGAAATAATCTTTAAGAGGATGTCCTATTTTGTGAAATGTTGATACAATGGTATAGAATATGCATAACTCAGTTATTCTGTTTATCTGCATTGCTATCCTTATTTAGTTCATAGCATATAATAGTAAACAGGGAGTTAAAAAAGTGAAGTGAAGCAAGTAGAGTCATAGGAAAAGAACACAAAGAGATTTAATAAGAACCTCCTGAAGAAGAGAGAGATGTGTTCAGATTTTCTTCCTTTCTAGCTAATGTAGCTTATTTGAAAGGAAGTGATTGCCTTGTTGAATCACTTTGGTAATTTATACCTTCTTCTGGTGGACAGTTTCATTCTCATTCTTGCAGGCCCCAAGGAACCACATGGGTGCATATTTGAGGGTTTCCTGACCAAAGTTCATGTTCAGTGTCATTTAAATAAAGCCTTGATACCTTGTGCTGCTCCAAGCGATAGGAAAACCTGTTATGTATGGAATGACAGAAGGCAAGTGCATGTGTTTTTCTCTCCAGTTTGGAAAATCTTAGCATATAAAATGTACTAATGGATGCTAACTCTAAATACTGAATACCTAATATTAGCAAGTTGGAAGAAAAACTGGAATATGATGAATATTAGCAAGAATAATTTATTGTTATTACTTGATAGATTGTATCTGGTTGCTTCAATGTAGAGTCAATCACATTTAAACCTATTTGAATCTGTCTATCTGTAATTGTCATTGCTTTCATATGAATATCACAAATAGTTAAACATCAGCCATATTAAAATCTATTGTATTTGTATTGCTAAATGCCCTACTTTGAATTTCTCAGTGGGTCTGTTAATTTTCCTGTGGGAGGAGTTTAGATATATCCAAAAGCACTCTTAATGATTAGGACACTTGTAGGAATTTATTCTATTAGCAATCTAGCTTCTGGTGATATGTACCCTCTCCTAAAAGCTATCCTGCTTTATTAAATCCTGACATTAAATCTAATGACATTGAAGAAAAGGAGCTAATACTGAGATGCAGTTCATTGTTTCCAAATTCATACTGGATTCATTGAGTACTGTCATCCTTAAATCTGTCTGGTGCATTTCAATTTTGGGCTTATCAGGGTAAGGCATACCAAGGGAAAAGAATGATCATTTTTAATATTTGAATGTGGGTCCTTATTTGATTTGTAAACTGATTCATGTTATAGAAATCAATCGGCAAAGCAATGAGTTACAAATAACAGTTTTAAGGAAGCATATCACAGCTTTATTATTTCAGTTGACGTGAAGTAATTTTGGTTTAATCTTGAGTGGTAACTTGTTTGAAGAGATACACAGTCACCCCTTTCCTGGGGGTGGGGAGATTCTCATCACCTTTATCTAGCTTTAATAGTTCTCCATATCACTTATCATCATCTAATAAAATGTGTATACTTTTTATTAAACTTATTCTTCCATTTTCCAAATGAAAGTCTGAAAGGAGAAGGATTGTGTTCCTTTTACTAAGCGAGTCAATATGGGTGGAATGAATACATAGACGGATGGGTGCCAGGATAAAGTGACCCTGTGCGCCAATGTACTGATAATTTCAATGAGAACTTTAGTTAAACTTGGTTCTGGGGCTAAGCATGGATTTCATGACTTACTTTATTAAATTATGCCTTTAGGAGGTTGAGAAAAATTGAGGCCTATCTATTGAAAAATGGTACTTCATGTACATGTGTACCTCTGAGCTTTTCCCTTTTTTTTTTTTTTTTTTTTTTGGTCAGACTTCCCTTTTTTCAGAATTTCCTTTTCCCTGATCACAAACTTAACTTCAGGCAGCAATTTCTCCAGGAAGTTGAAAGTCCCTGATATGGCTCAGGGAACTGTGGCTGTCCTGGACCATAAAATTTCAACACACCGAGCTGTGCATGCTCAGCTAACAGACTTGTTCTTTCTGTGGTATGGGCTATGTTAGAAGCAAGGTGCTTCTATTTTTTTCTTCCAAGACATAGTTTTGGTTCTGGAAAAGCATATGTTATAAAGAGTTATAAAGAGAAGTGTGTGTGTGTGTGTGTGTGTGTGTGTGTGTGTGTGTGTGTGTGTGTGTGTGGTGTGTTGGGAAGGAGCACTTAAGAGAAAGGAAAAGAGAGAGGAAGACTGGAAAGGAAAAGAAGAATAAAAATGTTGAAAAGATGCTGCTCATTTAAACCCAGAATGAGTCTCTATCCAGTGAAAGGATATGTTTTTTTAATTTTTTTCTTTAGAGAGGTTTAATTAATGGATGCAGATTATATTGTTAGCACCTCTATGTTGCAGGATTTTGCTGAGCTAATCACATAATAAGAGCTCAATTACTATGGATTGAAAGAATGAATATATAGGACACTGAAAGAGAAGAGATGCCTTTAACCTCACAGAGATTTGTGTTTTAGTGAGGTGACAATGGATCAGTATACTACTTTACATGTAAAACAATACATAGCATAATGTAAAATGGGGTAGAAATGCATATAAGAATATATGAAGTATGCCATGTGCCGAAGGCTCATGACTGTAATCCTAGCTACTCAGGAGGCTGATTTCTGAGGATCATGGTATGAAGTCAGCTAGAACAGAAAGTCCATGAGCCTTATCTCCAATTAACCAAGAAAAAGCTAGAATGGAGCTGTGGCTCAAGTGGTAGCACTAGCCTTGAGCAAAAATGCTAAGGGATGCAACACCCAAACCCTGAGTTCAAGCCCCAAGATGCACACACACACACACACACACACACACACACACACAAACCACTTGATTAATTCTTTTTCATTATGGAGACCTCAGATTAAAGCAAATTTTCACTTCTTGTGCTTACTGCAATGATAGGACAGAGATTAATATTAAAATTATTATTTTTAAAATTTTTATTTATTTTTTATTGTGAACATACTGTACAGAGGGGTTACAATTACATGGGCAAGATAATGAATACATTTCTTTTTTTTTTTTTTTGATAGATAAATAAATGAAT
The DNA here is from genome assembly GCF_019054845.1 of Dipodomys spectabilis. NCBI lineage: Eukaryota > Metazoa > Chordata > Mammalia > Rodentia > Heteromyidae > Dipodomys > Dipodomys spectabilis. The sequence continues at coordinate 1,049,618 of NW_024870886.1, read as the reverse complement.
TTTAATTGTAGTATATTCTACATCCATAAATATCTTCTTTATTTTGGCAGAAATTATAGTCATTTGGTTTATGCTATATTCATGCTTGCATGTGACATGCTCATAAATAATAACAAAGCTTAGGAAACAATTATATAATGCTACAATAAAGTTTAGAACCATGGTGGTCAGACCATGTTAAAGGTGAATCAGACCATGGTATTTTGTAATTCAGTAAAGGTACAATTATGGAGATCTAATATATGAAATACCTTGAGATGTTGATGATGCATACTAAACAATACTGCCTAGCTTTGATTAATTTCGGGCTTCTAGCTGGGATATTTTTTTTTTTTATTTGAGAACATACTGTACAGAGGGGTTACAATTACATGGTCAGGATAATGCATACATTTCTTACCAAGCATTGCAGCCTCCTCCTTTGTTTACCCTTCACCTCCCTTCCCAGCCTCCCCCCTCCCCCCCCACCCAATCATACAACCCCTCCCCCCCCTCCGACATTGTAAAGCTGGTTTTGACATGACATTTTGTACTTCTCATTGTTGCAACAGGTCCACCTGAATCCTTAAACGACTTGTTTGTCCCCATCTCCTCCACATGTTATACTGACATCAAATATAGTGAAAGCAGGGGTTACACTGTGGGGGAGGGACATACAAAGCAACCAAGAAATAATCTTATAAATGCGTTAGAAACACATGCATGAAAGAAACAAAAACATTAAAATACATATGTGAGGGTTCGTTTTCCTAACATCACCTTCTCTGACTTTTTCCGCTTGACTCATACCTATACTAGATATTGCAAATAAGGGAAACCATGGGACCTATGTTTCTTTGGGCCTGGCTTACTTCACTTAATATAATTTTTTCCAAGCCTTTCCATTTCCTAACAAATGGGGCAATGTCATTCTTTCTGATGGAGGCATAGAATTCCATTGTGTATATATACCACATTTTCTTGATCCATTCATCTATTGAGGGGCATCTGGGTTGGTTCCATATCTTAGCTATGGTAAATAATGCTGCAATAAACATAGTTGTGCTGGTAGCTTTAGTGTGGTCTTTTTTGTAAACATTAGGGTAAATGCCCAAAAGTGGGATTGCTGGGTCATAGGGGAGCTCTATGTGGAGTCTTTTGAGGAACCTCCATACTGCTTTCCAAAGTGGCTGAACAAGTTTACATTCCCACCAACAATGAAGTAAGGTTCCTTTCTGTCCACATCCCCTCCAGCATCTGTTGTTGTTAGAGTTCTTGATTTTTGCTGTTCTAACTGGAGTGAGGTGATATCTCAATGTTGTTTTGATTTGCATTTCTTTTATGGCTAGGGATGTTGAACATTTCTTCATGTGTCTATTGGCCATCCTTCTTTCTTCTTCAGAGAAGCTTCTCTTTAAGTCTTTCGCCCACTTACTTATTGGGCAGTTGTTTCTTTGAGGATTTGTTGTTGGGTGGTTTAATTTTTTGAGTTCCAAGTATATTTTAGATATGAGACCCTTGTCCGTTGTATGGCTAGTAAAGATCTTCTCCCAGTCCGTGGGCTTTCTATTGATCTTGCTAGCTATGTCATTTGCCCTGCAGAAGCTCTGCAACCTTATACAATCCCATTTGTCCAACCTTTCTTTGATTTGTTGTGTTTCCGGGTCTCTATTCAGAAAATTTCGGCCTGAGCCAAGGAGACCCAGGGTTTCTCCTATTCCATCCTGTAATGTTTTCAGAGTGTCTGCTTTGAGTTCAAGGTCTTTGATCCATTTGGAGTTGATTCTGGTGCAGGGTGATATATAAGGATCTAGCTTTAGTTTTCTACATGTAGTTAACCAGTTTTGCCAGCACCATTTACTGAAGAGGCTGTCTGTCTAATGAATACATTTCTTATCAAGCATTGTAGCCTCCTCCTTTGTTTCCCTTTCCCATCCTTTCCCATCCTCCCCACCCCCGTCCCCCCACCCAATCCTCCCCCCCCCCAGCAAAGTTGTAAAGCTCGTTTTCAACATGATGATCCAGAAAGTGCATTGAACGTAGACTCATATCAAAAATTTCCTTTCGCTGTGGGAAAGGAGCACTTGCTTGCTCTGCTATTGACCCTAAATCAAGCATACTACAGAATCTCACAGTGCACCTGATAGAGATTCACCCTTCTCTGTGTGCCAGACTCTCAAAATTGTCTTCATTCTACAATGCTTTATTTTGCTTTCAAGTGTTGAAGGCAGCTTGAATTATCGTCAGAGTAGCTTATATTTCATCAAATGCAAATGACAGGCCACAGACATATACGTTTCAGTCTGCGGGAAGTAGGTAAGGAGATTTGGAAAATTGATAGCAGACCTTTTTCACTATTACAAAAATCAAACCTGATGCTGTAGTTTGGATATTGAGATATGGACCAAGTAAGTAGGCAATGGGAGGTGAGAAATTTGGAAGTGTGTGGTGTTGAGATTGATGTGTGTTGAATAAAATTTTGGGGTAAGTCTTTGGAAACTCCTTTTCTTTTTTTTTTTTTTTTGGGTCCGGTCGTGGGGCCTGAACTCTGGGCCTGGGCGCTGTCCCTCAGCTCTTCAGCTCAAGGCTAGCGCTCTACCACTTGAGCCACAGCGCCACTTCCGGCTTTTTTCTTTTTGCTTATGTGGTGCTGGGAATCGAACCCAGGGCCTCAGGCATGCAAGGCAAGCACTCTACCACTGAGCCACCTTCCCAGCCCCTGGAAACTCCTTTTCATGTTACTCAAGTTGACAGAAATAATAATGATAATGATAATGATAATAATAATAATATAAAAAGATTTGTAAGCAGTACTTTTTTTCTTTCCCTTTTCTCCTCTCTTCTCTCTCCTTGATTTCTTCCTTCCTCTTTCCTTCTATTTTTCTTCCTCTCTTTCTTGCATTTTACTCAACTCTAAGCCTGGAGCTTTGATGAGTTTCTTATTATTAAAGCACTATTAGGTAGGGTACAGAATTCTGGACACAACCACAAGATCTATTTCATGAAATACAAACCCATTAGTGGATTCATTAGCAAACTCCACACATCATTACAATACCCAAATGTCCCTTTCTACAATACTTACCAAGATAGTTTGACTTAATTTTTTCATGATTTTAATTATTATTCTAAAGTCTATATTTGATAACTTTCTCATTAACTTTTTAGCAACAGAAAGATAGCATGAACTTGTTTCTTGAATTACCTTTTCTGACCTTTTGCAAGATGATAATTACAAAAAAACAGAGCGCGATCTGGAAAACTTGTTAAAAAAATTAAGCTGATAAAGTAGCTAACATGGTCCTTCTGTGCTGGTGTCGATTTCAAAATTAACATTTTGGTTCATGTGCTTCTAATAATCACTGACCCTTACCTCATCTACTTTCCACAGGAAATGACTACAGCAGAAATTACTTTGACCCACTGATGGATGAGGAAATAAACCCAAGGCAGTGTGGGATGGAGGTCAGCAAAGAGGGTGAGCCAGAATTAAGTATGTAATTTTTGTGTCAGAATATTCTTTTCCATTCATGAAAATGAGGTGACAAAGATCACATGTGCAGCTCTGTTCGGATTTTGCAGCTTACGATTGGAATGGTAAGTGTTCACCACACACCAATAATGATGGGCAGTGGAGATGACATTTTTTTTCAAGGACAGCAAACTGGCCAGATAAAAGAGGTAGTAGTTGGTTTTCATCCAAATCCCCTATGAATTGCTTTGCTGCCCACGCTGAGGCTTGGTTTTTGCTCTACCAGTTTAAAAGGAGTATTCCTAGTGCATTGTACTTAACACAGAAGATTTCCACATGCCGAGATTATTGAATTCCTTTCATTACATGCAGGAATCCAACATGTAAGCCTGGTACTGGTGGCTCATGCCAATATTCTTAGCGATCTATGAGGCTGAGACCTGTGGATCACGGTTCCAAGCCAGCCCAGGTAGAAAGTCCCTGACTCTTACCTTCAACAGACAAAAAAAAAAAAAAAGCCAGAAGTGGAGCTATGGCTCAAATGGTAGAGAGCAAAAATGCTCAGGGACAGTGTCCTGGCTCTGAGTTCAAGCCCCAGGATTAGAACACACACACACAGAGCCATATAGAGACACATAGACACATACAGACACACAGACACAGACACATAGACACACACACCTCAAATCCCAAAAACCACAAAAGCAAAACAAAGCAAAACAATAACAACAACAAAACATCATATAAGTGGGAAGCCAGGGACTGGGAAGGTACTGAAGAATGACAACACGGTGCCCTCCATAATCTTGAGTATAGGTGTATTTGTGAAAGAAGAGTTCATCATTGTTCCTTAGGGGCAGAGTCTGAACTTCCCAAAACATTCAGGTTGGCAAAATGTATCGATGGGACCATGACCGTTACAAAGTTCCTTAGAATTATTTCTATACAGAAGGTCACATTTCATGGTTAGATTCCAGTCATGGGAACTGCCTTTGTAATGGAAGACTAGACTACATCACCCAAATAAAGGGTTCAAATACAACCCACCGATGGATGAGGAAATAAACCCAAGGCAGTGTGGGAGGCCTGTTTTTTGTGCCATTATTCTCAATAACCAAAACCTACTTTTTTCAGCTTTTGAATTTTTAACATATGGATGTATTTTAATATAACTTTATCGTAATTGTTAAGGTGTTGTATAGAAGCTTCACTAATTCACATGTCAGGTAATGAGCACATTTCTTTTCCCCCAAACCTAGTTTTAACTGGTGCAGAATCTAGAAATATCAAAAGACAGGTTTGCAGGGTAAAGTGAGGAAGCCTCAGAGCTAGTTATCACCAACTCTTGAAAAAGTCAGGGTGAATTAGAGATTGGAAACTCACAGTCTTTTATTTGCCACACACTTGAGATGGGAGAGACAATTGCAATGACTTCTAAGGAAAAGGGAGGTCAAGTGAATGAACGATCATTTGAGGTCTTCGAAGAAATCATTGTTATTATTTTTATAAAGGTGAGGCACAGAGGGGTTACATTTACATATGTCAGGTAATGAGTACATTTCTTTTTGGACCATGTCATCTCTGGGCTGTCTCCCAGTTTTCCCCCTCCCATCCCTATCCACAAGTTGTATAGTTCATTTTCAACATAGTGTCCAGTGAGCACCATTGCTGCATTTGTTCACCCTTTTTCCCTCCATTTCGGTGCCCCCATTTACCCTCCCAAAGACATATAAAAACAGAACTAAAAGAAAAGAAACAGAAGCAGCAAAAAGAAAAAAAAAAACCTTTTTATTCATTGGAGTTCATTTCGATACGTATTATTTTGTGTGATCAGACTGGTGTTTTAAATTATTATTTACTTTATTCTTATAAAGGTGATATACAAAGGGCATACAATGACCTAAGTCAGATAATGAATCCATTTCCTTCCCTACTCTCACTCTCTGTCTGTCCCTCCCTCCCATCTCTATCCACTGTCATCCGTGTCTGTGAACTTTGTCACCCTTTGTCCTTCAAATTCTGTGCTGTCCCCCATGCCCCCTGAATATATACATGTGACTATACCATCCATAAAGAAGACGGAATCATCAAAAAACAAAAAATTAAGTGAAAAAGGAGAGACATCTTGTTTTCATATTTTGGAGTTCATTTCAACATATATGTTTCAAATCTCTTATAGACTATGATATATATGTGCATATGTATGTATATGTGGTGCACATTTTAAAATGCAAAGAGTTTATGAAACATGAGTGCACACTCACTATTCATTTATGATAAAAATAGCAAGATTCATGAGATCGAGCATGCTGTTGCTTCTTAGCACTCCAGCACACTTCTGGCAATTACAAAGTGAATGACAATTACAAATGAATCAGAGTAAACAAAGGAGGAGGCTGCAATGCTTGGTAAGAAATGTATGCATTATCCTGCCCATGTAATTGTAACCCCTCTGTACAGTATGTTCACAAATAAAATTAAAAAAAAAAAAACAAAAAACAAACAAAAAAAGAAAGAAAGAAAGAGACACTAATGAGACAAACTTGTGAAATCGAAGTCAATCTGTGTACCCACATCAGCTTATTTTTTGAGTTAGGGAAACATGCTACTATATTTTCAAGTATTGACAATGAAAGACGTGTGCTGTACTTTGTAATGTTTTCATAAATTAAAAGTTACTACAAAATATAAAAAAGTGTTATTGAAAAATAGCTAGAACCTTGTAATGAAAAGGGTTACTTTTTGTGTGTGGAATATTGTCCTGGTGGTGACTTGCAATATGTGACCTATTTCTGTGTGACTATTTCAGCTTAGTAAATATATAACTCTATAGGATAAGAAAATAAACATGAACATACCTAAAAACAACAAACAAACAAACAAAAAACAAATGAATCAGAGTACCTGCCACTTGCTGGAGATCAAGCATGAAGCTAGGTGTCCTATCTTTTAAAACTCATAACCATCCAGTTTGATGTGTAAGGACAATGAAAGCTGGGATCCCAAGTTTACACAGCTACAAAGAGGCAGTGCTAGGGTCTAGATACAGGCTCAGAGCCCTGACTCTGAAGATGGTGTTTATGGTCTTTCACGGCTTTCATTACCTTGGCATAGAATTCCTTGTCTCCTGCATCAGATACTACCTATTATCAACTTCCAAGTAAGACCTTTTAAAGTGCCATATATAAGCCTAATACGTTTAATAATGGCCCCATCCAGAAGGATGCTTCCTTAGCATACAACCTGCATAACGGTTTGTCTCTTCCTGTCTTGAGTGTTGAGGTCTGGGCTGGCTCTTGGCAATTAAAGAAAAAAAATCGTAGGTCAACTGACTTTTGAAAAAGCTATCTGGAGCATGCAAAGAGCAGAAGCTACTAACTTCCAAGGTCTGTTCAGGTTCCACTCTCAACCATTCCATCTGCTCCCGCAAGCTCCAGCTTTTCTCTTTAGTCATTCCAAGTTCGTGATTATAGGCAACATGGTTTTTTTTCCCAACACTAATGTTCAAAGAAGTTCATGTATGTACAAATTAGGAAGACCTAGGATTCTGAGAAAAGTTAGTGTGGAGAATGACGATCCCAGAGGCCTCTTCTGGAATACTTGGTTGAGTTTTAGATGTGAATAATAGAACTAACCATAATCTTCATTCAGAATGAGTAGCAAAGTGATAGGAGATACTAATACAAAGGACATGTTAAAAGCACAGTAACATTGCACATATAATTGAATTGCCTCCCATAGGGAGATAAACATGCTTGGTATAGTAGGATATATATACACTGGTTATAATTCTATGTCTGAGATGCTCATCCACCTTGAATTATTTATATTTGGTTATATTTAGTGGCAGGAGATACATTGGGATGACCTTTTAAACCTTCAAGAAATACATTTTAATCAAACTTAAAAGTTTCTACACAGTAAAGGGCATAGCTAAATAGAATGGGAATAGATTTTTACTAGCTATGCACCAGACAAGAGCCTAATATCCCGAACATACTTAGAGCTAAAAAAATTAAAGGAGTAAAATTGGCCAACTGTCACATGAAGAAATTCTCAACATCTCTGGCCATAAAGGAGATGCAAATCAAAACAACACTAAGATTCCACCTCACCCTAGTTAGAATAGCCACTATCAAGAAAACAAACAAGAAATCCTAGTGAGGACGGAACCAAAAGGGCACTGTAAGAAACTGTTGGTGGGATTGTAAACTTATTTAGCCACTCTGGAAAGCAGTTTGGAGGGTCCTCAAAAACTAAAGGTAGAACAACCCTGTGAACCTACAATCCCACTCCTGGGCATTTATCCAATAGAATACAAACAAGTTTACAGTAAAGCTATTAGCACAACTGTGTTCATTGCAGCACTATTCCTCATAGTCAAGAGAGGGAATTAGCCCAGATGTCCCTCAATGGACGAACAGATTAAGAAAATTTGGTATTTATACACAATGAAATTTTACTCATCCATTAGAAAGAATAATATTGTACCATTCATAAGGAAATGGAAAGTCCTGGGGGAAAAAGTGAAGTCAAACCCAAAGAAACAAAGGTTGTATAGCTTTATTCATTTGTGGTAGAGAGAATGTACCTAAAAATCTATAAGTAAGCAACTGGGCGGTATGCAAGTGGTTACAAATTAATCAACTGAAGTATAATAGACCCTATGGAGAGCTGAAATAGTATAAACTTTTAGAAAGACTAAGTTAAAGCCCAACAAAATAACTACTGGGAAATGGGTAAACCGAAGAGAGGAAGGAAGGTGGAGAGAGTGCAGTCAAGTCATTGTATATGGACATAGCCTCTTCTACATCTCATGGTTGTCATGGGTCCACCTGTATCCCTATTTAGACAATTTTTTCCCTTCCACTCCCCAAATTATACCAACATCAAATACAGTGAAAACAGGGGGGTGGGGGGAAGAATGTAATGTAATTGTGGAGATGGGAGGGAAGGGATGGTAGGGGAAAATCAAAGGAGGAGGCAACAATGCTTGATAAAAAATGTACTCATTACCTTGCTCATGTGATTGTAACCCCTCTGTACAGTATTTTCACAATAAGAAAGTTATTTTAAAAAAAGAAAAAGGAATTCATTGTATATACTGCAAAATTAAGAAAAATGAAGAGGTAAGTTGAAGGGGGTGAGAATGTAGAAGGGAATGGCACTGGTCAAGATGCATTGTATCCATAAACTTCTTCGTTATATGGCACCTCTTTTGTACAATTAAAGATAACAAAAATTAAAAAGTACATTTTATGAGGTTCTTTTTTTCCAAGAGATTGGTGCTAATGAACATATTGTGCTTTAAATTTATAAGAACTGAGAGCCTTACATTCTTTTACTTATGGTTTTATGTAAAGAATCCTCCTTTTATCTATTGCTATTCTCACTGCAATATGCTATTGTGAACAAAAGCACACAAGACCACAAAAGTTTGTTGTTCCTTTCATGTTTATTTTACACAGTAAAAGGACAATGCATGAAGTAATGGTAGCTAATGGAAAAAATTCATTCTTTTTGTTCAACACTTAAACATCCCATTGTATGATTTGACAAGCCATAATGACATATTCTGAAATGATTTGAGTAATTGATGTTATAACCCATTGAATCTGAGATTCTTTTTGTTGGAGTGGCAATTACATATGTGTATCCTGCAATACACATTTAAAAATTATTTTTCCAATTATCATAAACTTACAAAAGGCTTATTTCCAAAACAAAGCAGCACATTGAATAGAATTCATACTTATGGCCCATAATATAATTAATCATTTCTCTTTGTAATTACATTTGCATACCGATAAATTAGATGATGAGCAAGTCATCATGCGTATATTCTTTTAACACCCTTACAAGGTGATGACAGAATTCTCTATAATCGATTAATGAAGCTTTTTGATGTCAGTGGACAAGGAGAATCCCAAGGTAAGAGACAATCATCTTCAATCTCTTATGTTATTATTAGTTACAAATGAATTGATACGGTGTCTTGCAAATGTTAATCTGTCTTTTCTAAATATTAAAGTTCATCAATGACCTGTCTATGCTTTTGATGGGGAATAGTAATTATGGCTCCTTTTTACAATTACATATGAGTTGTAGTCTAAATAGCAAAAAAAAGACTCTTGTTGCAGGATTCTGCAACACACATGGCTTGTGGGTTTACTACTATATGAGAATCTGTGTGCCCATGACAAAGAGGCATCTTGGTTCTTGAACACATATTTTGGGGTGGTAGAAGACAAGTAGTGTATATTCCTCTCAATTTGAGCATTGGAATCTACATTTGAAATTTTGATTCATTCTAGTAAGTTAGATACATTCTAGTAAATAAGTATTGAACTGGAAATTTAAATGTAATCCTTTAAAAATGAAATTCCTTGGTATTGGTTTAACAGAATAGACCCTGACTGTAGTTTTCACCAAGCACTAAATGAATTTTGCTATATACCTGGAACTAAATTCATGTCTGATCAGTCTACTGGCTAATGTTTCTTTTCTTTTTGAGTGTGTGTGTGTGTGTGTGTGTGTGTGTGTGTGTGTGTGTGTGTGTACATGTTATACTGGGGCTTGAATTCAGAACCTCTCACTTAGCTGTCACTTAAACTTTTCTGCTCAAGTATAGCACTTTATCACTTGAGCCACAGTTCCACTTTCTTATTTTAGCAAGACAATTAGAAACAAGAGTCTCACAGACTTTCTTTCCTGGACTGGCTTTGAACCCTTGTCTTCAGAGTTCAGCCTCTTCAGTAGCTAGGATCATAAACATGAGCTACCAGCACTGGCCAGTTTCTGTTTTTTTTTTCACAGCATGAGCTTGGTTCTTCCCAAACAACCCTTAGTCTTCTTTCCAAAAATAGCTTCTTAGCAGTACATAAGCTGAAGAAGAGTAAATCACTATTAAGTATTTTAGCAGTACTTATTCCTATTAAATTTATGCTGAGCCTTCTCCATTCACTATCTGCTTGACCTTGAGTTAATTCATTTTTCAATTTCTATCAAATGGACCTATTACATTTACCATATGGAGTAGTGTTGAGGATTCAATTATTCCTTGAGCAGAAAGGAAAAGCATATACCTAAGAATAATAAAAATAAGAATGACAATATGGCAATGAGGATATTAGTGCTGTTGAAACTTCTGAATGCCCATCACGTAATGGCACTGGATTTCAGTGCCTCCTCCAAATTTTATTCTTGGATGGACACACATCTCCTTTACTTCTCTGCTATGGATATACATAACCCACCTTTTATTTCTATAAAATCTGGCTTTTCAAGCCATCTATATGCACATTTTGGGGGGAATCCTAAATTCAAATAGTGTACTAGGCTGAAGTACACAATGTGTAATGTTGATGCATGGTTAAATGCACCCCACTCCCATTTCAGGATGTATTTGATAAGTGAAGTAAAAAAGTCTTAATGCACAGCTTCACTTGATTCACTTTGTAAATATGGCAACATACATAAAGGTAGAGGTTTTTTTTAACTTTAAACTTCTGGATTTTTGTGATTTCTTGAGACATTAAGCGGAAAAGACTGTGGTATGTTGTAGATTATGTAAAACTCAAATTTATTCCATTTAAGAAAGACCTAAAGTGGTTGTCTTCTCGAGTCTTTGGTCAAGGAAACTTTGCTGGGACAAACAGGTAGGCGCACCAAAGCGGAGCCCTTGGATTCTGAGGAGACTGTGAGTTCCATGAAATCTTCCAGGAGGCTGACAGTACCATTCCTGCCTATGTTGAGGACTTCGAAAAGCTTGCTCAGAGAGACATAATTCTGCTTGCAAGTTCTCCACTTGAACAGGTCAGTATTATAAATGTATAAAAAACCACAATGATCTTGTTTTTGGAATGGAAGTCCTGCACATGCTCTACTGATCCTGCGTTCCAAACATCTAGTGAGAACACATGGCCTGTGACATCTTCAGAAATATTCCCTCATTTTTCCAGGTGGAAATTCTACTCCTTGTTAGTATCTACTCTGGTCCTGGCAGAAATTAGTTTTGCTTCATCTTTTTTTTCCTTCTTTGGTGTGTATGTGTACCAGAGAAATACTGGGGCTTGAACTCAAGTGTAGACACCATCCCTTAGTTTTTCTCACTCAAGGCTGAGTATGGAAGGGTAGAGTTTGCCTTCTCACGTTATGAAAGTCTTGTGCGTGGTTGTGGTTGTATGGATCCGTGGATGTCTGTGTGTCTGTGGTAATATGTGTAAGTGGTTGTATGTGTTGGGGTTGGGAGTGTTTGAGAGTTACGTGAGTCAGGCCTCCCTGAGTTTTCCCCCAGGATCTGATATGGAATCTCTGAGGAAAGCACTCTTAGCAGTCACTCTGTAGTTGCACAGGTGATAGTGGTATGGCATCAACAGTGATATCATTCCACCTAAAGTAGCAAGGCATGTCAGCAAGAAGTAATATGCAACCCTGTGCCCACTGCAAACTTCCAACATACATAGAGAACTTTGTGGTTAATTAGAGCCCTGGCACAAAGGTAGCATAGAAGAGTCCCTAAAATCTGATCCTTTCTCAGAGCATGCTTTAGTTCATAGTATAGGTGGGCTCTGTTAGAGTCTTGGAAAGATATGATGGCTAAAGATTCAAGTCTAAGGCCGTGGAGGCAGCAAGATGACTTGGAGCATGATGAAATGATTAAGAAGGAAGTACCTACGACCGTATAAGATGATGCTAAGTGAAATGAACTCCAAGATAGGGAAACAAGAGGTTTTGCTTTGTTCTTGTTTTTAATGTACTATGTGATTTCTTTTTTCTTTTGTGTTTTTTTCCCCCTATAGTTCATCCCCTGTTGTCACTGTATTTGATTTTGGTACCCTGAGTATTGTACAAAGAACAAAGGGTGAACCAATGCAACAGCGATACTCACAAGACAATGTGTTGGAAATGAACTGTACAACTTGGGGGCTGGGATTGGGAGGGAGGGAAAGTGGGAGAAAATGAAGGGGGGTAACAAGTTCAAAAAAATGTCCTCACTACCTTATGCATGTAACTGTAACCCCTCTGTACATCACCTTGACAATGAAATTAAACTTAAAAAAAAATAACCAAGGGTGAGGAGGGATGGTAGGGAATGTAGGAGGCAATGCTCTTTGAGTCAAGAGAGTGAGCCTGCTGCTGACAAAACAGTATTAAAATCATCTCAGTGTAGTTCTGTAAAGGAGTATTAATTCAATATATCCGTTTATGAGCACAATGCATTTTGACCAATGTCACCCCACTCATCATTTCCCCATCTCTCCACACCCGATCCATCCTTTCAGCTCACCTAGTTCCATTTTCGCATATGCACACCGAATATTATGAATGCATTCACTCGCTTCCTCTCTTCATCTTCTTCATTTCCATTGTCTCGCTCCCCTGGATGCCTCAAGTTGTAGCTTCCTGATATTCATTTTGTTAGACTGCAAGTTCATTGTTCAAAAGAGTTACACCATTGGAATTTTCCTTTGCCTAAAACACACTTCAGTTAATACATGTGCATATATATGCATGTGATCCTGCCAACTATCTTTTTATTGTTACATGTATTGCTGTTGTGAGACAATTTATTTATCTAAGTATATATGCAGTCAGGTTAGAAATGTTTGGGCTGGAAGTGGGTGTAAGTTCCTTGGAGGGGGGCGGGGGGAGAAAGCTTGTAGGAATGACATTACAAAACAACTTAGGTCCGAGAATTTTCCAGTGAAAAATAAGACTAATCAATTAAGTGCATAGATTTTTTACAAATTTAACACAGAAGGAATTCAGCAGAGCAATAATACATGGCTTTTAGAAAAATAAGTATTGAATTAGAAATAAAATAATTTCATTTTACATTTTAGCTACCAGGAGGAAGTGTTTTCCCAGCCATTTCCTGATATTTACAGTACGCTATGTACCTGTTCCTAATCAATTGCAGAGAATGAGCTTTCCCCCTGAATTGTAATTGTAAACAATCCATACATTTAGCTGATTCAATTAGGAAGCCATGCTTTAAAAGGCTATTTTGTGTGTGTGTGTGTGTGTGTGTGTGTGTGTGTGATTCCTATGTAGTATTTCTAAAGATTTTGTCTTGATTTTAAGACTAAAATATCGTATTTAGAGTAGTTGTGGAATTTGCATGTTTTAGCCAGGATTAGGCACATTCCAGAAAATCATTCTGAACAGCAAGCCAGTGCATCTTGGTTATGTAACCACTTTCCTAAATTCTGTAGAACTGTTTGCCCATTGGCCCTGGACATGAGTCAGATTTAATATCATAAAGTGAGTGACATTCAGGGCTGTTCTTCAATATGAGAGAAAGTTGTAAAGACAAAACCCATAATAACAGCTGGGCGCTGGTGGCTCACGCCTATAATCCTATCTACTCAGGAGGCTGAGATCTGAGGATCAGGGTTCAAAGCCAGCCTGAGCAGGAAAGTCCGTGAGACTCTTGTCTCCAATGCACCACTAGAAAACTGGAAGTGGCACTGTGGCTTCAAGTGGTAGAGCACTTGCCTTGAGCTGAAGAGCTAAGATAGCACCTAGTCTCAGAGTTCAAGCCCCATGAACAAACAAAAAAACAAACAAAAACCCATAATAACATCTCCACAAGTTACAGATAAATTTTCTTAGATACTTTAACAGACTGCTAGCAAGTATGTCTTCCATAAACCAGAAACCTATTTTCTACTTTGTGATTCAAAGAGAAAATAGTTTGGAGGGAAAATGATTTTAAAAAGTTACTTGAGACTAGTACATGGGTGAAATTTTAATTTTTTGTTCACTTAACTAATACACGCATGCATATATCATTAACTATAACTACACATATAAATCAAAGTGTAGCAGGTAAAACTATAAAGACAGAGAAAGAAAGATCATATGTATTATTTCACGACTTAAAAAAAGAGAGAGAAAGAAGTAGTAATTTACCACATCTTCTTTTAAGGGAATTCGTACTTATACCATCATATATGCAAGTCTTTCCTGTACTCTGTGCTTGGCCTGAGGTAGGAAGAAAAACACCATATAATTATAAAAGGTCAGGCAGTAAAGCTTTTTGCCCTCATTGCTTGCTCAATGAACGGAGATACATATATATGTGTATATATATATACATGTATATACATATATGTGTATATATATATATTTATATATATATATATATATATGCCACAGATAGCCAGTTTGGCAAAATTATCATGGTTACCATTGGCAAGTAGATGGTTTTGAAATTAATTTTCTCAAATACAATTATAATGTCATTACATAGAGGGTATGATTTGGTACTTTCATTCATGTCACTTGAACTATTTAAAAAATATTTAAGTATTAGAAGAGAAAGCCCTTTAATAATATGTGAATGTTCACTGCTAACCTACAGATGCAATTCTAAGCAATTATTTAATCTTACAACTCCCTTAAGAGGATAATATTATTATCCTCATTTTACAGACCAGAGCTAGAAGTACAGGAAGCTTAGGTAATGTGGGAAAGGTTTTATTGCTGATCACTGGCTGGGCCAGGATTTAAACTTAGACAATGAACCATCAACCTCGATTGCCATGAAAATGCACATAGTTAAAAAATATGGCTTTTCTTCCTTTCTTTCTTTTTTCTTTTTAAGATAATGGCTTTTCAATATGAAGTTTTCTACCATTTACTTGATACTTTTCAGTTTAAAAGAGGGCCAACCAAATTTTTTTTATGTCTTTCTTTTCTAGTGGTAAATGGAGCAAAATATTTTGTGAGGCAAGTAATAATGTTTTATTTTATATTTGATAAAAACACTCTCAGTGAAACAGAACCGACAGGGTCTCTCTCTCTCTCTCTCACACACACACACACATACTCACACACATAAACACACACACACACACACACACACACACACACACACACACACACACACACACAAAGAAGATCTCACAATTAGGGAGTCATTTGTAGTCTGAAATTGGGAGAACGATGGTGTCATTATAGCTCAGAAGTTTTAGAATCAAAGATGATGGAAGGGATACCATTGTGAGTCTTGAGAATCCATGACCATGAGCTTCGATGTGTGTAAGTAGACGAGCTCAGAGAGCAAACATACCCTTCATCTTCTTATCAATCTGGTTAAGACTCCAATTGATTAGATAAAACCCATCTACATTGGTGTGAACAGATCTCCACTTCCCACAACAATTCAAATATTGATATCTTCTGAAAGCGGTCCTTCCAGACACATCCCAAAATAATGGCTTACCAGTTGTCTGGTCAACTTCACATGTGAAAGTCACTACTACAAATCAAGAAAACTGTCATTCTAAGTAGCTAACATGAGAGAGAAAAGGCCCAAGAAAAATATATTTTCAAAAGAATGATTCCTTTGTTTTTAAAGAAAATTGTCTTAGTACTATTTTATATTAAAAACATAATTGTATATGTTTATAAGGTACAAGGTGATTGTGTGATGTGTGTGTGCAATGTGGTATAAGTAAATCAAACTGATTAACACATCGGTCCCCTTACCTGTCCTGTTCAATGATGAGATATTTTAAATTTACTCGTGTTATTTTTGAAACACACGATGCACTATTATTGACAATAGTTGCACTGCTTTACAATGTATTTTAAAACTGTTCTTCCCATCTGAAACTTTGAACCCTTTGATCATTTATTCCCTCCTGATCTACTCTAATAACTATTGTTCATTTCTCTGTGTCTGTGGGTTCGATTCTATCAGATTTCTCCTATAAGAGAGATCATCTAGTATTTGTCTTTGTGCTTCGATTATTTCACTTATGGCAACATTCTTCAGATTCACATATGTTGCAAATTGATTCCCACTTTTTAAGGGTGAGTAGTATCTCTCTCTGTCTCTCTGTCTGCATATAACATTTCCTTAACCATTTATCCACTGATGAACACTTGGGTTGTTTTGATATCTTAGCTATTGTAATAATGCTGTAATGAATGTGAAAGTACTTGGGTCTTCTGATTTTGTTTCCTTTGGATGTGACACAGAAGGAAGATCAAACAGAAGTTCTGCATTCAGTTTACTTTGAGGAACCTCCAAACTTTTTCACAGTGGCTGCACTGTGTCCCTCTCTCCCTCCCACAATGTATGAGTTCTTCTGCTTTCTCACAAGTTCTTGAAATCCTCTATCTTTTCATGTTAAGGCACTCTGACAGGGAGATATTTCACTGTGGTCTTATTTTACTTTTCCTGATAATCGGCAATACTGCACATTCTTTGGGCCATGCTTATGTCCTCTTCTGAGACATGTCTCTGAAATGTACTCATTGCCTTACTCATGTAACTGTAACCCCTCATATAGCATCTTTAAAATAAAATAAAATAAATTTTGGTGCGAGTTCTGGAGTTTGAACTCAGGACTTACGCTCTGTCTTCTCATGTAACTGTAACCCCTCTGTATGGCATCTTTAACATAAAATTAAAAAAATATGAGTGCCAGTTCTGGAGCTTAAACTCAGGGCCTAGGCTCTGTCTTCAAGCTATTTTTTTCTTTTTTCTTTTTGTTTCCTCAAGGCCAGTTCTCTATCACTTGAACCACAGCTCCATTTCCAGCTTTTTAATAGTTAATTTGAGATAAGAGTCTCACAGACATTATTATTGCCCTGGGTTGGCTTCGAACTGATATCCTTAGATCTCAGGCTCCTGAGTAGCTAGGATTACAGGTGTGAGCTACTGATGCCTACGCATTTTGAGTAGGCTTTTGTGTATGGTATCCGATAAGAGTTTCATTTTAGCTGGGCACCTGTGGCTCATGCCTGTAATCTTAGCTACTCAGGAGGTTGAGATCTGAGGATCGCGGTTCAAAGCTAGCCGTGGCAGGAAAGACCGTGAGACTCCTATCTCAATAAACCACTAGAAAACCAGAAGTAGTGCTGTAGCTCAAGTGGTAGAACTCTCTCCTTGAGCTGAAGAGCTGAGGGACAGTGCCCAGGCCAGAGTTCAAGCCCCACAACCGACACCCCCTCCTCCAAAAAAGAGTTTCATTTTGTTCTTCTGCTTGTGTATATCCAATTTTTCCAGTACTATTTATTGAAGAGACTGTCTTTTCCCTATGGTGCTTACCATGAATCAATTGATCATAAATGCATGGACATATATTTTAGAGCACTCTCCTTTCCTTTGCGTAGTGTTTGTTTTTATGCCAACACTATGTTTTTATTGCTGTTATTTTATGTTTCTAACATCAAGAAATATGATGTCTTTAGCATGGTTCTTTGTGTTCCATTGGTTTGGCTATTTGAGGTCTTTTGTGGTTGCATACAAATTTAAGCCTTGTTGCTTCTATAAGTAATGGCATTGGAATTTTGATTCTGTAGATTACTCATGTGGACAATTCACAATAATAATTCTTCTAATCCATGGACATGAGATGATTTTCCATTTGTTTATGTTTCTTTAATTTTTCCACCAGCATTTTATAGTGTTGGATGCATAACTATTTTGCCTTTTTGGTTAAGTATGCAGCTATTATAAATGAGATCATTCTCTTGACTTACTTTTTAGGTAGTCTGATAGAAATACTACTGGGTTTGTATCCTGGTTTTGTAACCTGAAATTTTACTTACATCATTCCTTAGATTTACTTTTTCATGTTTTTTTTTAAATGTATAATACCATATCTCTAGTAAGTGGAGAAAATCTTATATTTTCCTTTCAGATCAGCATGTATTTTTTTAAACTTCTTTTTCTTGTCTAATTGCTCTGGCTAGGATTTCTAATACAATGCTGTAAAAATCTGGTAGAACAGGCATATTTTTTTTCCTGATTCCAGTGGAAAAGCTTTCATTGTTTTACTATGGAGAATGATGTCTATCATGAGTTTCTCACATAGGACTTTCATAATATTGAGGTATGTTCCTTCTATACTTAATTCATGTAGAGTTTTTATTCTGAAGGGGTGTTTAATTTTGTCAGATGATTTTTCTTCATGTATTGAGGGAATTATTACATTTCATCCTTCAATTCATAATGTGTCTCACCTTTACTGATTCTCCTTTGTTGGACAATCTCAGCATCATTATAGGTACAAATATCTCTTGATTATGGTAAAAGATTCTTCTCATCTGTTCTTCAATTCTGCTTGCTACTATTTTGTGGAGTAAATTTACATTCATGTTCATCAGGGAAATTTTCCTATCATTTTATTTTTATTTCCTATCATAGTACTTTGTCTAGCTTTGGTATCAGAGTTAGTGTCATTGCCATAGAATTATTTTTGAAAATGTTCTATCCATGTCACCTTCTTGGATAAATCTCAGCATGAAGCAGAGTTGAGTATGATCCCCATTCCCACCATTTCCTGTGGGGGGAGATATGAATATTCTTCCAACAAGAATTCCAGAAAGATGAGGAAGCTGAAGACCTCTCCAGCTTACCTCCCCCACTTCAGGGGAATTTGGAGTGTGGGGTTGTGCCAGTTTGGGGATGAGTAATGTGATCAAGTAAGCCATTCCTTTTGCTGTACCATCACAGACCTTCTCAGTTCTGGGCTACAGAAGTGATATATCAACCTCACTAAGTTCTGGAATATTCATGTGGATAGTTGGCAGTTAGACTTCTACAGAGTGGGGCTGGCGATAGTGCAGTTGGAGAACGATTACACCCTTTTGCTGACATGACTCCCTTATTTCCTTGCTTTTGAAAATACAGAGAAAAGTGTAGACATTTTTGTCCAACCTACCTTAAATATAGCTTAAGTGAAATGAACTTTAAATGAAAGATTCTCATTTTCAAATTTTGACTTTTCTTTTGTGCCTCCCTTGGGGCTTGAACTCAGAGCCTGGATTCCGTCCTGGAGCTCCCTTGGAGCTTGAACTCAGAGCCTGGATTCCGTCCTGGAGCTCCCTTGGAGCTTGAACTCAGAGCCTGGATTCCGTCCTGGAGCTTTTTTTTTTGCTCAAGGCTAGTGCTCTGCCACTTCAGCCACAGCTCCATTTCCAGATTTTTGGTTATTAATTGAGAAAAGAACCTCACAGACTACTCAAACGGTGTTAGGTACTGGTGCTCAGCTAAATTATCACATTAGAAAAGGTCATTTTTTCTATGCAACTCCTGGATAGTCATATCTGAGCATCAATCATTTCCTTCTGGAAGGAGGAAATTTCATTTCATGCTTTGTTCTCCTTTAAGTTTGTAACTTTGTTCTGTACATTTATATGTCTTCCCCTCACCAACAACCACTGTAATTTAATAGTTACTACATAGATATTCATCAAGTAAGGGCTTAATATATAAGAAACATAAAAGAATAAATTTAAAATATAATGAGCCAGTCATCTCTACGCGTACATTTTTGTGAGTTCATGAATCAATTTAAAATTTTCTTTGTTATGAGGAAAGGAATTGTAACACCAATTTTTTGTTGTCATTATGGTATTACTGATGTTGCTATTTGTATTCATCAGCTCGGATTATCATAAGAAAATATTACAGACTTGGGGTAAAAGCTTAGGGAACAGTTCTGGAAGTTGCAAGTTCCAGAGCAGGGTGTTAGCATGGTCAGTTTCTGGTGAAAACCCCCTTCCTGGCCCTGTACATGGCTCCATTTATAACATATTCTCATCTGACTGGGAAAGGGAAGGGGAGAAAAACAGAGAAAGCAAGCTTTCTGGTGTCTCTTCCCATAAAATCACGAATTCCATCTTGTGTGCCCACCCTCAAGATCTCATCAAAGCCCCATTATCCCCCAAAGGCCCATCTCCAAATTAGGGGGAACACAATTCAGTCTATACCTTTCTCTTTTCAAAACACTAAATTTTCATGAAAACTTTTCTGCACAGATCTTAGCTCATGAAAAATTCATCTTCCCTGAGTACTGAAGAATGTACTTATTTTACAAATGTTTCAGCTGAAGTGGGTCTAGTTGCAGAGTGCTTCGTTTATTTTAGGATAGGGCTGTGGACAGGAGTAAGGCCCGAGGTGGAGAAAGAACATTGCTCAGGGATGTTGGACTGCCAAAACCCTGAGAAGTCTCACTCCTTCTTACTATCAGAGACCCAAAGTGCTTCTCAATATTCCTGGAAGATTTTGATGTGCATTTTTAGGAAGGACAAAGTAAAATAAAACTGCATATTTTATTGTTGATACCGATAACATCTTCAATCATTGGAAGCCTGATTTGTACCATAGTGATTGCTCGCCATCTATCAATTTGGAGAAAGGCGAAATCTTCTCAAGCATACACTGAATATGCAGCCTGGTTGCTGTTGAGATTGCTCATGTTGAGTGTTTAGAGTGTCAGAGTAGATAATCACCTAAGGAAACACATGAAGAGTAGTATGAGAAGGAGCGGACAACAAATTTATACTAATGATTGGACATTTGCAGCTAAATCTAAGAGTCAGTACTCAGCTTCTCTAAATAAGGAATTACCCGTGTTCACAAAGAAAAGTAAGGTAAAATTTATATATGTATAGGTAGGTATGAGAGAGAGAGAGAGAGAGAAAGAGAGAGAGAGAGAGAGAGAGACAGAGAGAGAAACAGAGACCAAGAGTTATCAATAAAGTTAACATTTTCTATATAATTACTATAAATTAATGCGTAGCAATTTACTTAAAATTACTACAATAGGGCTGAGATATAATTTAGTAGTGAAGTGCTCTGGGTTTGATCCCCAATTCCCCACCCCCCCAAAAAAGACAAAAAGTTAAAAAGTTACTAAAAAAGGAGATATTTGAGAAAGCAATCTTTCTTTATTGTGTTGTAGAGCTGATGCACAGAGGGGTTATGGTTACATGAATTAGGTAATGGATAATGAGTACAATTCTGTGGAACCATGACTCCCCTTCCCTCACTCTCTCCTGGGCTCCCCTCCCATCTCCACTTACAAGATATCCAGTTCATTTTCAATATAGCATCTAGTGAGTCTCACTGTTGTATTTTTCCACCTTTGTTCCACTTTTTATGTGCCTCCCTTACCCTCCCAAATCCAAACTAACAAACAAGAAGAAAGGAAAACAAACACGGCAATAATGGCAACTAAAAATGTCTCTTATTTCCTTTTCTTGAAGTTCATTTCATCAAATAATATTTCATATGATCATCTGCACATAGCCATTAACCCTTTGTCAACCACTCATGCATATCCTCCTTGATCTCAGTTTGTGAATGTCTAGAGTCCCATATAATTTATCAAGTCCCAGTGTGTTTGCACATACATGTGTATGTATGTATATATTTATTTTAATCATTCAGTGTGTTTACTTGTCGATTTTTAGGCACATTCTAGTTACCACAAATGAGGGAAACCATGCACCCTGTGTTTCTTTGGCTCTGGCTTACTTTGCTTAATATAATTTTTTCCAAGTCTTTCCATTTCCTTATGAATGGTACAATATCATTCTTTATGATGGATGAGTAGAATTCCATTGGGCACGTATACCACATTTTCTTAATCCATTTGACCACTAAGAAACATCTAGGTTGATTCCATATCTTGGCTGTGGTAAACAATGCTGCAATGAACACGGCTGTGTTGATGGCCTTAGTGTGGCCTGATTTGTGGTCCATGGGGTAAATGCCCAGAAGTGGAATTTCTGGGTCATAGAGAAGCTCTGTTTAGTCTTTTAAGGAACCTCCATACTGCTTTCCAGAGAGGATGAACAAGTTTACATTTCACCAATAGTGTAATAGAGTTCTTATCTGCCACCTTGTAACAGAATCAACTCTAAGTACCAGAATCAACTCTTAAGTGGATCGAAGACCTCAATGTAAGGCCAGAGACTGTGGAAATATTACAGAAAGTGGTAGGGGAAGCCCTAGGCCTTTGAGGCACAGGGTGAAACTTCCTCAATAAGGATCCAGAATCAAAACAAATCAAAGAAAGACTGGATAAATTAAATTGTATCAAACTGAAGAGCTTCTGCGTGGCAAATGACATAGCTAGAAGATAAATAGAAAGCCTAGAGAATGGGAGAAAATCTTTACTAGCTATGAATCAGACAAGGGGCTCATATTTAAAGTAAACTTAGAGCTTAAAAATTTAAACCCTCCCAAAGGGAAAGGGGGAGAAAAATGAGGCAGGAGGTAACAAGTTTGATAAGAAATGTACTCACTACTCTATGTATGTAACTATAACCCCTCTATACATCATCTTGACCATAAAATTAAAAAAAATTAACCCCACCCAAAACAAACCCTCAAAAACTCAACAAACCAATCAATACATTGGCTAAAGACTTACAGAGAGACTTCTCAGAGGAAGAAAAAAGAATGGTCAATAGACACGAAGAAGTGTTCAACATCTCTGACCATAAAAGAAATGCAAATCAAAACAGCATGGAGATTTCACCTTATTCCAGTTAGAATGTCCATTATGAGGGAAACTAACAATAACAAATGCCAGTAGTGATGTAGCCAAAAGAAAGTAATCTTAACATGAGCTTTGACTCTGTGCCATGTGATGTAGCGTTTCCACTGCTTTGAGGAAACCCCCAGCATGCTCAAGACAGACTCAGCCTATTGAGTATGTTTACAAATAATACTCAACAGGTACTACCAACCCACAGGACGCTTCACTTTCATTATATCAATTAGTATTAACAAGAATTATATTGGAGTATGGAAACAAAGAGCCAGCCTAACTCCTACCTGCTATATTTTCTCGAATAAGTGACTGCATTAACAACACAGTAAAAAGGAGCCAGTGGTAAACAATGCTAACTCTTTATAGTGCACAGAGCATTTGATTGGAACAACTAAAAATGTTTATGACTTGTTAAGTTTTGAAACACCTCAGAGAGTATTATAAAGGCATCCAGGATTATTCTCAGTAAATAGAGAAACTGAGATATTTGCAAGAAATGCTGTTTGCAGAACAATTGGATGATTGAATTAGGGATATGAAGTATAGACCTGATAATTAGAGTAAAATTAAACAATGCTCAATAGAAACCAATAGCTTGTTTAACTCATACGATTTATAGCAGAAGAAAAAATATGCATTTTTATACTATCAAGATATAAGAATTATTGTCATTTCTGGTATAAATCTTTTATAATGATGTATGTATTCTGATTTTAAATAAAATGAGCTAAGATTAAAAAAAAGAAACCAATAGCTTGTTGTTTTAAAAGACATAACTTTTGGTTCTTATGTTGTTGGTCTTTGATTTAGTCTTTACAAAGAATTATGTGATTTGAGTTCTTCATAAGAGTGTATTATACTTTAGATAATTCATTTATAACTACTTGCATGCCACCTAGTATGTCTACTCAGATTTATAGACATATTCTAGCTACCATAAATGAGGGAAAACATGCAATCTGCGTTTCTCTGGGTCTGGCTTACTTCACTTAATATAGTTTTTCCCATGTATTTCCATTTCCTTACAAATGATACAATATCATTCTTCTTGGTGAATGAGAATTCCATTGTGCATATATACCGCATTTTATTGATCCATTTCTCCACTGAGGGACATCTGGGCTGATTCTATATCTTAGCTATGGTAAATAATGCTGTAATGAACATGGTTGGGCTGGTTGCTACATTGTAGCCTTGTTTGTGCTCTGTTGGATAAATGCCCAGGAGTGGGATTGGTGGTTCATAGCATAATTCTTTGTTTTGGTTTCTGAGGACCCTCCATATTGCTTTCCAGAGTGATTGAATAAGTTCACATTTTCACCAACAGTGTAATAGAAGGAGAAAGCAGGGGAGAATGCAGACAAAAATTCACTGTATAACCACACAATCAAGAAAAATAAGGAAAGTGATGGGTTGAAGGGGGTTGAAGATGTTGAAGGATGATACAGATCAAGATGCATTGTATATATAAACTGCTTTGTTAAATGGCAAAAAATTCAGTATGTAATCCAAAAATTAAGAAAGAGGAAAGGGATAGGTTAGAAGGGTTGAGTGAGACTTCAAAAGGGTGACATTGATCAAGACACGCTGTGTTATAAATTGCTTTGTTGAATGGCAACTCCTTTGTACAAGTTTTTTTTTTTTTTGTCAGTCGTGGGGCTTGAACTCTGGGCCTGGGCGCTGTCCCTCAGCTCTTCAGCTCAAGGCTAGCACCCTACCACTTGAGCCACAGCACCACTTCCGGCTTTTTCTGCTTATGAGGGGCTGAGGAATTGAACTCAGGGCTTCATGAATGCAAGGCAAGCACTTTACCACTGAGCCACCTTCCCAGTCCTCAACCATTTCTTGAGAGTCTTTGTTTTTACTTTTTCTATATGAAGGGATAGTCTACATTTTTGATAAAAATCATTCAAGTTTGTTACTAATAGTAAAAAGGTGGAATAATAATTATATTCATGTATATCCCTACTGATTTACATGTAGTAAATAAAATATATATCTATTCCATTATTCATTGATTTCAAGAACTTTATGAAATGGAGATTGATCTCTTTAGTTTTTCATATGAATGCACGAGCAGAGATCTTGCAAAATCCAAGTTAGCTATAAATGAGTTGATACTTAGAGAATAAAACATTATGTACAATACATTCTAAAATAGCTAGAAGGGAGGACTTGACATGTTCTCACCACAAAGAAATGATAAATGTGTGAAGTGATGGACATTCTCACCACCTTGGTTTAACCTTTCCACTATCTGCAGACATAATTAAAATAGTGTGGTGTGCTCCACAAATATGAACAATTATGGTATGTGTCAAAAATTTTGAAGAAGGTAACAAATGATATTTATCCTTAAGATGAATCTCTAAAGATTAATTCTTTTTTCATTACTCCTTTACTTTGTTATATTTTCAAAGGCCTGGAACCCCTATGAAATGGTGGAGCCTATAAATGCAGAGATTGCCTTTGTTAATGTGGACATACAAACACACACACATACATGCAGATATGTGAACATGCGTGCAGATATGAAAACAAGCAATTTTGCATGTTATGTGTTTGGCCTCAATTCCTAGTGAACCTTCATTGTAATTTACTGATTTCCTTGTTATTTGCTAAGGGTTTACTTCTCTGATAATATCTGTTTTGTTTCTAAGGTATATCACGTATCTCTTACTATCTAACAGTTATCTGTCTGAGTTTAGAGGTGAAGTCCAATGTCAATGATTACTTCAATATGATCCATCAACCTCTTTGGGGATATTGGAGGTGTTAATTAAATTGTTAGTTCTTGAGAACAAGTACAGATTTAATATCTCCTAATCTCTATGATAAGAGTTCTACACTTTGTACTTCAATATCAGCCTTCTAGGAGATTCTTATGGACATTAAACTCAAGACCTTTTCCTCTTTTATAATACTAGTTTATACTTCTACAATATATCTGCTATGTACCTTGTATTGTTTAAAAACTAAAGGAATAGTAACTCATTTAATTCTGACAAATACTTCTGAGATGTAATGACTTAAAAAATTATATTCATGTAAAAACTTTAAGATGGATTTGTAGTATCTTTATTCATATTCATCAGAACTTAGAAGCAATCAAGCATGTTCTTTGGTAGATGAGCGGGCATATAAATTGTGGAGCATTCAAAGGAATACTATTTGGTTCTATAACAAAATGAGGTTTTCTAGTCATAAAGAGTCATGGAAGGAACTTAAATGCTTTTATTAAGTGAAAAGACTAATATGCGAATACTACAAACTGGATGGTTATAAGTGTGTGTCATTCTAAAAAATGAAAACCTATTGGTTCATATCAAGATACATTTTAGGTCTGGGAAGGTGGCTCAGTGGTAGAGTGCTTGCCTTGCATGCATAACGCCCTGGGTTCGATTCCTCAGCATCACATAAGCAGAAAAAGCCCAAAGTAGCGCTGTGGCTCAAGTAGTAGAGTGCTAGCCTTGAGCTGAATGGCTGAGGGATAGTGCCCAGGCCCAGAGTTCAGGCCCCATGACTGACAAAAAAAGAGAGATACATTTTAAAACATAGAATTGCTGGAATGATTAAATAGAGTGCATAGGATTTTTAGGCTATGAATAGACATTGTGTGATATGCCAGTATGGTATACATTTGTCCCAAGCTATGGAATAGACAGCACTAAGCATGAAATCTCAGGTTACCTGTGGCCTTTGGAAAGATGGTAAAGGTGCCAGTGCTGGTACATAAATTTCAGCAAATGTTCAGCCCTGTCATGGTTGACAGTAGGAAAGACTGTGTGCTGGGTGGGCAAGGGGTAGTGGGAATATATGGGAACTCCCTGCACTTTTCTGTTCAGGCTTTCTTTCATTATATCTCTGCACATGTATATGTATACATGTGTATGTATACATATGTATACTTATATTTATATATGTGCATATATATGTATTCATGTATATCTGAACAGGTGAGGAAAAATATAACCAACATTAAATGTATGGTATATAGTGATTGTAGTTCAGACTTTTCTACTTTTAAATGATTTGGCATTTCTCACAAAGTTAAAAGCAAAGATATTCTTTTTTTTTCAAGGACAAATTTATTCAAAGTGAACAGCCCTGTGTGAAAAGTGGTTGTGTCTCTAGAGGTAGAAAAGCAAACGTTCTCTTTTAATTATTGTGCATTGTTTATTGCTGAATATCCTGCCAGCTGAGACCTCTGGTCTCTCCTGTCCGTAGTGCTGGCAGGCCATCAGATTCACCTGGAGTGAAGAAAGTCCATTTCTGGATAAGGGAAGGAGGTTTAACCAGGGCATCAATATTTAAGACACTCCAACATGCATCAAGAACTGAGAATTGCCTTGCAAATGTGAGGCCCTGAGTTCAGTCCCTGACAAACAAAACAAAACAAAACAGACTCATGCAAACTCTAAGAAACTAGCTAGGAAACAACAACAACAAAGAACTGGTCTAACTTGTTTTATTCTCATTTTCTGGAAATAAACATGATGAGATAATGAACTTTTTGTTTTGGTGGGTCATGGGGCTTGCACTCATGGCCTGAGTACTGTCCCTTAGCTTTTTCTCTTAAGGCTAGCTAGCACTCTACCACTTTGAGCCACAGAACCACTTCTGGTTTTCTGGTGGATATAAAAGTCTCTTTCCTGCCCATGCTTGACTTTGAGCCATAATCCTTAGATTTAAGCCTCCTGGGTAGCTAGGATTACAGGTGTGAAGCACTGGCACCCAGCTCTGAATGATATTTTTGTTGTTTCTTTAGTCTTTTTCTAGGTACAGATCAAGGAGTGCCTTGGTGGTCTCAATTCCCCAAATTCTACTCAACTAGAGGAAGATAGATAGAATAGAGATCATACATAACTAATTTACTTGAACATAAATTTATTGAGAACTAGGGTGGGCCAGACTCTTCAGCAGACATTTTCATGGTACTGCTCTTTTTATAAATCCAACAAAGTAGGTATGAAGGTCTCCATGTTTCAAGCAAAGAAATGAAAGCTGAGAGGTTGCTATTTTCTCCTTACTTTCCACCTGGGATTCTCAGATGCCCCTTACCTTTTCCTTAATTCCATGGGGCTCCATTTGTCCCCCTTCCTGAGACTGATGTACTGTGTTGTAGGAGGTCACATGTTAACATTCTTTTCAGCCTCTGTATCTGTGGCTTCTTTCATTCCTCATAGCTTTTCTCTAGAGTCATTAAAACTCAAGCCTCATATCTGAATGAGTGAATAGACTAAAATATATTTAAATAGCATGCCATTCAAATTATTTTCTTAAAAAGCCATTTTCTACTGTAGACTTAGGAACCAACAGATCTCTTTTAGCTAGCATAATTTCTGATTAACTAATCTCTCCAATATTATATGAGCAAACCTGAAACAAACCTCCATCAAATTTTTTTTGCCTTTGGATGTAACATAATATTTTAAAAAATGAACCAAATAGAGTAGTTAGCCCCCAGGTAGAGCAAATGATTCAAATAGCAATCTCCTATGGCTTTCTTTTGCTGAAAAGATTGAACATAAAAATCAAAATGTGGCAGCTCATGGGTTAAAGTTCTGTGTGTGCCCTATTAACCAAAGGCTTTATTAGTGTATTAGCATTTACCTTAAAGAAGTAGCTCAAAAAGAGAGAAGAATTGGGGTTCTTCACTTTAGGCTGCCAAAAGTACACTACTTACTGATGGGCCACTTACTTCAGCTGTGCTTGGCTGCCTATATTTGCATACATGAGATTTTATTTCTCACCTCTTATTTTTTTTTGGTCGGTCATGTGGCTTGAACTCTGGGCCTGGGCGCTGTCCCTCAGCTCTTCAGCCCAAGGCGAGCTCTCTACCACTTGAGCTACAGCGCCACTTCCGATTTTCTGGTGGTTTATTGGAGATAGGAGTCTCTCGGTCTCTCCTGCCCGGGCTGGCTTTGAACCGCGATCCTCAGATCTCAGCCTCCTGAGTAGCTAGGATTACAGGTATGAGCCACCAGCGCCCGGCTATTTCTCACCTCTTGAATATCACTATTTGTGTAGTATAAGACAGAAAAGAAAATATGCCAACTCTAGTAGATGGAAACCAAACTTTCTGTTTTGAAATGGAGACATGGTCACTTGGAAGGGATGATTCTGGGTGTCAAAGCTCTAACTCCATAGTAAGTGGGAACAACACTTAAGCAACATGGACCTTGATTTTTAGATTTGCAGAGAGGACTAGAATTTTCCATATTCAAGGCTGTGTTCAGTGGCAGAATGTCCATGATACTACCGGTTATTGAAACACCAGCATTATTAAAAAGCTATCAGGTAACTTCTAAGTCCATGAGATAGCCAATATGATTCTTTGGTGAGGATGTTATTTTTTGTGAGTTCATTATACTTCACAGGGGTATATCGAAAAATTTAAAAGCCTTGTAAGTCTGGCTCAGAGAGACAAAGGATGCTTGTTTTCTCTCATATATGGAAGTTCAAATCTAAAATATGTATGTAAACTTATACAAGATTAGATGCATATATACACACAAACATGTTAACTAAAATATGGCTTATATAAGGGAGTAACTGTTGAACAACTAATATAGTTTAAAAAAATGAATAACACAAAGCTGGAATATGTGTTGGGTAGGGGAATGTTATGTCAAGGGGAGGGAATAGATGAATGGAGAGAGGAAGGATGGGCAAATGCAGTCATAATATTCAATATAATATATGTACATGGAAATTTAATTAGGTAACTTGAGATATGGGTAGGGTTGGGAGAGAGAGGAGAGGGGTGATATTGATCACCATTCATTGTCCTCACAAACTGACATGAGGAATTGGAATCCCTTTGTAAAACAAGACACTATGATGGAAATGAACTTTACAACTTGGGGGAGAAGGGGAGTCAGGAGGGAGGGAAAGTGGGAGAAAAATGAGGGAAGGGGTAGAAACGTTAGACAAGAACTGTACTCATTACCTCACTATGCAACTGTAACCCCTCTGTACATCACCTTGGCACTAAAATTAAATTAAAATACATAAATGAATGGTAATAAAAGTAAATAAAAAGCAAAAAAAATGATAGAAAAATAAAATCTTTTTTTTTTGGGGGGGGGGGTCCGGTCGTGGGGCCTGAACTCTGGGCCTGGGCGCTGTCCCTCAGCTCTTCAGCTCAAGGCTAGCGCTCTACCACTTGGGCCACAGTGCCACTTCCAGCTTTTTTCTTTTTGCTTATGTGGTGCTGAGGAATTGAACCCAGGGCCTCAGTCATGCAAGGCAAGCGCTCTACCACGGAGCCACCTTCCCAGCCCCTAAAATCATTATAATAGCTGATGTG
Organism: Dipodomys spectabilis; assembly: GCF_019054845.1. NCBI lineage: Eukaryota > Metazoa > Chordata > Mammalia > Rodentia > Heteromyidae > Dipodomys > Dipodomys spectabilis. The sequence goes on along the minus strand of NW_024870886.1, from coordinate 1,019,545 downwards.
CACATACATGTTAAGGGATGGATTTTGAGATGGTTGGGACTAGAAATCTGGATTTTCAGCAAGTTTTCCAGACAATTTGATGCGTTTTCCTCAACTGGTGTTGTGAAGAACTGTTTAATTCCTGTGGAACAGTGATTCTTTCTAGCTAAAGCCTACCAGAATGCAGATTGCTATAGGTTGAACATCTCCATCAAAACTTGTGTTGAAATTTAATCCTTACTTTGAGATATTAAAAGTGTGGAAACTTAATCTGATTATGATTTTTAGAGGTGGAACCTTTGGGAATAATTAAGGTTAACTGAGGCCTTAAGGTTGGGGCCCAAATGAACAATGTAACTTCTAAGTGGGAGGAGAAGCGTTTTAGACCAGCTCCTTTTATTTGTGCTCATAGTCACCAACAGAGGAGAACCTTGCCAGATGCTGCCTTCCAACCTTGAAATTCCAGGCCCTCAAAACCCTAAGCCAAATGTATTCTTTGTTACCCAGCTTGTGGTAGTCCAACTGTAGAACACTGAGTAAGACTCAGAAGACTTTCTTCCACTGTTGGTAGCAGGTCACTTCTCAGCCGATTCTCATCTAGGAGAGGACCCCGCTTACACTGGAGGTGATGGAGTGGTCAGTATAAAACACCAGGGGGATTACGGCTGGAACAGCTCTATGGGTGATTCTGAAATGACTTTTTGGAAGCGGTGAGGTAGACATGGCAGAGGGAATTGGAATTGTCTGGAGGGAATTTGTCTTCCATGATTGAAAACCACTGATTTAATACTTCATATATGAAACTGTTCAAACTCACTTGGTAGATGAAAGAGATGTTGATCAAGATGCATTGTTCTTATAAAACTGACATGCTGAATGGAAGCCACTTTGTACAACTACTTCAAGACACTTTAAAAATTAATTTTCAACCTTATCTTCATGATTTCTTATTGTTATGCCACTCCATGGGTGTGGAGTGGAGCCCACTGATGTCCACTCTGGGAGGGTATGGCATCTTACTCCTGTGGGAGGTTCTCTGGTCACAGGAGGGTGGGCTCAGAAATACACTCAAAATGGCTTGAGAGACCAAGCATGGGAGACTGAAGGGACCTGGCTGTTAAAATTGCCTTTAGCGGCTAGCAGGGAGAAGTTCCCATTGGCACCAAGACAGAAAGAGTTGGAGGTTCTTACTTGCTTGTTCACCTGCAGTGTTAAAAAAAAAATGGGTAGGCTTGAAAGCTGTTAGCAGTCCAACACCCAAAACAGAGCAAATGGGCTGGGGTTCTAATTCAAGGTAGAGTATGTGCCTAGCATGCACTAGGTCCTGGGTTCAATTCTGATCATGGAAGGAAGGAAGAAAGGAAGGAAGGAAGGTGAGAGGGAGGGGGAGGGAGAGAAGGAAAAGTAAGAAAGAAGGAAGTGATTGAGCAAGATACACTCGTCTTAGTTTAGGTTTCATTTACCTTTTTCTTTTGTAATGTTCAATGATGTACATTCCATTTTCTGTATAGATATCAACAGCTGTAAATGTTGCTCCACACAGAAACATGAGGACAAAGGGTGAACAAATTCAGCAGTGAAACCCACTAGCCACTATGCTAGAAGTAATCAGATAGCTTTGGGGGGAGGGAAGAGGGGAGGGGAAAAACTGGTAGAGAATGAGGGAAGGGGTGAAATTGTTTTTTTGTTTTTTTTGGGTCCAGTCATGGGCCCTGAACTCTGGGCCTGGGCGCTGTCCCTCAGTTCTTCAGCTCAAGGCTAGCACTCTACCACTTGAGCCACAGTGCCACTTCCGGCTTTTTTCTTATGTGGTGCTGAGGAATTGAACCCAGGGCCTCATGCATGCAAGGCAAGCGCTCTACCACTGAACCACCTTCCCAGCCCAAGGGGTGACATTGTTTAAAGTAAGTACTCTCATTACCTGACCCATGTAACTGTAAGCCTTCTGTATATTACCTTTGCCATAAAGTTTAAAAAATAGCTATGAGTTTGCTTGTTATGAACAGCAAAGCAATTTGTGTTTCTACATTTCTTGCCTTATATATTCCATGTCTGGTATTTTAATTTCTTTCTTTTTTTAAATTCCTTCGCTAAATAAATAAAGTTCTGTTCTTGCTCTAAAAAATATTGCTCCAAGTTCTTCTTTGCTACATGTGCCTTAGATATGTTACACTTTAATTATCACTTAGTCCAATATGTTTTAAATTTCTCCTTTGACCTATTGGTTATTTAGCGACATGTTCTTTCAATTCCAAATAGTTGAGCAATTTTTCTAGATATTTTCTTGGTAATTGGCAATTTAATACAATTGTGATAAAAAGTGTACTATCTATAATGTTCATCTTCCCTCCCCACCCTCCCCGCTTTGTATGTCAATTCTCGGGGCTTTACTTCAGGGCTTTTCACTTAAGGATGGCAGTCTACCACATGAGTCACTGCTTCACTTCTGGCTTTTTGGTGCTTAATTATAAACAAGAGTCTCACAGATTTTTCTGCCCAATCTGGCTTTAACGTTGATCCTCAAGTCTCAGCATCTTGAGTAGCTAGGATTACAGATATGAGCCACCAGAGTCCCGCTTCTTTTTTTTTCAAATTTAATTCTAACTTGCTTTGAAGGTAGAATATAGTGTGCCTTACTTAATATTCCATATACCCTTGAAAATACAATATTCCATGCTGTTTGAGTGTGCTGTTCTAGAACTATCTAATAGAGTAAGGTGTTTCACGGTACCTGCAATGCTTTTCAACATTTTGCTAGCTTTTATTTGTCTTTCAGGTGAATTGAGAAAAGGATAGTCAATGGAATCCTATTAAGTATGATTGTGAATTGTTGTTTTCTGCCTTTAGTTAAGCCAACAGTTTTCACTTGCATTGTGGGGAAAATTGTTCCTCTGTTTCCCTGTTCTCATTTTTTTCTAAGCCCTTAGGGAAGACACACAGAAAAATAACTGGCTGGTGGCTACCCATTCTTCTTCATACTCCTCTTCCTCTTCTTGTCTGGAATTAGGACCATAAAATCTTCATAGTAGCCCATTGTTAGCCTTAGAAACGTAAGTAACTATTTAGTAGCATTCTTCTTCCAGTTTTTACCTACTCCCAGTTCTCCGTGGAGAGTGAATACAACCATCAGTCTGTCATTTCTAGGAGAGAACCAGTGGTTTCTGTTTTATTTAATTGTTTTTCATAGCTTAGCCCTTAGCACTTGAACTCAGAGTCTCCCACTCTTGCTTAGCTTTGTTGCTCGAGGCTGGTGTTCAACCACTTGAGCCACACCTCTACTTCTTGTCACTTAGCTTTTAAATAGGATAAAAAAAAAAACACAAACGTATGACTTTTGTAAAATTTTCAGCTTACTTGTTTTAGGGTGGATGGGATATCTTTTTGAGACTTTTTATGTAAGTAAAGCAAAAGTCTTGCATGCCTCTCTTGTCTTTTTTTTTTTTTAACATCGAATTACTCCTTCTTGAACTGTATGTGTGTGTGCGAGTGTGTGTGTGTGTGTGTCTGTCTGTCTGTGTGTGTGTGTGTGTCTGTGCCAATACTGAGGCTTGAACTTGGGGCCTGGGCTCTATCCTTTAACTTTTTTTTAATGGCTTACCAGTGTTGCACTTGAGCCACACCTCCACTTCCATTTTTTTTTTTTTTTGAGTCTGTGTTAATTAGATATAAGAGGCTCATAGACTTTCCTGCCAGAGCTGACTTTGATCCATGATTCTTCGATGTCAGCTTCCTGAGTAGCTAGGATTAACCACCAAAAAGATAGAAGTGGAGGTGTGGCTCAAGCCAGGTGGTCTTTGAACCTTGATCTTCTCATCCTCTTGAGTAGTTATCTATCCAGGCATGAGCCTTGAGCACCCAGCTTTCTTAAATTCTTTATCTTACTGAAAATGACACCATCCTATTCACTAGGTGGCCAGGCAAACTAGAACTTGGATTTTGTTTCCAGATTTTGTTTCTTCCCCAACCAAATCAACACTCAGTGCTACCTATCCACATGCTAAGTGTTGCTGTGACCTCTCTCTTTTACCACTTTACTATGGCTTCTTTATCCATCCCTCAGTGGTATTCAGTCCCACTGGTGCAGCTGCTCAGCTGTCCTGGTACCCCTTTCCATCCTGTCCTTCTCGAAGCCTGTAGTTGGCATAGAAAGACCAATCACTGCAGTCACATTATTTTGGGGGAGAATGAGGAAGAGGTAAATCTCAAAACAGTCACAAAAGAGACTCAAGACTTTCTGTTCTCTGAGCTGTGCCAGCTTTCCAACTTGACCTGACACTTTGCTGCCTACCCTTTGTCCTTCGTTTCCCAGCCACGACACAGTCTTTCAGAGTTCCAGGAACAAGCCTCCTTGCCCTCGACACTGCCTTCCGTTCATTTTAAATGAAGAATTTTCTTTCATTTCTCCTTGTAAAATCCAGTGGGTCTTTTCCTTCAGATCTTATGGAAGAAATCTCTGCTCTGGCAATTAATGATCTAAACAGATCGTAGGTTAGATTTTCAGAGAATATTCTCGTGAAAGGGGAACTTTGTACTTCCCACTCAATATATCCTACCTAGCAAATGCCTGGCCTAAAATAACAACCCAAAAAGGAGAAAGGAAAGGGTATGAGTTCCATTCAGGTTATGGCCTACTAAATCAGAAACTGGATGTGACATAAGCCTGTTGAGTCTGCTTATTTGTTATTTATTAAGGATGCCATTGTTTTGACTGAGAGGAAATCAATTAACAAATTTAATATCAAAACACATTTAGAGAGGCTGTGATAGGGTAGGAAATGATAGGAACATAAGATAATCTATTTTTATTTTCGGTATAGGGAGAAAAATAGAACCCTTTTTCCTTCTTTTTTATTTTTGGGACTAGTTATCTGGTGAGAATTAAGCATGTACAGGAAGAAATTTCAGCCTGTCATTAATGTGCTTCAGGCAGTAAGAGGAAGGCTGGTGGGTTTAAGAGCTTGTGAGAAGGTTTGGACAGTGTAGGTCATATCAACACACACAGAGACAGCCTAGGTAAAATATTGCACAGGGAATGCTAGGAGGAGAGAGTCAAGGACATGTTAATAATCATCATTTGATGAGCCACTGTGCTTGTGACACATTAGATTTTGCTTTATTTTCATCTTGGTACCTTTATGGCGTACACAGGGAAATGATTGAAATTACTGACCTTGTGATCTGAGTTAATTTTTTATGAAGTACATATTCAGATGAGTTATTCATATTGATTATATGCTGTCAGTTTTCTTAGATGAGTATTCTTTCTCCATCTTGTGTGTGTGTGTGTGTGTGTGTGTGTGTGTGCGCGCATGCCAGGACTGGAGCTTGAACTTAGGACCTAAGCTCTGTCCTCTTGTTTGCTCAAGGCAAAGCACTCTATAATTTGGGCCATAGCTCCACTGGTTAATTTGCAGTAAGAGTCTCATGAGCTTTCCTGCCTGGGCTGGCTTGGAACTATGATCTTCAGATCTTCGCCTGCTACTAGGATTACAGGTATGAGGCACAGACTCCTGCCTCCTTCTCCGTCTTTCTCCATTGGCAGTATGCCACCTGGAGAGATAAAGGTATAGCTTTATGGGGAATGGCTTGTCTTTAGGAGGCTGCCCCCATATATTTACAGATGTAAGGAGGGTGTGGTTGAACCAGAAAATAAAGAAAGCTTGTGCAAATCACTCACTGTTTTATCTTTAGGTTAAGCAATTGAAGACATTTTGCTTTATTGTTTAAAAAACATAAACTAGACAGAAGGGCTCACTACCATGGGGCAAATACCTAACAATAAAATGCACCATTACTCCCCCCCCCAAAAAAAAATACTTGCACAAGAGTCTTGCTGTGTCATGTTCTGATTGCATGATCTTGAATGAAACTGTGGCCTCTCTTGTGGCTCAGAGCCACAAGAGGTGGGAACATGGCTTGCCTTTCATATTTTATCTTTTTGTGAAAGGCAAATTTGAGAAACTACAAAAAAGTATGTGAGTGATGTAAAGTACTATATAAAGGAAAGCTATAATTATTTTGCTATTTTCATGATTATACCCTAGGCTCTGGACTTGCCCACCTGTCCAATAGGTGGGGTCCTTAGGAGATTTGTCTGCATGACACTACATCATGCAGGAACTTAGAATTCAGACTGGAGCTATGTCATTTCTTTCTGTGTGACCTAGCAGAGGCTGATTTCACAATGCCTTAATCCTCCTCCTCCTTCTTAGTTGATTCTCTCTTTATAAAAATGTATGTACAATGGGTTTTTTAATGATATCTATACATATATATGTATACACACATATGTATCAATTTCACAATAACACATACACATACAATGCATGTACACATATGTAACACTCATACACATATAACATATATAACGTGTATAATAATATATACATATATATCACAAAACATGTATATACACATGTACATATATACTATATATACTCATATATATACATGTATACAATGCATATATACATATATTCATGTGAATATATATACATATACATGTATATATAGACTTACTCTGGTCATGTTTTACCCCATCTGTTACTCTTCCTTATACCTTAGACCCCTCTTTGCAGTTTTTTAGTATATCTTATTATGTTTTTTGTCCTTCACCTTCTTCTTTAGCTCTCTTACCAGGTTCTTGCACAAAAGAATAGCTCTTTTATATTAAAGTCCTTATTTTTGTTTTGTTTGAATCTATATTCTACACATAAGAGATAAGTGACATTTGTCTCTCTGAATCTGGATTATTTCACTTGCAGTTCCATCCATTTTCCTGCAAATGGCCAAATCTCATTCTTTGTGACTGAATAGTACTCTATCGTGTGTATATGCTGTATTTACCTGTATTCTTTGATCGGTTCCTGGTACCAATGCTGATGCTGTAGCCTGGCTATTGTGAGTAGTGCTGTGACAAACAAAAGCGATCAAGCATCTCTATTGCAGGTTGACTTAAATTCCTTCTCATAAATGCCAAAGAGTGATATAACACAATTGTGAGGGAGTTCTAGTTTTAGTTCTTTTAAGGAAATTCTACATTGATTTTCCAGTGGCTGAACTAAGTTATGTTCCCACCACCAGTGTATAAAGGTTCAATTCCCTCTACATCATCACCAGCATTTGTTATTTAAATTCTATTTATTGCTACAAAAAGGGATCCTTATGCATTTAGTCAACATGCCAGAGAGTTTCTTTGGGATTTTACTTAGTTCTGTGAAAAAAAAATCATCTTCACCAATGATTGTGAAGAATCCCTTTTTCCTCTTCTGTTCATCTTGCTTCATAATTTCAGTTGTTTATTTAAATCATCAACATTCCATACCAGAAGTTTCCTTGCAATTCTTGTTTTACATTAACAATCTCAATAGTTAAGACAACCAAGTTAGGCTACCAACTTGCTTATCCCCAGCAAATATCAAGTTCCTGCTTGGAAGAATTCTAATACACTATATAATGAAAAATATGAAGGATACTTTCAGAAGAATGACTCACTGCAAAGAGATACAGATATACTGCCAAAATCAGTAATTCATATGTTTGACCCACTTATACTTATTCTTTCAGAGGAAAAACTACATAAATATTAAGAAAACTGTCCAAGCAACTTGCCTTTTGTCTTTTTCTGCCTATACTGGGGCTTCTACTCAGGATTGGGGCACAACCCCTTAGCTATTTTGCTTACTGTTGATATACTACTTGAGCCATACCTCCACTTTCAGGGATTTTTTTTGCTGTTTAATTGGAGAAAAGAATCTCATGGACTTAACTGCCCAGGCTGGCTTTGAACCATGATCCTTAGATATCACCTTTAGTAGCTAGGATTGCAAGCATGAGCCACTTTTCTAAATGCCATTTTCTACATATGATGCAACCTCTCTTTGGCTTTTTTTCCCCCCAGCTCAGAAATGTGAGCTGAAATTTATATAAACAGTGTTGATAATTCATTAATATGCAGGAGGAAGATCCATGCAATATAGATAACAATAGTTTATGATTTTTAAGTTTTTAAAAATATTGTGCATCATATAGCAATATAAGATCCTAAATATTTTCTGAAATAAACAAACAAACAGATGATCCAGCATTGAGGCTCTTACATTATTTTTCGGAAGAAGTTACTAATTTTGAACTATCTGATTGTACTGCTCCAAAGATACCACTACAAATCTAACAAATTTTCCGGGGTCATGAGGAAACTTTTATTATTTTTTATTACTATTATTATTATTGATGGTACTTCAGTTTGAACTCAGGACTTTACACTTGCTAGGCAGATGTTTAACCACTCTAGCTATGCCCCCAGCTCCAATGAAGAGCTTTGAAAGTATCAGAGTAACCATTGTAACAATTACTTTATATTTATTTACTTTCCATTTTTTATAACTAAGTAGCATCTATAAAGAAAATACAATTAGAGAACATGCTTAGGAGATAATGGTGTGTAATTTTTTTTTCTTGAAAGTTATATTTTACAAAGATGTTCTAGATCCACACATTGTGTTGTATGCTTTAATCCAATCACTGTGGAGGCTGAATGAAGGAGAGGATCATGAGTTTGAGTTCAGGTGGATTTTATAATAAGATACTGTTTCAAATAAAAACCAGTAAAATGTGCTAAAGTATTAATTTGGCTCTGATGATTTCAAACTCATTCCAAAAAACAAAAAACTTGACGGGTGAAGCCTAAAGTAAGATACTTTTTTCTTCTGGTTCCTTTAATTGACCAGTTCTACCAGTGGCCTGTGAAGAAATCCATACAGGTGTTCAACAAGAAAGTTCTAGAAGTCTCACTGGACATGCCTCAGAGCAGGGAAATCAGAAATGGGCATGTTAGCTTTGTATGAGGCATTCAAAGTGAGTTAAAAAAAGGAATACCTGGTAAATGCATCAAAAAATAAGAACATGGTTAAAATAGCATCAAGAGTTAATAAATCCATGGCATTTTATTTTGTATCCAATATGTGTTCCAATCTCAGCTGTTGTATCCAGAATATCCTCTGGTTCATGTTTGTGTGACCCAATCAGAGGCACACATGGCTTCTCATCTTCTAGCCTGTAAGTTGGCCAATTTTGTCCATCTGCAGGTCCAACAGGATCTGGCTCTGCTTGGGTTTCCAACCTTGTTTTTCATTGGTCTCCCCTGGTGGCTATATTTAGGTCACACTTATCTTCCTTCAGTTTTTCAAATATGCAGAATTATATCCTACCTCAGGGCCTTTGTGCATGCTGCTCTCACAGCTTAGAACTGTCTGTTTCTTCCATTGTTTGCATGACTAAATTCTTTTTTTCAGGACTCATTTCATAAGTCACTGGCTTCTCTGGCTACACTTAGTCACAATTTTGTTGCCTAAAATTATTCTCTGTAGTATCCTTTAGATTGTTGCACTTGCTGTACTTGCCATTGTTCTTATTTATTTCTCATATTTATTTGTTGAATTTATCACGTCCTCCAGAACTAGAGGCTTTATATTGTTAGTTACTATAGTTAGTGACTATATACTTTTGTATATTCCTATATTTCTTCCTCCCTTTTTTCCACCCTTGGAACGGGTGATCTATAATTATGAACTGTTATTGTGAAATCTCAAATATTACAAATTAATATGTGATGAGCTTGAGAATATCATTGTGTACTTCATTGTGTACTTACATGCATGCATGTGTGTGTGTGTGAGAGAGAGAGTGTTAGAGAGAGAGTGTGTGTGTGTACTGGGGCTTGAACTCAGGGCCTAGGCACTATCCTTTATCTTTTCTTTACCACTGAGCCACAGCTCCACTTCTGGCTTTTTGGTGGCTAATTGGAATTAGGAGTCCCACAGCTATTCCTGCTGTGGCTGGCTTAGAAGCCTGATTCTCAGATCTCAGTATCCTGGGTAGCTAGGATTACTGGTATGGGTCATCAGCCCCCAGCTTTGTCTATTTTTCTTAAGACTTTCTTGGGCTAAGAAATCTTATTTAGGCAAGCCAAACCCAATATATAACACATAGCTGATATTTTCTTTTTTATAGACTGTTAAAATTTCATTGTAAAGGTGAGGTACAGAGGGGGTTACAATTTCATAAATCAGGTCATGTGTACATTTCCTATTGAACAGTGTCACTGCCACCTTCGTTATCTCCCAGGTTTCCCCTCTAACTCCTCCCCCACTCCAAGTTGTATAGTTCATTTCCAACATAGTGTCTAGTGGGTTTCACTGCTGAATTGATTCACCTGTTGTCCTGCTGTTTGTATGCTTCCCCTTCTCACCAAATGAGATAAACTTATATACAGGACAAAGAGAATAGAAATCAAAAGCAGCAACAGAAAGGAATAAGCCAAAGAAAATAGGAAAGAAGAAAAAACCCCACAAACAGTACAATAAAAACACCTTTTACTTCCATTTCTTGGAGTTAATTTTGATAATCATCATTTTATATGATCATATGCACATAGCTATTGAGTCCTTGTGATCCTCTCCTAAGAATATCCTCCTTTGGTCTCAATGTGTGAATGTTTTAATTAATCATGTCCAAGAGTAATCATTTGTCTTTTACTATCCATTGGGTTTACTTACAAATTTATAGACACATTATAATTATTACAAATGAGGGAAACTATGAAGCCTGTGTTTCTTTCTTTTTTTTGGGGGGGGGTCCAGTCGTGGGCTTGAACTCTGGGCCTGGGCGCTGTCCCTCAGCTCTTCAGCTCAAGGCTAGCACACTACCACTTGAGCCACAGCACCACTTCTGGCTTTTTTCTTTTTGCTTATGTGGTGCTCAGGAATCGAACCCAGGGCCTTAAGCATGCAAGGCAAGCGCTCTACCACTGAGCCACCTTCCTAGCCCTGAAGCCTATGTTTCTTTGGCTCTGGCTTACTTTGCTTAGTATGATTTTTTTTCCAAGTCTTTTTATTTCCTTATAAATGTGGCAATGTCATTCTTTCTGATGGAAGCACAGAATTCCATATATATATATATATATATATATATATATATATATATCACATTTTTTTGATCCATTCATCCACTGAAAGGCATCTGGGTTGATTCCATATCTTGGCTATGGAAAACTATGCTACAATGAACATGTTTGTGGCTGGTGGCTTTAATATAGCCTTGTTTGTGGTCAGTTGGGTAAGTGCCCAGGAGGGGATTGCTGGGTAATAAGGAAGCTCTGTTTAATCTTTTGAGGAACTTCCATACTGCTTTCCATAGTGGTTGAATAAGTTTACAGTCCCATTAACAGTGTAGTAGTATTCCTTTTTGGCACCAAATATGCCAGCATCTATTATTGTTAGTTTTCTTGATAATGGCCATTCTAACTTGGGTCAGGTGGAATCTCAATGTAGTCTTGATTTGCATTTTTTTATGGCCAGAGATGTCAACCATCTATTTAAGTGTCTATTGGCCATTCTTTTTTCTTCTTCAGAGAAGTCTCTCTGATTCTTTAGCCCATTTATCAATTGGGTTGCTGATTCTTTGAGGATCTGCTTTTGGGAGGTTTAATTTTTTGAGCTCTGAGTATATTTTATATATGAAGCCCTTGTCTGATGCATAGCTAATAAAGATTTTCTCCCATATTATGGACTTTCTATTTATATTGCTAGCTATGTCCCTTGCTATGCAAAAACTCTTCAGTTTGATGCAATCCCATTAATCTATTCTTTCTTTGATTTGTTGTGATTCTGTATCTTTACTTAGGAAGTTTCTACCTGTGCCTTAGTGTTTCCCCCAGCTCTTCTGATAATATTTTCAGGGTATCTGATCTTACAGTGAGGTCTTTGATCCCTTTATAGTTGATTCTGGTGCAGGATGATATATAAAGATCTGACTTCAGTTTTCTGCATATAGTGTATAGCCAATTCTGCCAGCACCATTTGTTGAAGATGCTATCTTTCTTCCTGTGTTTTTGGCTCCCTTATCAAATATTATATGACTATAGGTCTGTGGGTTCATTTCTTGGTCTTCTATTCTATTAATCCTCAGGCCTATTCTTGTGCCAGTATCAAACTATATTAACTTTGACTTTAAATAATGTTCTGTTGTGGTTTTAGACTTGCTTTTGTTTCCAAAAGGGCAGACCAAATCATAGAAACTCAAGAAAAATGGCAAATCAAGGAACTTCAACTCCTATACAAAACAAAAAGGCAAAGAGTAACCAATAAAAGATCTAAAAGATGGTTCTCAAAATATTTAAAATCAGGGGCTGGGGAGGTGGTTCAGTGGTAGAGCACTTGCCTTGTATACATGAGGCCCTGGGTTCGATTCCCCAGCACCACATGAGCAACAAGAAAAAAGCCGGAAGTGGCGCAGTGGCTCAAGTGGTAGAGCGCTAGCCTTGAGCTAAAAGAGCTGAGGGACAGCACCCAGGCCCAGAGTTCAGGTCCCACTACCAGACCCCCCCAAAAAATATATATTTAAAATCACTGCTGATATATATGTTAAATGAAAAGTTAGAAAGCCTGCATAAGACTATGCAAGAGTTTGATGAGACTAACCAAAGATTGTTAGAGGAATTCATGGAGTCCACAAACAGAAACCTAAAGGAATTCTAAAAGAAGCAAAGGTAGTCCAATGAAAAAAGTAGTCACTCAGCTAAAGAATATGAGATAAATCAACATAGATAATAAAATCAAGGAAGAAGTCCATATACAACTGAAAAGAAAGCTTCAATGAACAGATTGAAGCTATGAAAATAATCAATTAGAAGTCAGGGGAAGAAAAAAAAAGTAGAAAGTCTTGATAGCAGGTTAGACAAAGTAGAAGACAGAGTCTCTGGAATCAAAGACTAGATATACAGAGAAAGAACAAATTTTCAAAACAAAGCCAAGAAATGTGCTTGCTGGAACTTCAGGACTCAATCAGAAGACCTAATTTAAGGCTAGTAGGTATTGATGAGGGTCAAGGGAAGCTAAAGGGATAGGGAATATATTGAATAAAATTCTGGCAGAGAACTTCCTGAACATCCAAAAACAATAGGCCCATTCAGATACAAGAAGCCTGTAGCTGATATTTGCCTTGTGAAATCTCTCAATGCCAACACTTCAGATTTTCCTGTCCTTTTCTAATGGATATGTATGAGACCTTCTATTTTAATGGTCCCTTTTCTCACTCTGGAAGAAGAAGCTGCTGTCTCTTGAGTAGCCCATGGACAAGCTACATGAGGGGAACCAAAACCTCTCCCAACACTCAGCAATGAGTGGAGGCTAGCAAGCATGTGGTTAAACTGGAAGCTGACATTAACTTTATTTGACTTTGAGATGACCAAGGACAACACTTACTTCCTGCTTGTAGACTCATGAGAGACCCACTAAGTTATTCCATTTTGTGAGCCTAAGAAATTGTGTCTAATTGTACACATTTGCTGTTTTAAAAGATCAGGTTTTCAGATAAAGAAATGAGAGGCAGTAGGTACATTGTAGTTTCATTTTATGCACCGTTCTGTCTTCTGTGATTGCAGTTATCTGTACTCCGCTGTGCCTGAAAATCCTAAAGTGGAAAATTCCAGAAATAAGAGAAACACCGCATTGGCATAACTCTCTTATTATAGTTTACTGGTATAAGTATTCCATTTTATTACTGTTGTTAATCTTACTGTGCCTAATTTATAAATTCATAGGTATAGATGTAAGGGGGAAAACATATAACATGTACTATATATAGGGTCATTCTTATGTCAAGTTTCAGACGGTAGTCTTAGAATGTGTTTTTCATAGATCATGGACCTAGAAGTAGAATATTGCCATGATAACCCCCAAATTCTGAGAAATATTGAAAGCACAAAATAATTTTGGGCGGAGTGGGCTGAAGACCTGACAATGTTACTCTAATCCTCACAAACTTTGCAAAGAAGGTAAGGGCTTGTGGGAAAGTGAGCAAAACATACATGGATAGAAAACATGGAGAGAAGGTGTTTAGTATGGAGCTTCAGACAGTTGAACAACTCTCTGTCTGCAGTTATATGGGACTAGATAATGCATCCCATGAATTGGTTGTGTCAACTAAGGACATTGGAACCCTGTGGACTCTAAGTGCCACCTGGATTGTTCTTGCTACTGACTGAAAAAGGCAAATGAAGAAAGGCAAAGGAAGGACTGTTAAAATGAGTCAAGACTTGATGTTTCAGAAAACTCTCAGCTTCCAGAAGGCAAATCACTTTACAATGAAGAAATAACTTCTGACCCCTAAGATCCAATCCCAGGAAAATATGGTTCCAGGAAGAAGCCAAGCCAAATCATTTGTGAAAATCTCAGGAGTATTAAAGGAATTCCACAGGGTAGCATTCATGGAGACCTGGGAATGCTAAAGAGGTTAAGGATGTACCCAAATTACTGTCAATCAGACAGCATAGGCTCTTTAGAAAGCCCAACTACAAGCTCCTTGTAGTTGGAATCCAAAAGATTTGTGTGTGTGTGTGTGTGTGCTGGTCCTGAGGGGTGAACTCAGGGCCTGGGCATTGTCCTTGAGCTTTTGTGTTCAAGGCTAGTGCTCTACTGCTTTGAGCCACATACAGCACCATTTCCAGCTTTTTGGTAGTTAAGTGGAGATAAAATTCTCATGGAATTTACTGCCTGGTCTAGCTTTGAACTGGGATCCTCAGATCTCAGCCTTCTGAGTAGCTAGGATTATAGGTGTGAGCCACAGACACCCTGCTGGAAAACCATACTTTGATGGCTTTTGTAGTTTTTGCTTTCATCTAATGAAGTGAGCTCCTATAAGACTCACGGAAAACTCATAAAGCTTTTAAAACAAATTATATAAGCAGGACAATTTCCTGCTTGGATTAAAAGGAACAGAGAGAAAATAAAATGAAGAAATATTTGGATCCCCTAAATTTTACTGGCAGAAAACAGTCTGGGAAAACTAGATGCAAAGTTTTGGTTTCTTGCTTTTAAAGGTTCAGGGTTGGAGATGTAGCTCGTTGGGAAAATGTTTACCCAGGATTTGATCCTCAGTACCACAAGGAAGTTAAAAAAAATCAAACAACAAGAAAAGAGGAGGGAATCAAAGAAGGGAAAAAGGAAGGAAGGAAACATATGAAAATGACATAGGGAAAACCAATATGTATAATTAATATTCATAAGCAATTATAATCAAATAAGGTCATAACGAAAAGGAAGGACCAGAATATTGAGTCCAGTATTGCTTTTTCAAAGCCAGACCTTGAGAGTATTGAAGAACAACCAATACCTCTTGTCTGGATTTCATAGCTGTTAATGGAGCTGTGATTCCAGCCTCTCGTTACTCATAGCTTTGTCTAGTTGCCTCCTGCTCCATACTAGGACTGAGCTGTGTGATGAGAAGCACACAGTAGAAATGCTGTTGTGTTGTTTTTTTTGAGATTAGGTTGTACAACTTAGGTTAATAATAAGGATGGCAGCCTGCCCCCCTTCTCTCCTGCTCACCCCCAGTCAATCACGTTCACTGATTTTGCTAATAGTTGTCCAAATGAGACCCTCTCATCACATTTTCAAGAATATTATTAGTAGATTTATTTATAGAGTTTCTATACATTATGGTTTGCATGAATTAGTCCTGGGTCATGTCAATTGTCTTACATAAATGTATTCCATTCCAAATGCCATGGATTGGATGATAAATTATATAACTAAAATTATGAACATACTTTACAGTGTAACCTCATGCCATTTACATGTTCTAAACCCAAGCCATTATATGGAATGTATAATGTGGAATGTGGTGTGTGTGTGTGTGTGTGTGTGTGTGAGAGAGAGAGAGAGAGAGAGAGAAACAGAGACAGAGACAGACAGAGACAGAGACAGACAGAGAGAGACAGAGACAGAGACAGAGGGGGGAATGGAGAGAGAAAAGAGTTATGTTAGTATCTAGTAAGTATTTCTGCTCTATGGTTCTGGAAAGGATGTAAGTAAGCAAGTGAGAAAAAAATCAGTAACAATATAAGGTTGATATTAAAGATATGATTCTAAAGGTATGATTCAAAGGTGTATTCTCTGAGGATCATCATATCCTAGTTGAAGAAAAAGCTAATTTTAATTGATATTTCAAGCGTGCTTTTAACCAATTTTATTTCACTTCTATTTTCTTTTATACAGGACTCAGAATTTGAAGGGGAAGGAGTCAGCCAAGATATTCCTAGGTCATCTTTAGAAACTAACAAAACATTGAAGAGGTTTGTACCTTAATGTTAGATTTGATGCTGTGTGTGTGTGTGTGTGTGTGTATGAATTAAGTAAGGGCTGATTATAGATGATAGACATCCTTGCTTTGATTTACCTGACAAGTCACAGTTTTTGGAAGCTAGGACCATACATTATCCTGGGATATATTTGCGTCCCTTTATTCATATGGTGTTTGGTAATGGGGTATCTAATCCATGGTAGTATAACACAGAGTGTAAAGGTATCTTTTAAAAATTTTTTCTTAGAAAATGACAACATCTTTGGGCCATGCAAGGACTTCTGGAAGTGGATATGATCATCACTTCCTCTTATGTAGCAGCAGCATATGTAGGTTCAGAGGCAGCTTGCTGTGATAGTCTTACTTTGAACATTAAGAATTATCCTTTCCTGCTTGTCCTAGACATACACTAGTTATTGCAAATAAGGGAAACCATGGGACCTACATTTCTTTGGGCCTGGCTTATATGACCATATCAGATGATGTTAATCAAAATGAACCCTAAGATAGGGACACAAGTGATTTTTTCTTTCTTGCTATTGTGTTTAACATAGTTATAATGTACTATGTGATTTTTTTCTTTTGTATATTCTTCCCCCACAGTATAACCCCTGTATTCTCTGTATTTGATTCTGGTGCCCTGCATCTTGTATATACATTTTTCTAATTTGGGGAGGGGAAGGGAAATGAAAAGATGCTGAAATAAGGATACAGGTTGACCCATTGTAACAATGAGATGCACAAGACACTATGTTGAAAATGAACTTCACAGCTTCGGGGCAGGGGAGGGGGGAAGGGAGGAGTTGGGGAGGTGGGGTGGGAATGGATGGTAGGGGAAAAACAAAGGATGAGGTAACAATGCTTAATAGGAAATGTACTCATTACCTTACTCATGTAACCCTTCTGTACAGTATTTTTACAATAAAAAGCATATAAAAATTATCCTTCCCATGTGACTAGTCAACATTCTTTGTTTTTTTTGGGGGGGTCCGGTCGTGGGGCCTGAACTCTGGGCCTGGGTGTTGTCCCTCAGCTCTTCAGCTCAAGGATAGCACTCTACCACTTGAGCCACATTACCACTTCCAGCTTTTTTCTTTTTGCTTATGTGGTGCTGAGGAATCGAACCCAGGGCCTCAGGCATGCAAGGCAAGCGCTCTACCACTGAGCCAACTTCCCAACCCCTAGTCAACATTCTTTAGCATCAGTTGCTCCTCAGTTAATCAGAAATGCTCATACTTTGTTGGACTGCTGCAAGGGCAGGTTGAATGAGATAAAAAAAAATACAAGATGGCAGAGTGCTGGTGGCTCACAACTGTAATCCTAGTTACTTAGGAGGCTAAAATCAGAGGATCAAGGTTGTAAGCCAGTCCAGGAAGACAAGCCTAAGAGACTAGACTATTGTTTCCAAGTAACTAGCAGCCAGAAGTGGAGGTGGGGTTCAAATGGTAGAGTTCCACTTATGAGTGGACATAGCCAGATAAGAATGACACAAGTGCCAGTTCTTGAGTTCAAGCCCTGATGCTTGCACAATAACATACAAAATACAATGTGTTTGAATGACTCACTCTGTGCATGCTTACTACTTGGTAAATGCCATTTCATACTAAGAAAACCAGTGTCTCTCAAAAGTGGTCAATATTGTCCACATGGGATACTTGGTGATAGCTGGTGAACTTTTTGATTGTCCCAGCTGGGATTAAATGGGATAGTGGTGTTATTTAGTGAGTGTAAGGTAGGATGAAATTCTTCTAAATGATATCCAAGTCACAGGACAGGCTCTGAAACAAACAAGTGTCTGATTCAAAATGTCAGCAATGGTGGGACCAAGACAACTTTCTGTAAACCCTAAAGCTTATTCATGCCCTTTTCTATAACTGCAACTCCATTTAGCATGCCGATAAGACGTCCACTCAAGTGGGACCTGCCTGCCTGTGAGAACTATTTAGTATCTGACAGAAGAGTCCTTGCAGACAGGGTCCTCCATCACGAAAGCATCATTTCAACATGTAGCTTGACAACAGTGCAGGGTAGAATAGCATCCTTCCCCAGGCCAGAGCTTCTAACGAGAAGACTGGAAATGGTCTGAGAGGTCTTCAAGACTATATAGATGAGAGAGCTAGTGAAAGGCTAATGCAACATAGTGAAAAATAGGAACCAATTTCAATATCCAACAATAAAAGATTCATTGAAGTAGCTTATGGTAGGCTTTGAGAATGAAACTCTAGGCAATACCTAAAAATTAGGTGGTAGAAAAAGTGCCTATAATACACAGGGTAGAAACTGAAGGGTATAAATGTTTACAGGGTTAGTTTTGTTGTGTATTAAAAAACGCATCTACTGACTATGAAGAATAGAGGTCAATTTGTTCATGGATACTTTGTCTGGACTGCAAGCCATTGGGAAGATTTTGTAAAATTTCATTTTATTGTAAAGATGTTGTACAGAGGGGTCACAGTTACATGAATGAGGTAATGAGTAAATTTCTTGTCCAGCATTGTTATCCTCTCCTTTGTTTTTCTCTTACTATCCCTTCCTTCCCCCACCTCCTCCATTCCTCCCCCACCCGCAAAGTTGTAAAGTTCATTTCCAACATAGTGTTTTGTGAGTATCATTGTTACAATGTGTCAACCTGTGTTCTTGTTTCAGCATTTTATTATTCCCCTTCCCCTTCCCAAATTAGATAAATGTATATACAAGATTCAGGGTACCAAAATCAAATACAGTGACAACAAGGGATATACCATAGGGGAAGGAATATTCAAAAGAAGCAACAAAAGCATATAGTACATTAAAAACACTAACAAAAAAACCCCTCTTGTGTCCATATCTTGGGGTTCATTTCACTTGACATTATCTTGTATAGTCATATATACATACTTTTGAGCTCTTCTGCTCATCTGATAAGATTATCCTAGATGTATACTAAAGTAGAGCTCCCCTATGAGCCAGCAATCCCACTTCTGGTCATTTACCCAAATGATCACAAACAAGGACATACTAAAGCTACCAGCATAACTATGTTTATAACAGCATTATTCACCATAGCTAAGATATGGAACCAACCTAGATGCCCCTCAGTAGATAAATGGATTAAGAAAATATGATTTATATATATGTATATGTATATATATATAAAATGGAATTCTATGCTTCCATCAGAAAGAATGACACCATCCCATTTGCTAGGAAATGGAAAGACTTGAAAAAAATCATATTAAGTGAAGTAAGCCAGACCCAAAGAAATCTTCCCATGGGAACATTTTTTATAAGTTACCAACACATCTTTTTAAAACATACAAAACCTGCATCTAAACGCCTATAATCCTATCTACTTAGGAGGCTGAAATCTGAGGATGGTGGTTTGAAGCCAGCCCAGGCAGAAAAGTCTATGAGGTTCTTATCTCTGATTAACCACCAGAAAACCAGAAGTGGCTCTGTGGTTCAAAGTGGTAGAGTGGTAGCCTTGAATGAAAGAACTCAGGGACAGCTCCCAGGCCCTGAGTTCAAGATGCATCACTGACAACAAAACAAAACAAAACAAAGCAAGAACAAGGAAAGCAAAATGCCAATGCAGCTAGTTCTGTGCTTTTCATACTCATGACTCAATAAATGAAATACCTTCCAAAGAAAGTCTTATTTCTGTACTGAACATGTATAGCCTTTTTCTTGCCCTTCCCTTGAGCAATACAGTATAACAACTATTTCTAGAGCATTTGCTTTGTATTAGGTATTATAAATCATGGGAAGAGTCTTCAAAGTACACAAGACGTGCACATGTTCTGTTCAACATGAGGCTATGTATAAGGGACTTGAGCATCTACAGATTTTGGTACCCAAAAGGAGTTCAAGAACCAACCCTTGGTGGGTTAATATAACATGAAATTAACAAGTGCACTGTATTAGGGAGAACCAGGAAGATGAGATGACCTTGAGACCGAAGGTAGATATGATCTAATGTCAGCCCTGTCTCATGACCTAGAATGCAATTACTTTAAAAGAACTCAAATTACTAGATGTTATTTAGGTCCCAAGTGCCTTACTCTTTTGATAACCATTGTATTCCTTTTAAATTTAAGGAAGTTATTTTTAGAAAACTTTTAATTACAAAAAAAAAGTAGGATTGTAACCGGGAACTGTGTTTTCTTTTCTTTTTTTCCCTCTTCTTTCAGATTGTAATTATGAATGTAGTATATAATTACCTAGATTAATTTTTTTAAACATATTTCTGAGTGCCTTACAATTCTTGACAAGAGAATACAGAAAGAGGCTGGGCATACCATCTCACTGTGGTCAACAGAATATATTTGATGTTTACTCAAGAAATCTGTTTACCTTCATAACTGCATAATAGGGTCATTAAAGACAATGGATACAGTAGTTTAAAAGTAATACAATTTACAACAAAGTGTATTTAATTTTAAATTGAATTGCCAGCAAATGGGTGTCCTTATGAACCCTTGTATCAATGTAGCTCTAATGAGATTAAAGGAAATCAGTTGTATCATAGGAAGCTAAATCAGCAATGAGATTCCAAAAGGCTTCTCCTCCAGTGAGGCACAGCTATTGTAACTGATGGCCTTGCCCAGTAAATCAAGAGAAGTGATAGGATCCTTTTTAGAATAATGGATTTGGTAAAGCAGGAAAATATGCCAGTATCTGATAACAAGGAAAAAAGTTAACAATAACCACAAAATAAAGTGAGTGAATATTAATAACAAGAAGAAAGGAATCAAGGGAACATTTTTTAAGGTAAATATTTTTCAAATTTTATTTTATTGTAAAGATGTGGTACAGAGGAGTTGCAGTTACATGAGTGAAGTAATGAGTACATTTCTTGTTGAACATTGTTACCCCCTCCTTTGTTTTTCTCCTACTATCCCTTCCCTTCCCCCCTCACTCCCCCTCTCCCTACCCCCCTCAAAGTTTGAGAAGAAAATTCACCTCTGGAAAGTGGCATTAAAGAAAAAAATTGCTGGGGACCAGTGATTCATGCTTATAATCCTAGTTACTCAAGAGGCTGAGATCTGAGGATCACAGTTTGAAGTCAACCCAGGCTGAAAAGTCCCTGAGTGACTCTTATATCCAATTAACCACCAGAAAATCAGAAGTTATGCCGTGGTTCAAAGTGGTAGAGTGCTAGCCGTGAGCAAAAGAACTCAGAGATAGTGCCCAGGCTTTGAGTTTAAGCCCTATGACCAATCAACAAAAAAAAGTTAATGTTGTATAATAGCTATTCACTTAAATTTCATTTCCAAGTTTCTTGAACAATTGGTAAGATTGAAGGATGATTGATTAAAAAATCAAGTTATTACAAGTCTTATCAAATACAGTCAGCCCTTTACATATGTATATATTGAATGAACCAGTGGTAGATCAAAACTGTAGCAAGGTCTGTGATGGATGGACAGTATAGTGAAACAATTGTTAAAATTAGTAACCATAAGAATATACTATATAATAACGATTAAGAATTAATGATTATGTCATATTACAATGATTTAAAGTACACAGAAGGATATGGATAGGCTAGATGCGAACTCTATACTCTTATGTAGATGACTTGAGCAAGTGTAGATTTGGCTGCCCATGGGGGGTTCTTGGAGCCAGTCTCTCACAGCTATATAAAGACGGCTGTATTTGATCTCTTGGCAATGACATTTTAATTGCTGGGAGATCAGTAGTAAATAAAGTGAGTCTTATATTTTATGAGGCCAGACTTCAAAAGCCACTTCCTCTCTGACTTTAATCAGCAGCAGCACCTGTAATGTGGTGTTTATTTAATTGCTAGTTAATCTGACAAAATGTTGAAGGAAAACATCAAATTGTATTGTGATTCCAAAGACAAACACCTCTCTCTCTCTCTTTTCAAAAAGAACCTATTGTCATTTTTCTGTCTTGCTTCTTCATCATTGCAGAACTCCATGTCCAACATTGATTGAAGACTTAACTGTTGGCAAAAAGGGGTGTGCCACCAAATCCGGGTCTCTCACACAGGTAACTAAGGATTCCAGGGGAGCAGCAGGATCTTGCTGCCAGGTGAGCTCTTAGAACTAACTTTTTTTCCCCTCGTGCAATATGTGAAATGAGGAGATTGACTATGTAGATCTACTTGCCTCTTGTGCTTTATCTCTAATAGTACAGATGAGAGAAACAGAAGTTTAATAGGTCTTGATGCCCGTTTTTTTTTTTTATGAGACTTTGAGGCTAGTATCTCTCAATGGCAAAGCCTGGAGAATTCCTTAAAACAGGAAGTCAGTGAGTGAAGCTCAGTCCCTGTTGTACAGTGAGACAGGGCCTGTTGCCATGCAAATGAGACAAGGCTTGAGAGTTGATGAATCTTCCATCTGCATCTCCTACTCATCTGACACTCGCTTTGAGGAAGGTTGTAAATGCAAGAGAGATTGTGGTGTAATTCCTCAGCCTGGCATTTCTGCCCCTAGTCACCATTCGATTATCTTCCAAATTGCTGTGTTTCAGAGAGATAAAGATTTTTTATGGCTTGCTGACTTGAAACAACCACAAGAGCCAGCAAAAAGATGGTGAAGCAGCCATGCATAGTAATTCCATTGGTAAATGACAAAATCTTTGTTTGTCTGACATTTCCAAAATTACTGCAGAAGATGAATCTAAAACACAAAATGTCACATTTGGCATGCAAAAACTATCACAATATATTTCAGTATAAAATTCATAGAGGCGTTTAATTTAGAATGTGTTTAATAACTCTGTCTGCCTGCATCAGTAATCCTGCCTTGAGGTTTAAAAAGATTGTCTTATTTATTCACAGGGAGTTAATTTTTAAAATATTTTTGGAAGCCAAAATATTAAGGTTAAATCTTTGTTGTTAATTAAGACTTTCTAATTAAATGAAAAATAATCGTTATTTTGATTCATTTTTAAGTATGACTTATATGAGTAAACAAAAGAAACTGAACAACTTCCAATGCTTATTTATTGGTGATTTAATTCTAGAAGCATACAATCTATATGGAAATATAGATATTATTTATGTTATCTTTATTTAAAGATAAAGTCCAAGCAGGATTAAGTAATCCTTTCTGCAGATTAACTTGAATGGCAAGAAAGTAACTTGGTCCCAGCAAATGACATTTTTTTTTTCATTAAAGTACAATGTATCAGAGAACTCTTTAAGGTCAAATTATTCTGAACACAACATAATAAGTTAACATTTCTGAGTATAGGATCATGATTTGATGCCATTTGGGCTATTAGTAATCTTGGTTTAATATTTGTTTAATGAAATAATAATTAATTGAAAATCACTGATTTGTATAAACTTTATGGCACTTATTGAAAATGAAGTTGGCTTGCTTCCCTTACTGTGGGTAAACAGGGAGTTCAAATATGTTGTAAAATGTTAAGTCACATGCGTACTAGTTAGTCATAAAGAGCAATGAAATGATGTCTTTGGCAGGGAAATGGATGGAACTGGAGATCAGCATGCTTCAGTCAGGTTCTGAAGGATAATGATCACATTTCCTCTCATGTGTAGATGCTAGACTCGAAAGATTGGCTTATGCCTGTTATCCTAGCTACTCAAGAGGCATATATGATATATATATGTGTATATATACTCATATACCTATGTAAATATATTTATGTATATATATATATCCTATACAATGGACAGTAATAGAAAACAGGTTCTGCCAGGGCTGGAGGTACTAGTGGGGGAGGGAAGAGTGAACAGAGAGAATGAATATGGGCCCAGTATTTTATGTATATGTGTGAAAAATAGAAGAATAGAGACTGGTTTGAGGAGGAAGTGTGATAGAGGGCCTAAGTCTGATAAAGATCCCTTGTACATATACAGAGACAAACCAAAACAAAATCCTTCTGGTACAACTAATTAATGCTAATGAAAATGTAAAATAATGTTAAGTCACACCCCTCAGTTGCATGCAATTTGTGCTAAGTTTCAGGGTGAAGTATATAATGTTAGCTCCTATATTTTGATCACCTGAGGTGTTAGTCTGACCCACTCTGCTTTGCACTTATCGGTGTGACATTAGTGTCTGTGATTATTGTTGGACAGGTTATCATCTGTCAAGTTTCCCGTGTGAAGTTTAGCACCTAGGTTTATCTTACCAACCCCTAATATCTTCAGAGGTATGCTGTGTGGTTTTAGAAGTGTTGATTTCCTGTTAATTCTATCTTATTATAATAAATGAATGGTTCCTGATGTCACAGCTCATTAGCATACCATGTTTCAAAAAAATTGGCCAAGCTTTCCTTCCCATCCTCAGGAGGATTGCCTTTTGGCCTTTTAATTACATACCGTGTGTCCTCAACGGTTCTCACTGCTAATACCTGACAATTACAGGTTGAGTAAAATAATTGTCTACTTTTTTCTTTCTGAGAAACCCGTTGTTGCTAATTGTGTGGTTTTACCCAGTTCCTGTGTAATTCAAGAACTGCCCCTTTTGTGTAGATTGAACAGTCTTAGTTGCCCCAGACCCTTCAAATACAGATCAAATGCACTCGGGTCTGAAGGACAAGGCTTCTCAAGGCCCTGACTTCCTCAGAATGTCTCTACTGTGCCAACCGGGGAGCTGTGTCTTGCCATGGTGGCAAACAGGGCACCTGAAGACCAGAACACACTCAGTTCAACACGATGGGAACTTCTACAATGTTGGGCTGTATTTCCATGAAGTCCTTTGTGTGGTAAGCGGATCCATGCACATATTATCATCTCTTTATGTAGTTCTTGGCTCTCTCTACCTGCCTACCTTCCTCTCTGTCCATGCAGCATTCAATAACCAACTTAGCATATGGATTTTATTTGTGTATTCTTTCACACAGTCATCCACTCACTCAATGCAACAGAGCACCCATTATGCACCGTGTACTGTTAGGAGCCATGCATGTATGTCTTCAGTCCTGTGTCAAAGGGAAATGCCCCTGGGTGCTGCTGGTAGCTCACACCTGTAAATTCTAGCTGATCAGGAAGCTGAGATGTGAGGACTGAGGATTGGACAAGAAAGTCTGTGAGACTTTTATTTATTTATTTATTTTTTCTTATGTGGTGCTGGGGAATCGAACCCAGGGCCTCATGCATGCAAGGCAAGCGCTCTACCACTGAGCCACCTTCCCAGCCCCTCTGTGAGACTTTTAAGTCCAACAAACCACCAAAAAGCTGAACGTGGAGGTGTGGCTCAACTAGTAGAGCACCAACCTTCAGGAAAAACAAGCCAAGGAAGTGCACAAGACACTGAGTTCAAGCCCCAGTACTGTCACAAACATAAACAAACAACAACAACAACAACAAAGAAATACCAACCTTTCTTGTCAAGAATACATAGTATGAATTCTTCATAAGGTTCTCTCCTCTTTAGGATTTGTGAATGCAAAACTCTGACGCGTGCATTGCATGTGTAACACATGCAATGTGTAGGAAGTGTATGCGTAAGAAGGCATGGCCACTAATTTCAGGTGAGCCCAGACCTTAAGTCAGAGGACAAGTTGGAGAAAGTGTTATGAACGTATGTGATGGACAGAGGGGATCATGAAGAGCATGTGAAGGAGTTTGGGAGAGACAATGCTGTTTTGAAGGAGTGGGTCATGCTGAAGAGTGATCTGGGAAGGATGGAAGGAAGGGTCTCACAGCATCTGGTACCTGTGAAAGCAGAAGGGCTGGCACAGGCTTCTCTATAGCATCTGTTCTGGGCAGATGCTGACTCCTGGGAAACTCCTGTCCTAAGAGAAAAGAAAACTGGGGGCTGAAGAAGTCCTAGAAGGAGTGGGTGCTGGCACCAGTTCAGACTGTTCACAAACATGAAAACTGCCATTTACACTGGTAATTTCTTTTTGTTTAATTGAAAATGTATTTTTTTTACTTTTCAAGTATTATTATTAAATAGTTGTACAAAGGGGTTACAATTCTATAACTCAAGTTATGAGTACATTGCTTCTTGGCCAGTATCACCCCTTCCCTTGTTCTTCCCCCATTTCTCTACTTTCCTTCCTACCCTCAAATTACATAGTTCATTTTTTAAAACATAATGATCACATTTGCTCACACTGCCTCCTTCTATTCTGGTGTCTCCCCCTCCTTTGCCCACCTCCCAACGTGTTTGCACTTCCTGGTGTTAATTTTGATAAATAGTTCAATAGTTGTTCAGAGGAGTTTTGCCTTAAGATACTTACCCTAAGTATAACTTCCTTTAGTCAGTTTATTTATGTATAAAAGCATAGAACCTGTATATGTCATTGTGCATAGTTGTATTTTAAATTTAGCTTCTTCGTATGAGAGAAAACATGAACCATTTTTCTTTCTGAGTCTGGCAACACTGGCATATTCCACTATAAGAAAATTGTAAGAGTTGGGCACCTGTGGCTCAGGAGCAGCTACTCAGGAGGCTGAGATCTAAGGATTGCAGTTCAAAGTTAGCCTGGGCAGGAAAGGCTGTGAGACTCTTACCTCCAATAAATCACCAGAAAACTGGAAGTGGCTCTGTGGCTCAAGTGGTAGAGCGCTAACCTTGAGCTGAAGAGCTGAGGGACAATGCCCAGGCCCAGAGATCAAGCCCAAGACTGGCAAAAAAAAAAAAAGAAAAAAGAAAGAAAGAAAATTGTAAGAATCAAATGGACCTCATAGGGTGATAGACGAGAAGAGAATACTTTTCCTTAACAGGAAACAGATCTTCAGCCTTAAATTTTCACCACCTTAACTTTCCAGATATCTAAGATCCTTGAAGACAGTGGCTACTTTTTTTATTAGCAGATATAATTAAGTTGTTCATGGTTTCCTTGTGCTATTTCTGTGCATGCACACCGTGTAACTAATCAAACTCACTCCAGCCTTCCACTCTATCTTCCTCTACCTGCTTCTTAAAACAGCTTCAATAGTTTCTATTGTTCTGTTTTCTTACATATAAAGAAAGTACTTTACCCAATTTACCTTCCTTTCCCTTCTCTGTTGGCCTATCCTCTCCCATTTAGTATCCATGGCCAAACAACATCCATTTTCTGTTCCTGTCCTTTGTGTTTAAATATATAAAAACTGTCAAAGTGGTTTCACCATAGTATTTTACACAGACACACAGACACACAGACATACACACATATGGCTACTTTAATCAGATTAACCTTTATTTTTTTGCTAAGAACAACTCCATAGTGAATTATGAGAATGGAAAGAAATGCAGTATTAACAAAAACCACACCATGGAGGTCCCAAATAACCATTATATTTTTATAAGTTAATGAGGGTTAGCTGGAATGCCAGTGGCTCATATCTGTAATCCTCACTATTCAGGAGGCTGAGAACTGAGGATCCTGATTCCTGATTCAAAGCTAGCCCTAGTGAACAAATCTGAGAGACTCTTATCTCCAATAAACTAGCAAAAAGCCAGATGTAGAACATCAGCCTTAAGTGAAAAAAGCTAAGCAAAGGTGCAAGGTCCTATGTTGAAGCCCCAGTGCTTTTGCAGAGAATGAAAGAGAGAGAGGGGAGGGAGAGAGAGAGTATAGATAAGGGTTAAAAATAAAAAGTGAACACAGTCCTTATTGGAAACCATGAACTAAAAGATCATTTAGTGAATATCACTTATTGTTGTTGTTATTATTATTATTATTATTGCTGTCTGGGCTTGAACTCGGGTCTAGGAGCTGCCTCTGAGTTTTGATACTCAAGGCTAGTGCTCCCACTTGAGTCACAGCTCAACTTCTAGCCTTTTTTGATGCTTAATTAGAGATAAAGAGTCTCATGGACTTTTCTGCTCAGGCTTGCTTTAAACCATGATCCTTAGCTCTCAGCCTCCTTAGTAGCTAGAGTTACACACATGAGCTACCAGTTCCCAGTTTCTCTACTTATTCTTAAGTTATCTCGTTGCCAGCAGCAGACATAACTTAGAGAACTGATAGTCATAGCAACAGTGATACCAAAGAAGCCTTTGAAATAGAAACTTAAGAATTTATTTCTGGGAAGAGATTAAGGAGGAGGGGGATCTTGGCCAAGAAGATCCACCCAGGAGCCAACAGTCTTCTGGTTCACTTGAGAAGGGGTATAATAAAGCCTGCCTACCACAAGAATGTGAGAAAGGACCAAGCACCTGTTCACCGAAATAGGTCAATACAGAGGAAGGATTCAAATTCTTTTTTATTAGTATTATAATAATTATGCTGGCCAGTTGATAGTGAAGCCCATAAATTTTTACCCAGTAGACTTTTCTTTTAATTAATATGGTAAAGGCTTATATTTCAGATAACTTTCAAATTAACCTTTGGTTGAGAACAATGGAGGTTAACAAGTTTTTCTCCCTGAAGTCATCCCAAAGGCCTCATTAAGAAGCTTGGGTATTTGTGCAGAGTGTTAGTCTAGGTTGCTTATGGAGATGGATTTTCCTCTGGGAAGCCAGAAGTGCTAGAAGCACAATTCAGAAGGACAGGTATGAGTAGGAATCAGGCATAGTTCAGGCCCTGAGTTAAAAATCTTACCTCTCACCATTTGTAGGAGAAAACTTCAAGAATGGGGGAGTAGCTAAGAAATGTGAATATCCATATCCCTATTCATGTGCGCGTACTTATACATACATATAATGCTAGGCAGGTGCTCTACAACTTGTGCCACATTGTTATTGTTTTAGTTATCTTTCAAATAGAGTTTCACATTTTGTTCAGGGACAACCTTGGGCTACAATCCTGCTACCTATACTTCCTGTGTAATTGAGATCACAGATACAAACCACCATATTCAGCCTGTTGATTGAGATGAAGCCTTGGCCTTTGGCCTCAAACTGAAATTCCTCCAATCTCTACTTGCAGATTCGCTGAGATAATAGACATAAACTTCCACACCTGATCCTGTATATACATATATATGTACATACAATCCAATCAGCATGAATATGTCATTCTATTCTCTTGGCACATTTTAATCAAATACCCAAAAATGTGAACATAGAGGTAGGCTACAAAAAATAATCTTTGGAGAGCTTGCTGGTTTTGAAGCCATCTCTATAAATAACAGTTTTACATTGAAAGCTGATATAAGTGGTTTTTTAAACATTCATTTAGTGGGCAATCTGGGTGCAGAAACCTTTTCTATTGATTTTTATCCTCTGTAGAGGATATTCCATGTAGAAAGATTAAAATTGGGTGCTTTTGTTTGGATAAAGTATCCCCTAGTGGTCCATGTATGAAAGGCTTGGCACCACTGGGAGATGGTAAAACCTTAGAAGGTGAAACCTGGTAAGAGGTCTTTAAGTCATTGGGGACTGTGAGACTCAATCTCTTTCTCTTTGATTCTCAGTTCATAAGATTAATGGTTATTTTTCTCTGCCATGCCATACCATGATGTACTCTCTTGTCAGAGTCCAAAAGCAATGGATACAACTGAAGTTGGATTAGCATAGCCAAAACTATGAGCTAAAATAAACATTTCCTCTATATAAACTAATTGCCTCAGTTATTTTATCATAGTGACAGAGAGCAGACAGAGTATACTGTGGATAAAGTGTCAGGAAAGATCATAGTTTGAAGAGTTGCATCAAGATCATCTCCAGGGAAAGGGTATATTACTGTCAGATTGAGGTTGCAAAGTAAAATGCTCATAGTATCACAGTATTAAAAACTACATTGACTGCAGGGATAAGCAAAAGCTAGCAATTCTGCCAACAACAAATTCATTTTCTATTCCTGCAAAACAGAACAAACATATCTTCGAATAGTTGAAATAGCAACCCCAAATTGTCTTTACATGTGTCAGAGACAAACAAACAAAAAATTAATTACCTCCTGCCACAGTCAAGGAAAATTTACTCTTTAGCAGCCTGACAAAAATGTCACTGAATTACATTCATCCCTTGGTATCACCTGGCAAAATCCTAGATCCCCAAAGAAATACACTAAGCTGTTTCACATTCACAGTGTAGAAGGAAAGTACAAAATTCATGACAAAAATAAGAACAAGAAAAGCACTGAGACATCCAGAATTTGACAGGCAAGTGAAGTCATGGGAGGCTTTCTGCTTTCAAAATCAAAGTGTTATTGCTCATTCCATTGGTCTCTACCCAATAACACAAAGTTTTTCCACTAACCACACAATTCTGTCTGCCAATCATTCTGCTGGCAGCTGGGGAGAGACTGACAGTTAAAACATTGAATTTTCAGGCAATGAGATTTTGAAATAAAAAAGAACTCTCACAGACCCATTAAAATATGTAAATGAGTATATTATAAATATATGGACATTTGAGAAATCATTCCTTGAGTATAATAGAAGGGGTGAATTTGGTCAAATACATTATATAAATATATGTAAATACCACTATAAAACCCATTTGTACACTTAATTTATGGTAATAGAAATAATAAAATAAAGTGCAGGCTATACACTTGTATTTTTCCATGTGATTTCTGTAAACACCTTGAAATTCCAGATTAGAATAGAGCAAAAGGCTTTGAAATACATCTCAGATTCTTTTTTGTTGTTGTTGGTGGTGGTGGTTGTAGGGCCTGAACTCTGGTCCTGGGCACTGTCCTTCAGCTCTTCAGCTCAAGGCTAGCACTCTACCACTTGAACCACAGCGCCAATCCTTTTTTTTTTTCTGTTTATGTGGTGCCGAAGAATTGAACTCAAGTCCTCATGCATGCAAGACAAGCATTCTACCACTGAGCCACCTTCCCAGCCCTACATCTCAGATTCTTCTCTAAGTAGCAGAAGTCAAACAGATGCTAAGTGGGGAGAGATGATCATTTGCTTCTCTTCTAAGTCCTAACTACTGGAGAAACATCAAGTTTGAGAAGGAAACGTGTATTTTACATACATGTAGAGTTACATTTCTCATGGGCCTGGGGATAAATTATCATATTCCAGCAATAAGGCTGGCTTATCTTCGGGCTTAAGACTAGACCTATGGGGACACAAGTAAAAGTTATTGAGTAGACTACTTGTAAAGGCTCTGGAGAGAGACAGTTAGGTGTATGTGTGCCTCCAATGATGGCTCACTCTAACTATTCCCACTTCTACTTCCAGGTACTTGCTCTTCATTCTTGTTCCAAACAATTCCTTGTCTTAGCATGATCTATTTGTATTATGAGGTGGAAATGGTCAAATATGATGAGATAGCAGACAAATCTGTCTTATGCACTAGAAACTTCCTGACTCAGTTACTATAAAAACAGTGTTAAGTCAAATTCATCTATGGGCTCCAAACCTACACTCAGTTTTGATTACCTTTCTTGAAAGATTTGGAATAATTCTTTAGTGGAGATACTGAAACTTTCTGACATTTATCAGAAAAATATTTCAAATATAACTATTATCTTCTTGGTGGATCTTTTTTTTTGTTGACAGCCAGTAAGTTTAGATCTTTGGAAGAAAACATGGAAAAGAATGTACCTTTGGAGCCTTTGGTTCTGGCAAGATGATAAACTGGGGGAATATTTAGGTTACCTGAGTTTTACCATCCTGCCAAAACTGGAGGCTAAAAGTTATATTTCATTTTAAGGAATTTGTTCTTTTAACAATGAGAAATGCTAGGTTGAACTGAATAAAAACCATACTTATACATATATGCATATATATTTTTAATAATGAAAGAGATCTTTGGGTACCAGAAACAAAAAAGAAATTCCTGGGAGGAAGTAGAACAGATGCTCAATTTTGTTGATTTTTAACCTTTCTATTTTAACAACCATTTAGGAGATGAGGTATTGGGCCCATTCAATATAGAGTAATGGAGTGTTCTGAATAAAGTTAGGGTTGTCAAAATTTGTCCAAATGAGATAGACTTGACAGAAATTGTAGCCTATAAAGTAAAAATATCTATCAAGTAAGTATAGACAAGAGACAGGTTTTAAGCTCTTCTTTTAAAATTGCATTTCTTCTGATAGCTACAGTAAAAATCCTAGCATATAAAAAGTACAGAGGTTAACATTTAAAAAATCAAGAGATACATTATTGAGAAGATTAAAACTGAACAAAAAGAGGGTGATGTAGAAGACAGACCAGATGTAATTTTCTAGACTGCAGCACTAAGAGGGAAAATGTGAGGTGACTTGCAGATATTGAAGGGAAGATATAACTTACATCTGCAATTTCTAGAAAGGAAGAGAATGAGAAGAAGAGGTTTTACATGAAGAAATAACAGCCATTAATTTTCCCTGAAGGGTCTAAATGCACAGAGGAGAGAAATAGATACTCTAAACAGGACAAAGTAAGATCAATCCATATGGACACATTGTGTTAAAACCTTAGACAACAGAGATTGACACAAAATTATGAGAGAGAAATGAATGAAAATAGTACTTTCTTTACCTCCTATCGGATCAGAGGTGTTGCAAATGAATAGAACCATTTTTGACTAAGAATATTCCATTAGTTTTCCAGGGCAAACAGTGCTGTTTCCCAAGGCAAAATCAGTGGGCTAAAAACAACAGGATGTGTAGTCTCACAGTTGTAAAGAAAAGAAGCCTGGGATTGAAATACAGACAGGTCTTTCTCCTCTGAAAGCTTTAGGGTTTTATGCCTTTCACCTGGGTGCGGGCAGCCCCCGGGTCTCCTCAGCCTGTATAAGCAGCTGTCTAATTATCAGAGTCATGTGACATTCTCCTTGTATGTCTTCACATCCTTGTCCCTAGTGCATGTCTGTCTTTGTGTCCAAATTTCCTTTTATATAAGGAAAACTGTCTTTACAAGGTCCACTCTAATGACCTCATCTTACTTTGGTTAAGTCGTAAACGATCCTGTTTTCAAGTAGGGTCACATTCTGAGATGAAAGAGGTTAGAATTTCAATATATTTCCTTTTGGGAGATACAGTTCGCTTCTTAACATATATGTCCTTACTAGAACACTGCTAAAAGGACTAACAAAGAATATCTTTCAGGAACAAGAATGCAAAAACAAATGACATTTTTGTATTATTTTCTTGAAGTATTCTTATTTGACATGTTCTATGACTTTATAAGGGAATATTGAACAAAATGCTTTTTCTGTTCATTTAAAGGGAATATTAAACATAAGCTTCCTCCCCCCCCCCCGTTCATTTTTAGTAAAGTACTAAGTGCTTTGGAGCATTTAGACAGCAAGAGAAAGATCAAATGATCATATTTGTATAATTGAAGGATTGTTCTTCCAACTAATTCACTCAATAGAAATTCAAAATGATCCTGTTTATGTAATTAAATAATTGTTTCTCCAATTAATTAGCTCAATAAAAATTCAAAGTTGGACTTGGGCAGCCGTAAGACAGGTACACCATTCAGGAACCACAATATATGAATTGCCTTAAGTCATTAAACCATTTAGTTATTACATGTGACAATGTATCTTGTTTTAAATTAGCAATACAAAGTTATTAAAACTGTCACCAGCAGGAAAAAAAAAAAAACATTAGGAGACTAGTGTGGGAAAATTGTGCTGATTCTTTGAAAGTATGGTGAAGAATTTTGCAGTTTCTTCAGTTGGGTTTAGTTTCTGATACATTAATGTGAATAAATAAATGCAGTGTCAAGGCTTTTTATAAGACTGAAAGGTAAGATGTGTTAGTCATCCTGAGAAATGTAAAGTCAGATCTGAATTAAGTGTGGTGACTATTAGTTTCTTATCACTTTATCTTGCATTATCATTCTTTTGGTGACATTTAAAACTATCTTGATTGAACTTTGGCAATGGTACCAGAGCTGAAAGAACCTTCTGTTAATTATTAGCTAGAACTGTTATGCTTGCAATTCTCATTTTCATTGGGTACAGACTTTTCATTGGCCAACTTAAAATAGGGACACAACTAATAGGTTAAAGAAGCAAAACCAGCAAAATTCAGGCAAAGAACATTGATTAATGAATTTTAAAAAATTCTTAAAGGTCACGTACTCAAGTTTGGCTAAGCCTCAGGCAGATCGAATGAATATGACCAGAGCCCTCTGTATAGAGCAGGTAACCCGTGCTGACTCCGAATTTGCTGACATTACAGGGTTATTATTTCTGGAAGGATGTAGCATTCTGGAACAATTTCTCTAATGATTCCATTAAGACCATGGTTTCCTTCAATTTAGGGTTACATATTTCATTTCTTTTACATTACCCCACACCACAAAGAAAATGAAACCAGTTCTTGGATTGAGTGTCTGTGTTGGCCAAAAGAAAAATATGACTTGATTTTGATGGTACTTAACCCCATTTTATTTGATAAGCACATCTGGTTTTGAGGATCACATGTCAGTGTGTGAACCAGTTTAAAGTCCCCCCCCCCCCAACAAATAAAAAAGATTTTGCTTAAAATCTTGTGGAAATCTTCAGGATCTCTTACAGAGGAAATAAGCTGATGCCATTGTATGGGTAGTATTTCGATACAGAAACAATGACCTCTAAGAACAGATCAAGGACAGAGGTGACAGCCTTCAAAATCTCTTTCTTTTTTCTTTTTCTGAATGGGCAAGGTTTTCTCCTTGGTCAAAGGGAATAAAATACATTTCAAAATTTTTACAAAGAGATTCTTTTGGAAATGCAGTTGTAGAAAGTTTCTTGTTACATATTTAAATATAAAGAATGCATTCTTGAGACAAGACAAGATATCGAAGGATAGGGACAAGACAGTGTGCTTTATTTCCCAAATGGAATTCTGTTTCTGGATATCTACAGTGATGGGTCTGAGAGTCGTGCAGAGTCTCCAATGTTTTCATCATTTCAACTATAGAATAGCAGAAGAACATTTTCCCTGATCGTATGTACTACCATCAGGACAGTGATAGGATGCGAATGTTAAAAGGAACTCAACGTCTAACGTAATGAAAGACTAAAAAGGAGAAAGTGTTATCCTCTTACAAGGGTACTGATCCATCATGACAGTCCTACCTTGTCATTTCATCCAAACTGAATTTATTCCCAGAGGCCCCATTTCTAAATACCATTGCATTGGGGGATAAGGTTTCAACATATAAATTTGGGGAGTATACAAACTTTCATTCTCCCACAGTAGTAAATAAGAAGTAGCAAATAAATAAAGAACCATTAATACATTAAAAATGTGTATCATAGAAGAATCAAGAGATACGAAAGCTAGAAGGAAAGTAGTATTCTTGAACTGACATTAGCTAGCTTGGGTTATTGAAAAAACTTTTTGGATTTGGTATTGGTTCAGATGTAAGTTGCTGGGCTAATCAGAGGTAATTGCAATATACATGATGAAATAGAGTAGTTTTATTTGTACTATACTTTTTTATTTGTACTGTATTTATTTGTACTATATTTTATTTGTATTTTTTTTTATATTTTATTCATTCATTTAGTTACCAGTACCTTACTAGAGTAGATTAAACAATAGACTCTTCGCTATTATTCCCACTAAAGGGTGACATGTATGTTTTTTCCTCTTGAATCTGAGGGGAATCTGTGAGTAACTGACCAATGGAATTTGATGGAAATTGTGCTGTCTCAGTTTGGGGTGTAAATTCAGGCTGTAAGTGAACTAAGGAGGCTAAGAAATCTAAGTGATTTCTTACAGCCATCCTTGTGCCTCTTGCTGGGTGGAAGGAGTTCTATACCAAGTATTGGAAAGCCTAGAGGTACCTTCATTGAAGGCAGATGCCTATCTCAAGGTGAGCTAGAAGGGCTTTGTTTCAGAGAATGCTCTGATTCTGTCTTGATTACCTCCCTAAATGCGTTGAACCACCTGCCTCTGAGTAGTCTTTAAGATTTCCCCTCTATATAAGGTTGAGGCCTATCTTCCTCAGATGGCTAATTCTGCTGGTACCTGAGTTTGTACCCGAGTATGTCCATATACGACTGGCATCTTGTTTTCACTGGGGGAGGAGGGGAGAGGTGATAGGTCAATACAGTGACTCCCTAGAGGCTGGAGGTGGGCTCGGGGGAGGACTTGGCTGATAGGTTACTAAACCTGTCAGTCCAGTGCCTGGGACTGGGAGTTTCCTGTGACCCTGCCCCTGACGTGACCCTATTTAGGCCTAACCAGCTCAGGTGCCATTATGCCATGCCACGTGTTTCCGTGTTTGTGTCCTGTCTCCTATCTCCTGCTTCTCCTAATTTGGTGTCCCAATTTAGCTCTCCATTGAAGCTGAATTGGTTTGTTGGTATAGTTTTTGTTCTTTCTTTCTTCCTTGCCTTCATGGCTTAGTTTCCTAACAGTGTTAAGTGTATTCACTGGCTGCTGGTCTTTGAGCCAGGTGTCCACCATGCAGTGGCCAGCCTTTTAATAAGGACTCCAAAAGTTAGCCTCTCAAAATCTGGCTTCTACATGTTCTTGACCTATAACATAAGGAACTGGCAACTTCCATTTTCTTTTTGTCTACTTGGGAATCTTACTCTAAGAGTCCTGGGTCTTCATGTGAAAAAGAATCCAACTGCCCAGCTGGAGAAACCGGAAACCAAGGTCACTACAGAAGAAAGGAGAGGTCTCAGCCTTGTCAGGCCTTTCATTACCTTTGCCAACAAGTGGGGCCTAGGGGTGAAGATTGGATCCTTTCAGCCAATAGCTGAAGAGCTATGTCAAGTGGCCTCTATCAATAGCATGTAGATAGAGTAGGTGGATCTCCACAGAGAAGTGACTGAATTTGTAATCCATGAAATTGGGAAATATACTAAACATAATTGTTTCCAGCCACTAAATTGGGAAGTAGTTTGACATATAGCAACAAATAGCTGAAAAACTTATGGAGCCACTGCGTACAAAATACATTGAGTTCTAGAAAAATTTAAAAAAACATCAGGACACTTTCCTTCAAGGACAAGGGTTTCACTTTCCTTCAAGGACAAGGGTTTGTGTAGCGTTCCATTAGCTGAACTCTGTATGTTTTGAAGGAAAAATTTTTAAAAAATAAGTTAATTTCTAGATTCAGCTTTGAATCTCCAAAATGTATTTGGGTCTCAAGTAAATACCTTATCGTAAGTTATTCTAGTGTCTATAAAAAGGTAGGTATGGGAGATGGAAGTAGATCAATCAAAGATTGTTATGGATCCTCTTGTGGAATCCCACAATACTGATGCTGCAATGTGAGCTCCAGTCACTCAGTGCATGCGGGTGGAGACGGTGGGCCAGTGACTCCAAAATGAACTGAAATAAAGTAAGTCACCAGAGTGGTGACTAGTGTTTTTACTTTTCTTTCTTTCTTTTCCTTTTAAAGTGAGCCAAAAGCCAGGAGTACAATAACAGTCACAGAGGAAAGGCTGTGTAATGGCTTCTGGGAGCCACTTATGAGCTACGGAGAAAGACCTCAGGAGACATGAATATGGGCAACACCTTGATTTTTGGAGTTTTAGCAGATTGAAGAGCCTCCCAGCCTTTATACCCGAGGGCTCATAAGGAACTGGTGATAATAAATTGTCTTCTTTATTTCCCTACAGAAAAGAAACAATGAAGACTATAAGCTTTTGTAAATAAACTCAGCACATCTGGCATAATTGAAATAAGCTTATTTTATGACCAGGAGGAAGTTTGGCTGCCTTCATCTCATTGTCATGTATATGTCTTGGCCTGTGATAGACCTTTTCAGGCACTCCATAGAAAACTTCACTGAACACTGTGATACTAGATTGTTTTATGGATAGTATAGAATTTTACAAGGTATAAGCCAGTTAATATTTATATGCCCATGCAGCAAGGTATTATCACTATAGTAGTAGATGGGCACCATTTTTGTTTTACTGGAAGGAAATCAGATATGAATAAAAGAGCAACTTTTCAAACAGGACATTTAATCCATGCATGTAAATCAAACTGAGAATCTATTATTCAGTATTAAAAGAGTGGCATATTTTTATTACACTGAGAATGAAACCCAAATACTGTGAAAAATTTAGTGCCCTTTTGTGAAATTTTAAGACACTCATCATGCAGCCATCTAGCCAGTACTGGCTCTCATTTTAAAATATAGCCATGAAATTAATAAGTCTGAAGTTTCACACATGAAAGAAAAAGAACACTCCATTTCAGTGAAATAGGCAAATTTATTTTTTATTTAAAGCTTCCTAAATACTTAAGATGGCAAAGTAGTTCAGTAATGCTCTGGTTCCAATGTGTATATGAAGAATATAGTTCATATTCTTGTCATTATCCATCATTGACTACTATCCTCTTCCCTGAAGTGCTTTCTGAAAACTGCATATATCAGAAACTGATTAAAATGACCTATAATATTAATTCTTAAAATATGATGAACCCAACATTTTGCAGGAGGTTATTTTCTGTGTGACATTTAATATCTAAGAGTTGAAATGATTTTAATAACTCACAAGAAAGAGTGGTCTTAGGACATGCAGACTTTGAGTATGATTGCTTTTATTGATTATTGGTATTACCATTAATAATAGATAGTCCTGGACTGTATTATATTGTTTTTGAATTTAGCAAATTTCCCATGATATGAGCTGGAGGAAGGCCCACATTTCAGTGCTTGTATGGGTAACTTCTGAAGGAAAGGGGACCTCAAGACTTTTCTGCAAAAGCAACTGGCTCACCCTGAATGCATCATTTCTATTCACTTCCTAACTTTCTGCTACCGCACACAAATCTCTCCAGTCAACTGAAGGAATGCTATTCCATTTTTCTCTCATTCTCACCCCTAAAAGCCACACCTTGCCCCAGAGAGTATCAATTAAGAGTATAACTTTAGAATAGGGCCTACAGTAATCCTGATTCTGTTACAGTTTACAACTTCAGCAAAATTATTTGATCTCCTTGGTTCCAGTCTTCCCCATCTACAAAAGGGGAATCTAATACCTACTTCATGGCTTAGTGAGTTACAAGTAGGTATTAAACTAGTGTCTAGAATGTTTTCTATCATTGCAATGCCATCTTGCAGATGAATATTCTATGGTTTCCTCTGTAGGTTAGATTTTTCCAGCTCTTCAAAACATTCCTTACAGAAGTCCTAGTTAGTTTGACTCTCTCTTCTAAGAATACTGTATATGGCAATTTGATGCTATTGTGCCTCTACACTTTTCTACTGGGTGACCTGAGGAGTTTCAAGTGTAGAAAATCATTTTCACTTGGTGATAGTCAGCTTCCTGGTATTATAAACAAATACCAAATATCTGAGATAATCAACTTGTGAAAAGGAGTGATTTATTTTGGCTCAGAGGTTCTCAGCCATAGCTTGTGACTTAATGTTCTACATTGCTTTGGGATCTATGATGAAATCACACGTTACAACAGGAGCATATCATGGAATGAAATGAGAGATAGAAAGAGAAAGAGAGACAGCAGCAGCAGCAGAAGAAGAAGGAGGAAGAGGAGGAGGAGGAGGAGGAGGAGGAGGAGGAGGAGGAGGAAGAGGAGGAGGAGGAAGAGGGGGGGAGAGGAGAGAAAGAGAGAGAGAGAGAGGTATGTCCCAACTACCTGAGTAGCTCCCTATAGGCTTCATCTGTTAGAGATTTCACAGCCAGACTTTCATGGGCCTTTGAAGGATATTCCAGATCGAAGTCATGTTTCACTGTACTATTTATACTTTGACAGGACAGAGAGAGGATCCATTGTTGAGTGCTCACAGTATGCCAGTCCAGCGCCACACATATATGTCAACAATGCAAACTGTACTCAACCAAATCCTTTGTTAACCCCATTTTGCAAATGGAAAAGGCTAAGATGAGGACTTACCGAGAGGTGTGAAACGGACATTAAAACTCGATGCGAATGAATGAGTCTACAGTTTAAACACCAAACATTCACAAAAAGCCTTAAAAAAAGAACAGTAAGAACTGATCTATTGAATTACCCACCAAGTCCTATCATTTTTCTTTGTGCTTTAACTGACTTGTTTCTCTTTCTCAAGTCAAACCTTGTTATTCTCTCGATCTGTCTCTGTCTCTGAAAGGACACCCTGCACCTGTAACATCTGGAAAGGAGGCTGTCCTAGTACATACCATTGGAAGGCTGTCAGTCTTAAGAACATCTGCAGCACCAGAGGCTTCCTAAAAGAAGTGCTGGTGCTATGTTACTTAGAGCTGTCCAGAATCCAATCCAATAGAATGTACATATACAGTTATAGAAAGGCATTATTTGATGACTAACTCAATCAGGGGCTAGATAGTCTCACCATGGTGGTCTGCAGTCTGCCAAGCCAGGAACAAGAGTAGCTACTCCATCCAGGCAGCTGAAAGCTTCTGACAGGGATGCAGCCCTGATTCTAAGGCTGAAAGTCTGGAAGCTCCTAGACAGTCCATTGAAAGTCTGGAGAAGTTACAGTCTGATGCCCGTGGATGATGGCCCCGGAAAGGATCTCTCATCTGCTCAGTAATAGACCTTATGCACCTATAAGCATATAGGCAAGTGTTCCTCATTCTTTCTTTATTTTGCTCCATTTGACCCCAGCCTATAAGATGGTGCTATCCACACTCTGGGTGAGTCTTCCCTGTTCTGATATACAGTGTTCTAGAAACATCACTGATTAAACCTTGGCACTTAGAAATGTGACCGTCTCAGTACTTATTTCCAAAATTAGCGAACAAAATTAAGAATTCTACATTCTTAAGGTCTTCTCACTTATTTCTACTTGCTTTTTTTGGGGGGGTAGTGTCTTCTTGGGGTGTGAACCCTTGGGCTTCAAGCATGCTAAGCAAACACTACACTGCTTAGCTACCCTTCTAGCCCATCCTCAATTATCTTTTCAATTTTTTTTTTGGTGTTTCACATTCTTTAGTTCATTGGGAATGTTTTCAAAATGTCACAGACCCATCTTTGTCCTTTGTAGTTCTCCACCGCTCTTCACAGCGAATGCATTCAAAGTTAGTAGTGCCCTAGTTACAAAATAGTAGTTCTTGTTCACTTGGCATGCAATTCAACAATCAAATCATTTGAATTCTCTGAAGAGGAGGAACTTGCTTCTATATTTGAACTCACTCACATTCGAGGGAATATGTTTTAATATTTCAACATCCGTACAAAATGCTTTACAATTATTTTGAAGGCATTAATTCTCATATGAACACAGAGATGAAGCCACGAAGGACTGAGTAGGGCAAAGAATTTCTTCAAGGTCACACAGGCTGTTAATTGTAAAGGGCAGGCTTGGCTATCCTTCATCTACCATGTCTCATGTATATATTAGGCTGTAGTCAATGACTTTGAACTGATGAGACTCTTGATGCTTAGGGTGGCAGAGGATGGATTTATGTTCAAGATTCCTGAACTCAAGGACCAATGAAAGGCAATTATAATCTGCCAATCAAATCATATAGAGCCTCTGATTAATATTAAAAGTCTTCACCGCATATAGGTTGATACCCAGATTTCTTCCTAGAGCCTTTAAAATCTATGTATCTGGCCTTTATCCCACTTTCTAATTTGAGTTTCTCCCGGTTTTCTGCTTGAGCATTCCATCCAAGCCTCATTTTCCTTCTGTGAATACACCAAGCTCGTTTGCACTGTGCGACTTCAGAAATGGTTGCTACTCTTCCATTGCTTCTTCACGTAAGTGTCTAAACAGGACAGCCCCCTTTCTCTTGTTATCTAGTTCATCTCTGTTTGTGTTCATTATTTCAGTACCAGTTGTGAGAAGTTAAGCATTTACTATTATTGACAAGGTCCCACTTATTTATTGTTTATCCATTTCTCCACTAGTTCAGTGAGAGTAGGTGCCAAAAAATGTGCCAAATGGTACTTAAGTACAAAAGTGGGCATTTAGTGAGCATGGATACATAAATAAACAATCTAAGAAAAGCAGCAATATTGGATATGCTTGTTAATAAAATCAAAGTAATAATGTAATTCATTGAGACAATGAGAAAGTCACTATTTTTCTACATCTTTTATTTTTTTCCAGTTACCTGTAAAATGGGCTAAGGTCAACAACATCACAGGACTGATGTGCAGATCAAATATGAAAACATACTCCTAAAAGCTCTATAAAATACAAAATGATGCCCAGGAATTAGCGTCTTTGCTAGATACCTTTGGAGCAATGTGGACTTCCCAAAGGGAAGATGTTGATGAGCAATTATTGCCAAAAGTTTTCTCCTTTCCTAGTGATATATTTGCATGCTCCTTGTAAATCCATTTGTGGTTAATTTGTTGGTCTTTGATCTAATCAGGCTGCAGATGTTCAGACTCGCCATCTTTTTGTGCATTGAGACATTCACTGGGGTTTGTAAAAGTAATGGGCTGTGCCCAATTTTTCCCCAATGTGTTCAACTCTCAGGGACAATGAAGGAAAAGATCTATCTTTTGACTAACAAGGAGAAACTGAAAAGAAAATTCAACTTTGTGTTTTCAGAGTAAAAAAAGATGACAAAAAGAAAAAAAAAAAAAAAAAGAGAAACTGAAAAGAAAATTCAACTTTTTGTTTTCAGAGTAAAATAAATGACAAAAAGAAAAAGAAAAAAAAAAGAGAGGAGGATGGGCGTGAGAATCCCAGAACTGAATTTTCCAAATTAAAATATTCAATTAGATTTTTTCAGCTCTCTAGAGTGAAATATTCTTAGATGAATGTTTGAGTAGCATGTGAAAAATGAGTTATGACATATTGAGGTTGAGGTCAGATGGTGGAATTGAAGCATAATGAGATGATATACTAGATATTTCCTCTTCATTTTAGTGATGTTTGGTGGAGAATCATGAAAAGGTCAGATGGAATAACTAGTAATTCAAGTATGACTCAGTCAGATTTTAGAAGAAATACAGTTGTTCTAATCAGTAGAAGTCAATTAGAATGATGATCAAAGATACCCAAATCTGTCTTGGTTATCATTGTAGCCATATCGGGTGGTGATTAGCTTTTGAGGAAAGTAAATACTGATTCATTATTCAAAGTGCAGTCACCTGATGTGCTATTACCTCAGTGTACTAGTTAAAATTCAGACTTAAGCTCCACTCTAGATTTACTGATTTAAATATAAGCAGATCCCGGTGGAAATCTGTATTTAAATAGGCAACAATGAGTAATTGTTGAACAAACCAAATTTTGGAGATGGCTACTTTAGGGTCAGAGGACATCATACTAGGACTCTTGGAGATTTTCAGGAATTAGATTAGTTGTGGGGAAATCACAGACACAGACACAAAACATGAGCTGTAGATATGTTAGGCTCAATTGAGGGTTCATAGAATTAAATTCATTATTCATTTGTAAACTATATGGTAAATTTAGCTTTTTAGAAAGACATTCTCTGAGGATTTTTTTTTGTTTTTTTGGGGGCAAAAATAATACTCCTTTTTTTCTTGGCAATCTATTTGTTTGTTTTGAATGTCTGTACCCAAAGTGAATAATTTAGGAAGGTTCAGGCTGGAGAAGCGAAATGAATCATACAGAAGAGGATCCCAGCCTCCTTAGTTTGCAGAAGTCATGAAGAACAGTCAGTAGGATAGAGCAGAATAACCTTGAGGAATTCCACTGTAAGTCCAAGATAGACTCTGTGTGTATGTGTGTGTGTGTGTGTGTGTGTGTGTGTGTATGTGTGTGTGTGTGTGTGTGTGTGTGTGTGTGTGTGTGTGTGTGTATTGGTCCTGGGGTTTGAACTCAGGGCCTGGATGCTGTCCCTGAGCTTCTTTTCCTCAAGGCTAGCTCTTGAGTCATACTTAAGGCACAACTCTATTTCAGCTTTTTCTGTGTGATAATGATAAGAGTTTCACAGGGACTTTTCTGCCCAGACTGGCTTCAATTGTGATCCTCAGATCTCAGCCTCCTGAATGTTACCCCTTCTACCTTCTGGAAGCACAATATGAATGGCTCTGAAGCAGAAACAAATAGCTTAGAATCAAATTCCAGTTCTACCTGGAGTTTACAAAATATTGTAAAATATTGAGTCCATAGAGAATCTCCTTTGTAGGATTATTGTGATGACTAAATTCATGAGGATAGAGCGCTTTACAAAAGTGCCTTGATTTTAGTGAATAAATGTCAACTGTGGATGTGAGAACATTTAGGATTAAGGCAGGGACAAGTTCCTCTCCTGTTTAAAATCTATGATAGAGCTGCTGTGAACATTTGTCCTTGTTCCTTAGGCCAAGGTAAATTTCCATAAATAATTACTTTCTTGTATACCACAGCAGATAGACTAGGGACCAGAGATAGTTTGCCTATTTATTTGTCTTGGCTGGGAGAATGGGAAAGAAAATAATTGTACTATAAAACTCTCACTGGATAGTCTAGATTACTCTGTGATACCATATCAGTTCCGATTCATCTCTTCTGAGTTGTCTGTTTTCAAGCGAATATTTTGCTAATTCCAATGCAAATTAAGCATATTGATTTACTTCCTTGACTACTCTTATTCCCCACAGAATGTTAGGCCTAGAAGATACCATGGAATTTATCTCCCATTCTTTCTATTCGTTACTACTTCTCCCCCTCACAGCACTTTATACACAATGAAACCAAGAGCCAGAAATAGTTGGTAGGAAATTTATTTTGTGGTAAATTGGAATTTATTCTTATGTTTGTCTTATGCCAAAGCCCATACTTTTAAACTCTAGGATATATAGCTTCCTTTTTAAATGAGAGAAGTAATTAAACAGGACAGTTTAGAACAATTTGTATCAAAGTATCCTATATACTGCATATAAATTCAGGAGAAACAAATTAAAATGCATTTAGAAGAACTTCAATCAAGCAATGTCTAATGACAACTATTGTGGCCAGCCCAGAAACAATTTAAGGATTTTCTAGTGTTCTTTTGTTGGCTATAGTATAGAAACTATAAATATGTATGTGTCCCTCTTTTGATGACTCATCTTAATGTTGACAAAAACAAAAAACAATAACAGCAACAACAAACCACAAGGTTCTTAACCTTATTTCTGTTGACCTACAATTATAACTATGTTGGTACAGTAATACTATTTATAAGATGGTTTAGATTGGACTTGTCTGGG
Organism: Dipodomys spectabilis; assembly: GCF_019054845.1. Lineage (NCBI taxonomy): Eukaryota > Metazoa > Chordata > Mammalia > Rodentia > Heteromyidae > Dipodomys > Dipodomys spectabilis. The sequence continues at coordinate 974,641 of NW_024870886.1, read as the reverse complement.
AAGGACAGAGAATCGGTCGACATAAGCATGTTATCTTGTAGTCACAGAAGAACACTCATATCTCCATGGCTTAGCACAACAAAAATTTGTTCTTCACCCATGCTGCATGTCCACTTCAGAACAGAGGGAAGCTTTGCTGTATGCCATTTCTGTCTCAATCAAGGCTAGTTGAAGAACCACCATCTGGAGTGTTAGCTGGCCACCATGGCCAAAAAGAAGAAAGACAACTCTGGAGGATTTAGAAGCAATAATCTATGCTCTGGCTTAGAAGTGATGAATGCTAGATGATCCTTGCCTGGGTCATTGGGAATAGTGGCACTAGCCAAATGGTCCTCCAACCACAAAGTGACATGAGGTATATGCCAAACACAAGTTTGGAAGATGAAGAAGTGAAGCTATTTGGTGAACAGAGCTAATAACACAAGGGCCACTGAGGAAGGAGAGGCACTGGATTCTAACCATTAGACTTGTTCACACATAGGTTGGTTTACCTTAGGAATGGGCTGATACTGTCCTTAGCTTAGACTGCAGGTGGCGAATGAACAACTCTCTGGTATACTATACAACAGATTCCTTGTAGAATAAGGGAGTGGATATAACTCAGGTTTTCCATCTGTGTACATATCCCATTAGTTTCTTTCCTAGGTAATCTATATTCCTCAAAAAATTAAGAGATTGCCTTTTCTGTGGCCACTAGATAGTTGACACTTTTGATGTTATTGTTACTATTTCAGGTTCAAGGAGTTTTTAAATTTTATCTTAGTAAATTGTTATGAAATCTTGTCTGCCCTACCCCTAGCCCATGTCTGGGTCCCATTAGCACCTCTGCTTGGGAATCTGTGGTTTAGAAATGATAATCTCAAAGTTCTTCTCTAAGCTGAAAACAAAATTTATCGGTCATAATTAACCAAACTTTGGAGAGGAAGAAGGATTTCCTGATGCAGAGAGTGTAATGAGATAATTGTAGATTGTTATATATGTATGTGTGTGTGGGGGGAGCAGGCACTTAAAATAATTCTGATGGTAATAATTTTGACAATGCTTAATAAGTATATCTATGGAATATGTGTGTATTTAATTAGTGTTTAACAGGAAATAAAACTAGGAAGTTAGATTATGGTGGAGCCTGTGTTAGAATCATGAACACAGGACTAAGGAATTTTAGTTTGTATTACAAATATACGATTATAATATGATGTTAGTTAGGCAAGAAATGGCCTATTAAGCAACAAAAGAATAATCAGCTAATATTTGCAGAAATGTTTTGTTCAGTGCCAAACATAAAGGACAATGTATAAAACCAAACTACAAAGCAAAGATGCTAGACAAAGAAATGAAAGTTAGATTTTTCATAAAATGAAGCCTACATTGGTAGGGACATGGAGGAGATTCTCTATGCACTGTATGATATTTTTACATTAAATTCAGGATTCTGTGATAAGGACATATTAATAGCTGACTGAGTAAATTCACTTGACAGCCAATAAAGAACCTTTCTGTTAAATGTCATCCTTTTTTTTTTTTTTGGTCAGTTGTGGGGCTTGAACTCTGGGCTTGGGCTCTGTCCCTCAGCTCTTCATCTCAAGGCTAGTGCTCTACCACTTGAGCCACAGCGCCACATCCAGTTTTCTAGTAGTTTATTGAAGGTAAGAGTCCCACAGACTTTCTTGCCCAGGCTGGCTTTGAACTGCTATCCTCAGATCTCAGCCTCCTGAGTAGCTAGGATTACAGGCTACCAGCATCAGTCTGTCATCCTTATTTTTAGTATTTCCTTTCCATCTTTGATTTTTAACAGTTTTACTAAGAGATTCCTAGAGATTATTTTTTGTGTATTTTTGTTTTTGATCTTCCAGATTTTGTAGGTTGTATCATTAATTATTCCACAGGTCTTTCTTGTGCTGATCATTCTTTCTTTCTTTTGTTTTGTCTTTGTGTATCATTGAGATAATGTCTACTGATCTGTTGTAGAGTTCCTCTGTCCATTTTGTGTTGTGTCCATTACTGCTGTACGCTCAACTCAGGTCATAATTTTTCAACTATTTGTTTCTTTTCTTTCTTTCTTTTTTTGGTTGACCATGAGGCTTGTACTTAGGACCTAGGTGCTGTCCTTGAGCTTTTTCACTCAAGGCTAGTGCTATGCCGCTTTGAGTCATAGTGCAACTTCTGGCTTTTCCTGAGTAGTTTGTTGGAGATAAGAGTCTCATGGACTTTCTTGCTAGGGGTGGCTTTGAACTGGGATCCTCAGATTTCAGCTTCCTGAGTAGCTGGCAGGGATTACGAGCATGAGCCACTGGCACTCTGCTCTTGTTTTTGTATTAAAATATATTGAAGTTCTATCTTGAAATATTTCAGACTTTGGCTGGTCATTTCTCTCCTCTCCTCCAATTTCTTACTATAATTTATGGTGATTATTTAAAGTCTTTGTAATTTCTAGTATCTAAGTCATCCATAGGCCAGTTTCCATTGGTTGGCTTTCTTTTATCGGTGCCTTAGTTTCCTCCTCCTATTAATGTCCCATTGTTAGCGTATCATGTGCTAGGCATTGTAGGTAATTAAACCCTAGAGAATGAAGTGGAATCTATCTCCCATCACAGACTGATCTCTCTGTTCCAATCAGCAACTGAGCTAAACTAGGGTTGGATTACAGCTTTAGTTAGTTTGGTTTTACTACTGCTTTCAAAATTTTTCATTATGAAAGACACCATCTCTGACCTGGGCTGGCATCTAGGTAGCCTCTCCCTATTGCTTTAGTGTTCTTAGAGCACTGGAAATCTCTTGACTTCCCAGGCTATGTCCAGTTGCTATCCTGAGGTTGAATACTTGGTAAATAAAGCTGAGCACTGTAAGTGATGAGGACTTGCCTGTGCTTGGGCTCATGGGTATTCACTAATCCATGGTAGGCTGGGATTGTTTAAAGGTCAGCCTTTTCTGCAAAGTCCTTTGTCCAGCAGCAGGTGTACTCCTTTACTGGTTCCCTGGAATTAAAGCTGGTAAACAAGGACTTGTCCTTCTCCAATATGTAGTTTTGGTTTTTTGTTTTTTTATAAATTTGCTTTCCCAGTTACCAAACCAATGATTTTTAAAAAGTGCACAGAGTTTTATAATTTTAGTTTTTTTCCTTATTAGGATGTTTGTATTAAACATCTCTATTACAATCAGAAGCAGGACTCTGGAGACATTCTGCTTTAAAAAAATCACTTTACCATTTCTTTTCCCGATTATAAAACCAAAAATCACCACATAAACTCCACAAAGACTAGCAAATCAAACAATGTTTAGGAGTGTATATTTCTATTCTAGTTCATCATTTCCTCTGGATTGCTGTAATATAAATATATCTGATGTCCAAGCAGAAAAGGTTGTGCTGTCTCTTTCGGTCCTTCATTTAACATTCAACTTTCAAAATTTGTATTTGCTTCTTGGATTTCCCATCTCATCTTTCACATGTACATTTTTAATATGGTAGATCAAATATGTCATCCTAATATGTGGTGAAATTCATCTCTGTGCTCTCTCTTTTCTTCCAAAAGCTTGTTTTTCATGGCACTTACAAAACTGGGATCTTATGACCTCCAATTATCAGAACTTTCATGATGAGATGGCATGGGTAGTTGGTATTGACAAAGGAGGTGACTGAATCACTTATTTCTCCTGACATGTTTTAAATTATAAATGACAAGTACTCATGGAAATGTCTCTTCATGGGATCATTGCAGAAAAGTTCCCATTGGTGCAAAGGACCTTCTCAGAGAGATGATTTCCAAAGAGCAGAAAAATGAGTTGTAATTTACATGTTGCTGGGCAAAGAGCTCTACTTCAACAGGAGAACTGGGAGTAAATTGCACTAAAATAGCAAAAAATAAACAAACCAAAAACCCTATAAAAGATGACTGATTAGTATAAATTTTTTGGCAATTACAGATTCTATTTTCCTTTTTAATCAGTATCCATGGCGGGGTTTCATCATGATTCTACACTATTCTTTTTGGGGGTGTTGGGATTGTGACATGTAACTCCATGTTGCAGGATAGATTGATGTGGGGTTTCTTTTATGCAGTGTTGGTGCTTGTAGGTAGTGCTACATGGTGCTTGAAAGTATGTCTGGTAGCTTCAAATAATTTTTCATAATGCACCAAAGAAGACTGATGTTTTCCAGGCTTAAAAATCTTTTCCCCCCTTTTTTTCTAGGCATCAGTGGCTTATGCCTGTAATTTTAACTACTCAGGAGGCTGACATCTGAGGATTGCAGTTCAAAGCCAGCCTGGGAAGGAAGGTCTGTGATATTCTTATCTCCAATTAACCACTAGAAAGTTGGAAGTTGAGTTGTAGCTCAAGTGGTAAAATGCTTGTCTTGAGAAAAAAATGTTCAGGGACAATGTTCAAGCTCTGAGTACAAGCCCTAGGATTGGAACAAAAAGAACAGAAAAGAAAAGAAAGGAAGAAAAAAAGAGAAGAACAAAAGAAAGAAGGCAGGAAGGAAAAAGAATTAAATTTTTTTACTTTGAATATGTTCTTTTAGTGAAAACATAGTGTTAGCCAAGTCATCCTAGAGGTAGTGGAGATAAAGACTTAAACCAAATAAATAAATAATGTACATTTCTAACATTATGAATATTTTCACATTCACGGTCTATGCTGGTTATTGTGTCAATTCTATGAGGAAAGATTCACCTCCGCTTTGGCTTTTAGTTTTGTGGTACTGAGGAAAAAGCCAGGGCTTTGAACATTCTAGACAAGCGGTCCATCACTGAGCCACAGCCTTGGTCCTATCTGTATTTTATTGATGAAGAAACTAGTCACTTCAAAGGAGAAGTGACTTATCCAAGACCATGACAAAATTAGTAGTAGAACTGCCAGTGCTATTTTGCTGAAAAAGACCAAATTAGTACAAGGAAGGTCCTAGTTTTCACGTTCACATTTTGCCTGGCTAAAGTTAGATGGACTTATTGCTAATAGACTCATTGCAATTTTATTCAAATTTAAATTTTTGAGAATGCCCAGGTTTGAACTCTGGGAATTGGACTTGTCAAGGGTGTGATTGACAATTTTGTTTTTTAAAAAAATTTTAATACATATTTATTCTAAATGTATAGTAATATATTAAAAATAGAATAAATTATAAAGAGATTACTTTATAAAACTTACAGTGAAGACAGTGGTTGATTATGGAATACATTGTATTAGACAATTTATTTTATACTGAAGCAGAATAGAACATGATAGAGTCTCATTACCAGCAAATTCCAACACAATACAAATTTGTAAATCACAAGATAATCACCAATATATGAATCACAAGATAAATGTGAAACAAATTAAACCAATGATTAACCCGGAAAAATTCTATAGTTACAAGTACATTCTAAAATCATCTTCAATATAAAATTTAAAACTGCAAGTTAATATAGCATTGAAATTCCATGTATTTCATGTGTCCAGGGACTTAAACCAAGGGCCTAAGCGCTATCCCTGAGCTTTTGTGCTCAAGGCTAGTTCTCTACCACTTGATCCACAGCTCCACTTCAGCTTTTATTGGTGAATTGGAGATAACAGTCTCACAGACTCTCCCAAACAGGTTTCTGACTCCATTTCCCCTTCTTCTCTTTCTCCTTATTTAGCTTTCATTCTCTTATTACGAATGCCACTCATGACCAGCTAGCCAAATGAAAAGTACGGCTTGATTAAGGATCTCTTTTGTCAGTAATTTGTGCCTAATGTTTTTAGCTTTCCCATGGGCTGTTGTAGAAAATGCTAAATCTGGTTTAAATGAAACCTGATCCCGTTAATGGTTTAATAGCAGCTGCCACAGGGTTGTAGCATTCTTCAACAGATGCCTCTGTTTCATTTTGTTTCTGAATGAGGTCTTCAGTTATTTATATGCATCATATACACACACAGCAGAATAATATATTGCAGCAACAGTTTGAGACAAATCTCTATATTTCTCCATTTAAAAGTGCAACAAAATTTTAAGAGATTTAAGACTATAATCTTGTAAAGATTATTCATGTATTTTCCTTCTGGAACTTCTTTTTTTTGAAGGCGGAGGGATACACGTCAGTCTCTCCATCTGAAAACTTGAGTGATTGGCTGGACAATCTTGTCATGTCATCCGTCTGTATATTGATTGCAATTTGTTTAACTCTGACAAATCGTTTATGGACTGTCATGTCAACTGAAATAAACAGAACGGCCACAAGACTGAGACTCTACTAATTGGGACCTGGTAATAATAACTAGATTTATCATTATGAGTGGGATTCAATTTTTTGGAGTGTGATAGTTTTTTCCACTCAAAGAATTTATTCTTTGCCAGGCACCTGGGCAGTTCACCTGGTGATACAAAGATGAAGGATAAACAAATGAAATAATGACAAATGGAAAGCAGAAATAGCTATATAGTTGTCTTAGTCTGCTTTTTGATGCTATAACAAAATGCTTGACACATGGGAATTTAAAAAGAATAGTAAACGCACTGTGCTCTAGGCTGGGAAGTTAAAGAGCATTGTCCCTATAGCTGGTAAGAGCTTATTATTTTTTTTTTTTTTGACAAAAGGGAATCCCATGGTGAGATAGAGCAGATATGCTACCTCAAGTCTTCTTTCTATAAAGCCACTAATTTCCTCCTGGGATTTTCATCTGCATGTAATTCTAATGACCTTCCAAAGGCTCCACTTTTAAATATTATTCAGATATCATTAGGGGATTAAGTATCCAGCTTAGGAAATTTTACATGTTAACCCTAGGAACAATAGTATCAGCTCAAGCAAAGAGGAATGGAAGTACAGAATGCCAAGTTAGTTAACCCAGTCTAACATGGGCCTTGTTATTTGGGCCCTACTTTCTTGGTAGTTAGGTTGCTCAGTTATTTGGGCTGCAACAGTTGTTTGTGTAAATTCACCCTATGATGGATTTGGGGTGTACAATGGGAGTACAAAGCAGTGTATTATTTAACTCTAGCAGGGAAAAGGAACCTTTTCTCTGCCAGGGCCAAATGGATATTTATAACATGATTCATAGGTCATACAGAATGATCACAACAGGCAAATGGCTGAGAGTAGTGAATGAGAAGCATTTGTGTCTGTCCCATTACGTATCGAATGATTTTTAAGGGCTCTGTGTAGTCTGAAGGAGGGACTGGATCTTCCTCATGCTGGATACATGTCACATGATCGTTTTCCTGAGCATTCCAATCTCCCTTTGTCTTGTATGTTTTCTAGGTACTCCCTGGAAGGAGAGATGTGAAACCTGGCCTGGCTTTCTTGTTTGAATTCTTTCTCCCTTGGTAGGCTGGGCAATCTTCCCTTTATGGGATAATAACTTCCATGTAGTGGAGGGGAAATTCAAGTGTCCTCTTCTCTGAGGAACTTATAACCAAACACTGAACAGCTTCAGGAAGATTGAAGATTTGATTTACCAGGACTTGGACCACTGGCTCTGTAATCTCTATTTTCAGGTTGGTAGTATGATTTTGCAAGTGGAACAGAATTTTTTTCCCCCAAAGCTGTTTCTTTCTAGTCTTTAGCTGCGTCTCATGCAATTGAATTTTTTTGGTAAGTAAAACTTCATAAAGCATTGAAAGTAATTACACCATGGCTCATGTCTGCAATCCTAACTACTCAGAAGGGTGAGATCTGAGGAAGGATTGAAGGCAGCCAAGACAGATGAATTTGAGAGATTTTTGTCTCTCATTAGTCAACAAAAAAGAGGGAAAATTATGCAAGCCAGGTAGCTGGTAACTGATTCCCAAGAAATGTTTATTGTCAGTTCCTCCTTTTTGTGAGCAATTTGTTTCTTGTGTCTAGATTATTTTTGGAACCACTATATTACTAAAATTTTCCACACAGAAAAAAGTTTAAAAATTGCCAAGTAATCACTTATTTACTTATCACAAGAGTCAACAATATCATTTTTTAACTTTGTTTTTCTATAGAAATATAAATACTAAATAGCTATTTGTTAATAGTATTTTAGCCTGAATGTTAGGCAAACTTTTTAAATGAAAGGAAAAATTAAAAAAATTATAAATTAGGCAGGCACTGAGGGCTCACACCTGTAATCCTAGCTTCTCAGCAGAGACCTGGAGGGTCTTGGAGGAACATAGCTGAGACCTCAAGGATCATAATTCAAAGACAGTTTAGGCAGGAATGTCCTTGAGATGCCATATCCAAATCAGCAAAAAGCCATGCTAGAGGCATGGCTCAAGTGGTAGAGTAACTTGAGCAAGTTTGGGGCCCTGAATTCAAGCTCTAGTACTGACTATATCTATATCTATATCTATCTATCTATCTATCTATCTATCTATCTATCTATCTATCTACATATATGTTACATAGAGAGATAGATAAATAGATATAAACACATATATACATGTGAATTCATATACACATATGTATATGTATATACGTATGTGTATACGTATATATCATACATAAATGCAAGTAAGGTATATAAAGCATAGATATATATACCAAATATATGATACAAATGTATATATTTACTTATATATGTATATGCAAGCTATATGTTTATAACTATATATAAACAAAATCCTCATAAATTTATAGAGCACATAACAATACCTGAAGTGCTTATCTAAATTGATAAATACATAGAAATCTTTCTTTGTAACATAATCAAACCAAAGCCTCTAAAGTCTGAAAAACTGACTCCATTATTGATTGACCTTTCTAATGTTCTCATTGTCCTAGAGGAAAGTTCACCATGTATGTATGTGTGCATGTGTATAACATTGCCAACAGTTTCAGTAACAGATTTATCTCTTAATAGGTAATTGAACTTCCTTTACATGTGGATGATCAGCAAAAGCTTGGAAGCCATCCTCAGCTTCCCTCTGAATTTCCAGTATGTGGTGTAGCAGAAGCAGAGGGAGAAAAATTCGATATGGCTGATATATCTGGGCCTTCAGAGAAAGAAATGGAGAATAGCATTTGTGCAGCCGTGGATGATGGAGCCCAATCTGCTCTTCTCAGGGTCGGTGACTCGTTTAGAAAGTCTAAGTCCATTCCAGATTTCTGTCCTCTCCCTAGTTGTGCAAGCACATTTGAAGTGCCATACTTGAGTGTCCTACTTGCTCTTGCTATTGTGGGTTCCACTTTCAGTCCATAGTTTTTGTACTCGTAATAGAAAATTAAGTTATGATCACATCCAATCAATATCTGTGCTTTTTGGTATTTTGACTATAGCCTGTCTTCACTTTGACTCCATTTTTATTTCTGAAGTGAATCATTAGTAATTCATTTATAATTTGGCTTTCTTGGGCAGTGAATGTTCAAAAAAGTATATTTCCCCCCTGCTTTTGGTAGACAATTAATTTATATATAAGATTCTAGTATTAAAAAAACTTCTCCATCTTTTTTTGCATGTATGTCAGATCAAAAATTGATATTAAGTAGGCAGCCGCTGAAGGAAGAAGGCTGATATGTTCCAATTTCAAATTTGGAAAGATAGCTCTAGTAGGTTTTAGGAGAATTTTATGTGAGGAGAGAATGTCTGGAAGCAAGAGAGTTAAAAAAGTTGAGAGCTGGGTGCCTGTGCCTCACGCCTGAAATCCTAGCTACTTAGAAGGCTGAGATCTGAGGATGGAAGTTCAAAGACGCAGTACAGTCTATGAGACGCTTATCTCCCAAACCGGAAGTGGCACTGTGGCTCAAGTGGTAGAGCGCTAGCCTTGAGCTGAAGATTTGAAGAACAGCACCCAGGCCCAGAGTTCAAGCTCCACAACAGGCATTAAAAAAAAAAAAAAAAAAAAAGATTGAGTCCAAAGGAGGACGGGGGACTCAGAGCAGTGACAAAGCTCAAGAAAGTGTAAATTTATGAAGTCCTCAAGATGAAATAGAATGGATACAAAATAAATGAGTTGTTTATAACTTTTAAATTCTATGAATAACATTTCAAGTTGTGTTATATTAAATAAAACTACATATGAATTTTTTTCAGGAGATAGTATTAGAGTTTGAACTCAAGACCTCCCATTTGCTTGGCTTGCTTTAGCTGGTGCTCTAGCACTTGAGCCATGCCTGCAGCTTGGCTTTCTGCTGATCTTCTTAGAGATTTTTCTTTCCAAACAATGTTCAGGAGAGCATCAAGGATATGAATATGAAACTTAGACGAGGAAGTGGGCATTGTGGAGGAAGGATAGACCCACTAATGAAGCATAAACATAAAGGTTCTAGCTGAAATTATTGAGATGTTGAGCTCTACTAGGAAGGTATGTCGAGCAAAGATAGTTCCAGGCTGAGGGCTCAGATCCCGGCAATAGCATAGATTCAGGAGCAGAATGTTGAATGCCTGCCATCATTGCCAGACCTACAACCCACACCATTTCACTTCCAGTGTGACTTCTACCTCCCTGTTTTGTTCTGCCTGGCCAACAAAGGGCTTCATAGAGGGAGAAACATATTTCTGAAATTGTGAATGGAGTTTTACAATTCCCTGGGAGTTTATGCCTTCCAATGCTGAATATAACTTTACCTATTGTCAGGCTAAATTCCTAGAGTCTCTGCTTCTCTATGGGATAGGTCCATAATAAACTCTCACATTCCTTGTGGCTGAGACAAGATCATCAGCCAATGATTACCAAGGGACTACTTCTTATGGAAACAAAGTGTCATTTTGTAGTATCATACATATGTAAATGTGTTGGAATTGTATAGAGATTATATAAATATCAAATTATATGCCACTGGCATTAAAGGAGTGTTTGTGAAAATAAGTAAGAAATGAAGTCTATATTAAAATTAGGTGATGATCCCCTGTTATCAAGAGACTTGATGGAAGCACATGACTTGTCACTTGCCCTTGATTTCTTTGTAGCTGCAGAAGATGGGGGGTAGAGGGCACCCCAATAAACCCAAGACCTTACAGCTGATATAGAGCAGAGAGTGTCATCAAAGGAACCCCTCATCATATACGAGCCGCCATTGCAGTTCACCTGGTTCCAAACTTGTTCACCAGGAAGTTTTGGTGAGGTTGTTCATGGGCCCTGTGGTTGATTCCTGTTCACCTGTCTCCAGGAGAATGACTTCTCTAGGTCTTTTTTTAAATTACCACTAGGCTTTTTAATAGAAATGTCTGGGATGTGCTTATTATGTGCAAAATCCCTTTCATATGAACGTCTCTATTATGCAACCTAAGTGCTGTGATTTGAGTCTGTCCCTTACTAGGCACATGTTTGAAACTTGCTCCCCGTATCAGTGTTGAGGAGTAGGACCTTTAAGAATTGAGGCATCTTGAGAGCATGATGACTGATGATTGTTATTAGTAGATTATTAGACAAATGAGCCTGGCTCATGTAAAAAGGCAGTTTGTGTATTCCTTAAAACCCCCTTCATTCTGTGATGCCTTACGCTATCTAGGGAACTTATGGAGAGCCCTTAGCAAGAAGACCCCAACTGGATGTGGTTCCTGGACCTCGATGTCTCAGCCTCATACCTGTAAATACAAGGTTTTTGTATTCATAGATTACCCAGGCTCAGAAATTCAATTATAACCATAAAAATGGAATGAGACACTGGCCATCTAAGATGGAGAAGAGGAAGAATAAGTCTCTAAAACTTTTCTCTGATGGGTGATGCTCATACTCCTAAGAGACATTAAGCAATAAATATAAATGGAATGCTTATGGTTTCATTCAAGTCAAAGGATAAAAAGACTGTCACTTATTTTTGTTTTAATATCAAGTTCAAAAGTCAACTGTAAACCTGCTAGGTGAGATACTGTAAAATATGTGCCTTTGTAAAGTAAATTTCTTTTGGTCATCTACTTTTTCTTAGTGTTTCTGGATTAAGCATGGAGCTAAAAATCTTATTTTAGACTTTTTAACTTTTGAGAAAATGAACTTCCGATATTTCAGTGTTTCTGACACTTTAACCTAGTTCTAGGATACTGAGTGAAAGATTAGAAGCAATTACTCCTAAACCATTTTTACCAGATCATTTTTTTGTTTTCTAGCTTCTCCTCAGGGTACATGGCTATATTTCCCTACCTCTACTGTGTTGTGCTATGAACTTAATTGAAGGGTGCCCCCAGTTTACCTGAAAGGAGAACAAGTGATACCCCAGGAAACGTGAGTACCTATGCATTCAGTATGAGAATGTTCATTGCGAGGGGAAGCATCTTTTATGCTTTAGAAACGTGTTTCTGGAAAACATGATTGCTTTTCTGCTCTGCCCTGAGCTCAGAGACTGATTGAAACCTAACAGTCAAAGACCGTAGAGGCACCTAATTATGCCACTATTCAGAACAGATTTATACAAAACACAAGATCAAAAGCTCTTCGAATGCATGCCTTCACTACCGCTTGTCTTTGCTTATTTTTCTTGGAAGCTCCTAAGTATGTTATTAGTAGTTAATATCCCCCTTGGGTTTGTTTTCTAATATATCAGGGCTGGGGTACAGTATGCTGTTTCTGCCACTGATACGTTGCTAAGAGATTTAATAATGGGTAAACACACACAACATGTGGTAATTCATTTCAAATTAAAAGTTTATTAAACTCTGGCTTGATGACTTTCTGGCTATTTACAATTAAAGAAGCAAACCTTAGGGAAGGGATGACCACGTGGTGTGTTCATGGCTGCAACGATTCTTTCTAAAAAATGTGTTTATGATCTTCCACAAGCTGTCTTCCATTGATAGGCGCCATATGTAATCTGTCAAATCTACTACTGTCCCCAAGTTATAAAAAAGTGACTTTAATATGCACTTCAAGCAACACACTTATAGTGTGCACATGCAAACCCTTTGTCTGTCTGTCTCTCTCTGCCATTCTTTGTCTCTGTCTCGGTCTCTCTTTCTCTCTGTCTGACTGTCTGTCTGTCTGTCTGTCTGTCTGCCTGCCTGCCTGTCTCTCTTTCTCTCTCTCTCTCTCACACACACACACACACACACACACACTCCCAGGAGGATTCTAAATTTAACCCCACGGTTGATGTTTGAAGTGGTGATCAATCTTGCAAAACAGGCAGATACTTAAAAGCCAAAAATATTTATAAAAGGCCTAAAGAAAAAATCCTATGATGAACTTCTGTGGTTATTATCGCCTTTTAAATTATTTTACTTTTTAGGAGACAGGTAGGGAAATATTTATTATGCTTCACAATTTGTTTTGCTTATGACTACATTATAGAATAGTCTGAAAAGGCCTATGTCTTTCTTGATCCCTTTCTTCCTTCCTTCTTTCCTTCCTTCCTTCCTTCCTTCCTTCCTTCCTTCCTTCCTTCCTTCCTTCCTTCCTTCCTTCCTTCCTTCCTTCCATTTTTCCCTTTCTTTCTTTCTTCTCCTCCTCCTCTTCTTTCCTTTCTTTTTTGGTGTGGATACTAGGGTTTCAACTCAAAGCTATCCCTTAGCTTTTGTGCTCAAGGCTGGTGCTGTACCACTTGAGCAATACCTCCATCTTTGGCTTTTGTTAGTGGTTTATAAGAGAGAAGAGTCTTATGGATTTTCCTGCCCAGATGGCTTCAAGCTATGCTCCTCCTGAGTAGCTAAGGTTATAGGAGTAAACTACCAGTGCTTAGCTTTATGCTGCTACTGCTGCTTCCTCCTCCTCCTCCTCCTCCTCCTCCTCCTCCTCCTCCTCCTCCTCCTCCTCCTCCTCCTCCTCCTCCTCCTCCTCCTCCTCCTCCTCCTCCTCCTCCTCCTCCTCCTCCTCTTCTTCTTCTTCTTCTTCTTCTTCTTCTTCTTCTTCTTCTTCTTCTTCTTCTTCTTCTTCCTCTTCTTCTTCCTCCTCTTCCTCTTCCTCCTCCTCCTCCTCCTCTTCCTTCTTCTTTTATTTTTTTTGAGCCAGTCTTGGGGCATGAATTCAAGGCCTGGGCACTATCCTTGATACTAGGTATTTTTTTGCTCAAGGCTTGTGCTCTACCACTTGAGCCACAGTTCCACTTCTGGCTTTTTGGTGGTTAATTGGAGATCTTAGTCTCATAGACCTCCTACCCTAGGTAGCTACAAGCTGTCATTCTCAGATCTCAGTATCCTGAGTAGTTAGGATTATAGGAGTAAACCACCAGTGCCCAGCCAAGCTCTATGTATATTTTACAATACAAAATTCAGTTCAAGAGAATTTTTATCACGCAACCACAACGAACCAACCACAGTGCTAAATACTCTGTGATTATAATCCAGAATAACCTCTCATATCTGACCTCCATGGTCTCACTGAGCCTAGCCTACTCCTGTAGATTTGCATATGTCCCAAAGTTCAGCAGGAGATGAGTAGAGCCTCCAGCACTGTTGCCATACAGAGCCAGCAAGCTTTTTTTAGAGACAATTCAAATATGAAGAAGAGCAAAGCGGATGCAATTGGCTTAATGACAAAGATTCAATTGTCAGGTGGAGAACAATGTGAGAAATATTGTCAGGGATGAGATTTGTTCCCTAACCTGGTCATTTCATGGTGGAAACTGATGGATTATACTTTAGAAGTAAGTAGTTTTCAGGAGTGTAGATGAAGCAAAGGTTTCTTTTTTTCTCTTTTCTCTATTCTTTTCCCTCCCTCCCTCCATCTTTCCCTCCCTCCCTCCTTCCCTCCCGCCCTCCCTCCCCTCCCTTCCTTGCTTCCTTGCTTCCTTCCTTCCTTGCTTCCTTCCTTCCCTCTCTCCCTCCCTCCCTCCCTCCCTCCTTCCTTCTTTCCTTCCTTCCTTCTTTCTTTCTTTCCTTCCTTGCTTTCTTCTCCTCCTTCTCCTCCACCTCTTCCTCCTCCTCCTCCTCTGCCCCCTTCTCCTTCTGTCTCCTTCTCCTCCTTCTCCTTTTCCTCCTTCTCCTTCTTCCTCATCTTCTTCCTCCTCCTTCTGCTTCTTCGTCTTCTTCCTCCTCCTCTTCCTTTTCATTCTCCTCTTCCTTCTTCTCTTTATGAAAGTTTGCTCATCAATTCTGATAATATCTACTAGCAGAGGAAACAAAGAATCATTTTTGATTATAAATAATTCTGGTCTTAGGATGGTTTTAAATTATGGTTTTTCATGGATAGCATGGAAGCAATTCGAATTCAGTAGAAGTCTTCTTTTGAATGGTGAATTTGGATCTTTTCCCAAGATAGCATAAGAGAGTGCTAGACTCTCTCATGATTCTGGGCAGTGGCTAGGGACCACGTGAGGAATTCAGTCCTAAGGGGAAAACACGTTCTACAATGTACTGCCTCGCCAAGCTCAGAGGTGAGGTTAGGTCGATTATATACATCTTCAACTTGGAATATGTTTCACTGTGGCTAATTTTATCAGGGTGTATCCTCCTCATAAATCCAGGGCATCTGCACTGCACTGAGTGCTGAATACATGGAAAGCAATTCGGGGGTTGCAGCCTTCCAGTATAAAAGCAGACCACCTCAATTTAGCTAGAATAAAAAGTGTCATCATCAAAACCAACCAAAATGAGACTACATTATATGCCAAGTCTACTTATACTTAGTATAAGCTTGCCTATATCTACAGTTCAATAAACTTAATAATGCATTGCTTTTCAACCTTGTGTACATATTAGAGTTTTCTTTGGAGGAGATTTTAACCAATACTGGTGCTTGTCCTCTGCTCGAGATGAAAGGAATCAAATTCTCTGGCGTCAGGGACCCAAGCATCAGTACGGTGATAAAAGTCTTTCTGGTGATTTGGCGTTGAGAACACGGATATGAAGCTATTGATTACTCTAGCTTTCTTCAGTTCTTTAAAACAGAGCACAGTGATTTCCACCTTTGAATAATGTTTCCTTCCATCCCATCTGGGAGTTTTATCTATTCACATATTAAAGGACAGCAGGATGGTTTCCATTTGGGGTAATTATAAGTAGAGTAGCTATTAATATTAATACATGTGGTTTTGTTTGTAAGTATAATATTTATTTCTGTTGACTATATATTTAAAACTGCAATTGTTGGATTGTTTAACTTAAGAATGTATGTCACAATTCATTTATGTTTTCTTCAGAAAGTTTTCATTTGCATTTAGTTTGCTGGACCATTTGAAGCAAGTTACAAATGAGATACGAAGTTAAAGTTGCTATTTTTGGTCTTTGTTCTTGTGTATGTCTAGCATTATTTGCTAAGAGGTCTGCCTTTGCATCTTGGTCAAGACCTACATTTGGTACTCTACTTTTGTTCACATGTAAATATTTTGTAATAGAAATGGAAAACATAACATTGATTAACCAACTTGTTCATTATTGAAGAACACTAAATTTAGTTTTATCATCTCCCCTGTTGAGCACAATGACTCATATTCTTTTATGTGATCAAAGTTTGTCAAATTTTCAAATTCTTGGGACAACTCCTTTTTTTTTTTGAGACCAGATCTTGCTATGCCAAGGCTACTCTAAACTAATGACCTTCCTGTCATTACACAGGTATGTAACTTCATTCTTAGCCTTTTCTCAGATATTATTATCTCCAATCATAAGTATAGATAGATAAACACAAATATACATATAGTCATATATATAAGTACATTTAAATACATATATATGTACATAAGCATATACATATCCATACATATAAATGATTTTTTCAGCCAATTGCTAGCTTGTTCTTGTGGAAGAATAATGAGTCCAGTGCACAGTAGTTTGTTTTTTAAAAATTGGATCTGAGTTTGTAATCTGGCTTCCTAAATAACTGTGTTATGGAAAGCTGTAGTTGCTTTCAGGTAATTATTAAGGAATGAGTACTTGTATAAAATATATCTGTGAGTTTAAGGTTTTGGAATGACTATGTCAAAAGCGTTATTGTTAAAGCTGTGAGGTGGACTGTAAACTTCATAGCATTTGTTCTCTAGGATTTTTTTGATTTTCAAATGGCATACATGGATCTGAGTCCTTCAACTGAGTGCAAAATTGAGCCTCAGGGAAACCACAGTATGTTTCAAAGTGATTAATCTGCATAAATGCTAATTATCTGCATTTTTAAAAGCTTTTATTTAAGATATGGAAATGCATAAAAATATTTTAAGTTACTGAAAAGTTTCAAAGTACTTTAAAGTATTTAAATCATTTTTTTTTGCCAACATCTATCGGTAAGAAAACCCTCCCTCCCTCTCTTCCTTTCTTCCTCCTTCCCTCCCTCCCTCTTTCTTCCCTCTCTTTCTTGCTTCCTCCCTCTTCCTCCCTTCTCCTTCCTTCTCTCCTTTCTTCCTCCTCCCTCTCTCCTTCCTTCCTTCCTTTTATTTTTATTGTTATTATAAAATTGATATACAGAGGGGTTACAGTTACAAAAATCAGGGAATGAGTAATAAATACAATTCTTTTTGAAACACATCTCCCCTTCTTTCGCTCTCTTCCCATCTTTCTCTCCCATCCCTACCCACAAGATATCCACAGTGCCTAGTGACTATCTCTGTCAACATTAACTTCTTAGATTGAGGCTTAGCTGGACAAATTTCACAGGGATGTGAACTGGAGATGCCGTATGTAGCAGACCATGAATGGGTTTCTTTAAGATGACTATTTGTAATGAGTTTTCATCTTTGGCTTGCTTTCACAATCCCTTACCTTCATCATGGTTCATTATAACAGTGGTGTTTTTGTTGTTGTTTGATCTACTTCCATCTCAGTCATTTTTGAAAACTGCTGGAATTGAAAGAGCTTTAACCAGTCCCGAAGGTCCTTAATTGTAAATTAGTTGTGACAGGACTATGATGCCGAGCTCTGCCTGGGTCTGTGGTGATGGCGGCTGACAGCCCCTCACTGCTTCAGGAGCTAGGCAACATGTGGAAGGAATTGTTCTTTTCCATTTCACAGCTTGTCATTTCCTCTGCAGGGCAGCCTGTGACCCCTCAGAGAGATCCTGACACCCGTAAGGGAAGTGTTCCCACCAATGTAAAGGAAGTGGAGAAGCAGTTTAATGTTGGGAAAGGAGGGAGGAGGGTGTGTCAGAAAGATCTGGGGGACAGAGACAAGATGGTTTTTAAAAACGTTTCCAGCAGGTTAAAGTCTTTACTGCCTTGCTCCCTTTCAAGAAGGAAGACTTGTGGATCTGTTTATTTGGGAGGGTTTAGAATGTTTTGAAGCTACATTTTAAATCTCTCTCTCTCTTTCTCTCTCTTTCTCTCAATGGAAGTAGCAATAACGATGGATGTATATCACATGTGAATGATCAAAATAAAGGTTGAAGGAAAGGTACAAACACATGAAGTTTGGGGCCCCATTTCAGTATGTTGCTGTGTGAGGTGTTGCTAATTATAAGGTTGTATAGAGCAGGTCAATTGCATCAGATTCCATTCAAGTTTGCAAACTATTTAATACCTTCAGCATTTTAAATCTGGTCTCATATATTCTTCCCAATAAAAATTTCCATCTGTATTTGCATTGCAGTAAGAACATACAAGGAGTGGTGGGTTTCACTACCATTCCACTGTATTGACACGCTCTATTGGATGGACATAGATCATATCAAAATGTCTCAGCTTACCAGGATTTCAGCAAACACCAAGGAAGTCAGTTGTGAAGGTCTGGTCATGCATCATTGCTTAGTGACAGGCTCATTTTGGGATGCATTGTTAAGCAATTCTGTCATTGTGAGAAGCCTATAGTAAACTTACCCAACACTGCACCATCTCTGCACAGCTTACCCCAGACTCTAGGTTGTAGCCACCATTCTGTGTGCCACCATCATTAATGGAAGGGTTGACTTGTGGTGTATGGCCTTACTTCTTCTGCCTTTTGAAATATTTGGAGGTCATTTTCAGGGTATGTGTTTCTCTTTATAGAAGGGTGAGTAAAGACTGACATTCTCCTCCAATTTATCAACCCTGTTTCCTGGATGTGTGTGTGTGTGTGTTTCTTAAGGTATTGTTCTACATGCCCTAACTAATGCAGACATGCTCTATCTATCTATCTATTTATCTATCTATCCACCCATCTATCTGTATATATTGGACCAACATTCCTAGAAATTATTAATTCCTACAATTATTAATGAAAATCATCCCATTTGCTTTTGACCAATTTCTCATATTTTAGACTGTGGCTGCTCACTGCCCCCGAATGAGACACATGTCCTTGCAAAATGACAGCGCAAAAGAGGATATTGATGATGAACCCTAGTTCTTCACTGAATATGACCTATTGTAATTGGCCTAATGGGTTAAGAACATTAAGGCACTTCTTATTAGTACTGACAGCAGAGGTTTGGGTGGAAGGGCTCCTGTGGAACTAAGAGAAGGCATACTTAGTTTTTCACTATTTAATCTGGACATTCTTACAAGGGCCTGTAGGTAAAAACACAGCCTGGGTAAGCTGGAAATAAGGAATTGCAAGTATTAAGTATATTCTGGTCTATTTCTTTTTAGATAAGATATGAATTGTGATGAGGGCAACCATGACTGGTGAAATTTATTTCGAGACATGAAAAGTAGTAGTCTATCTGACTTATCTTGACACCTGCTACCGTTTCTGTCGATGGGTTTTTATTATAGGCCCTTTCTGCAAGTTCAGCATGTCTCAGTACTATCCTTTTCAAATTGAAGAAGTTACAAGTGGGAGTGGAAGATAAATCAGATTTTGAAATTTGAAAAGAATCAGTGGGCTTGGTTACCCTACACATGAAGCTAGTTTTGAGCAGTTGAGTAGGACTGAGTTTTCCCACTTCAAATCAAATCTATAAACATACCTTTGAATTGGTCACTATGAAAATGGTTGAAATAAAAATGGACAGAAAGGGATGGCCTTTTTTAAAAAATTCTTTTTCTTTCTTTTTTTTTATTGTGAGAATACCGTACAGAGGAGTTACAATTACATGGGCAAGGTAACGAGTACATTTCTTATCAAGCAATGCTGCCTCCTCTTTGTTTCCCCTTCCCATCCCTTCCCATACTCCTCCCATCCCCTCACCCAATCCTCCCCCCCACCCCTACCAAAGTTGTAAAGTTCGTTTTTCAACATAACGACTTGTATATCTCATTGTTGTAATGGGTCCACCTGTATCCCTAGTTAAATGATTTGTTTTTTTCTCTTCCCCTCCACAAATTATACCAACATCAAATACAGTGAAAGCAGAGGTTATACCGTAGGGGAGGGATATACAAAGCAACAAAGAAATCATCTTATAAATATGTTAGAAACAATTTCATGAAAGGAAAAAAACCCAGAAAAACATTTGAATACTTATCTTGGGGTTCATTCCCCTAACATCAACTTATCTGACCTTTTCTGCTTGACTCAGACATATACTAGTTATTGCAAATAAGGGAAACCATGGGGCCTATGTTTCTTTGGTCCTGGCTTACTTCACCTAATATACTTTTTTCCAAGTCTTTCCATTTCCTTACAAATGGGGCAATGTCATTCTTTCTGAAGGAGGCATAGAATTCCATTGTGTATATATATCACATTTTCTTGATCCATTTATCTACTGAGGGGCATCTAGGTTGGTTCCATATCTTAGCTATGGTGAATAATGCTGCAATAAACATAGTTGTGCTGGTAGCTTTAGTATGGTCTTGTTTGGGATCATTTGGGTAAATGCCCAAAAATGGGATTGCTGGGTCATAGGGGAGCTCTATGTGGAGTCTTTTGAGGAACCTCCATACTGCTTTCCAAGTGGTTGAACAAGTTTACACTCTCACCAACAATGAAGTAAAGTTCCCTTCTGTCCACATCCCCTCCAGCATCTGTTGTAATTAGAGTTCTTGATTATAGCCGTTCTAACTGGGGTGAGGTGTATCTCAATGTTGTTTTGATTTGCATTTCTTTTATGGCTAGAGAGGTTGAGCATTTCTTCATGTGTCTATTGGAGGGATGGCCTTTTTTATCCACAGTGATTCTCTGTATGCCATTAGATGAACCATAAAAAGTAGGCAATAAGAAATACATATTTGGAAATAAAAAAAAGATCTTGTGTCAAATAATTAAGTTTGGCATCCTTTGGCACATTTTTAAAAAGTCTCTCTTGAAATTATAACAATTTTCTGAGACAAATTGGTCTGCTCTGAATGCTGATTCTGGACCTGATGCTTATGAGCCATGAATAGTTTGTAAGATTGATACATGGCAGTCTTTGAAAAATTTATTTTAAGGAACACCAAAAAGTTTGACTTACCTTCTGGTGAAGCCATAGCTTTCTTTGGGTAAGATTATTTGCTTCTTATATGCAAAAAAACATTGAACTCGACCTCATTAGAATCTTGAACATTTAGAACTTTGTAAGTTTGAAATCTTAGTGAACAAAACAATATCTGGCACTACACCTGATGTGCTTATATAATATAACACAAAATAAATAAGTATATAAAAAATCTAATGGTAGTCTGGGAGATGCTGCTCCTGCAATATGTTAAAAGGAATACTGTATGTTGTAAAAGCAAATTTAGTGAAGAAGCACAGAATACCAGAGAACCATAGATTTCTGCTTTCATTTCATTCAGCCTTTCTCTCCAGTCAGACTCATTACTTTACCTGCAGTTAGGATGGGTGATTGTCATCACCTTCAAGTTTATCTTCATTAGCATGGAAGTGATACTAATTATACACATACACACACATACATACACAGAATACACATGTGTGCATGTAGGTAAAATTTCCCAAAGATAAGCACTTAAAATGTATAGTCATTCTCTTAAATTTTCTGCACTGCATGTTGGGTTCCTAGGTGGTCATGATATGTTGGTAGGTGGGAATATTGAGCCTCACTGGGATTAAGTCCCTGGGCACATGACTCTGGGCTACAGCTGAATGGAGCTGACCAGGTAGTCTGGGAAGCTTTTCACAGTGCTGGTACTTCATCTTTCTGGCTAACCAAGCCCCCGAAGCCAATTTTATTTAGATGCTACTGTCTTCTCTGTCTCCTTGGGCTGAGCAGTGACAAGGCTTTATCTGGCTAAGATAGGGTTACAGGACACTCTCTTCCTTTGAGGGAGCTTTTGGCTACCAATGCATTAAATCCCAATAGTTTAGACCAGTGGGTTACAGATCTAGGAGTTTTGCAACTGAGACATGTTTGAATTTCTTTCTTGTCATTTTTGCTGGGAACAGCACACAGCTCTGTGAGATGACTTGCTCATCTAATGTGAGTGAGGTAGCTATTGGCAACAAAGTTGAGCAGGGAGTTATGGATCCCATGAAAAGGCATTTGAAGTTTGCTGTAGAGAAGAAGTGGACATTCTGAAAGAGTGAATGAAAGCATTAATGGAGTACTAGTATAGTAGTAGTAGAAGAAGAAGAAGAAGGAAGAGGGCAAGGAAGAGGAGGAGGAGAAGGAAGAAGAGGAGGAGGAGGAGGAAAGAAATAATATTGGAAATAATAAAGCAATAATAGTAGGAAAATAAACTGTTGAAGACATTGGCCAGTCCTGAAGTCTAGTTTCAGGTCCAACTGTAGATTGGCTTTTCTGCTGCTACCTACCACATGGTTCCTGGCTCAGCCAGCATTCCAGGGCTTAAAATCAATTGCATAGCCTCCTGTGCTTCAGAGAACTGGCTGGTGCTCTCTGAACTGAACAGCTCAAGAAGACGTGTGCTAGGGAGAATCTGCCCTCATAGTCACCTATTTTATTGCTCACTGCAGAAGAGACTGACACATGCCATCATCTGTTATTGCCAGTGTTAAACACTCATACACTTTGGTCCTAAAGAAATTTAATAGTTGGGTGAATGAAAGGCTAATCAGAGATTTAGCATGGATGTGCCTGTAGAGCTTAGCAGATAGTTGAGGAACGGATTCATGGATATTGAAGAGTTGTGTACCTTTCTATCCCTTCCTGCTGTCTACTTGACTTCCAAGAGTTCTCTCTCTTGCTGGCACTTAGTGCCCCATGGGGCTAGAATGCTTGGGTTATAGAGAGATCAAGATAAAAACTGCTGTATGGTCAGTATGATAGGTCATTTGTGCCATGCTGATGTTTATTGTCTCCTAGCTTATGTTCTTCATTCCTCTCTTCCACTTTACTTACCTTTTTTCTACAGCACTTACACACATTTTAGGATTATATCTTCATTCATTTATCGTTTTAGAATGTATCTCTGTGTAAGTTCCCGGGTGGTTGCTTTGGGTATAGCAATCTAGGTATGTGGTACAAAGCTTTGTGGTCAAACAGGCTTCATACCTGACAGTAACCCCTAAGATTTTATCCCCTGGGGACATCATAGATGATTTACTTTGAGCTCACTATGATGTACTCATGGCAACAAAGTCACTTACCTAAGTGATTTATTGCAACATGCCACCATTAAGTTACCCACAACTGTAGACACATGTGATGTCACAGTTTCCTGGAATCAACCGTTTACCACTTTGAGTCTGTTGTGAACACCTTATTCCCATCCCAGTCCCTTTATCTTACTACTTTTGAATGATCATTTTTTCAAGTCACATATGGTGTTATAAATTGTGTTGATATGTGATCTCTAAATATGATCTCTAAAACCCGTGGAAGGAAAAATAAGATATTGTATATATTGCTTTAAATTTTTTCTTTTTTCTTTTTCTTTTTCTTTCACATGCTCCCCGAGTCCTTCATTTACTGTATCTTTTTGTAAAAGGTAGGTCTACTGACATTTTTGTTTCAGTTTTCTTTCATTGGAAGATGCATTTTTCCCTTAGTTCTTAAAGGACAGTCATGTCTTTTGCACTTGAAAATACTGACCTATTCCAGTTTGGGTGATTCAAATTTGTGTTTCTGAGGCTCCCATTGGAGAGAATAGAGAAACTTCCCTAGATGCAATCGCATGATGGCTTTGGGTGGGGGAAGACAGTCCCTGTTTTCAGGATGTTAAGATGCTGACTGGGTCAGGCCCTCCCAATGGGGATCCAATAGCCATGGTCTCAGTGGAAAAGATCTCTTAGGCAGTAGGAGGGATGCTTCTTTTGCTTAAGTTGCTGGGTTGTTGGTGCAGTTTCTACAGGAATCACCTACTGTTGTTAGTGACATGTTGGATGAATCTACTTGACCACTATTTGCTGATCAGATGAAGTTGGAAAATGCCCTAAGAGCCTTCTTCTCTTGGGAGGGCAGATGGAGTGTGAGATGCTCCATGGTGTTTTGTTCCTCTAGTCCTGTTATACTTTTAAAAAAACAAACCATTTTGTCTATCATTGTACAGATTTCTGAATCCTCCACCTGTGTATTGCATCATCTCCACAGATCACAGTTTCTCTAAGTAGAGAGGGGGAAAAAGAAATGAATGTATACCAACATCTTTTCCTAAGTAAAAGTCATCCTACTCTTTGTGTGTTTTCTTGTATTTTGCTTTTGGTTAAGTCTCCACAGCATGTAAAAAGTTTCTTAGTATTCATTCAGGGCTTAAGGAATAAGGAGGCAAAAAAATGTGTGGTATAACACAGATAAGATAAACTTTACTGTCTAGCTGTGGTCAAATATGAAGTTCAGGGGCATTAAGACATTTCACATTGCTGTGAAATCATCATCAGCTACTATCCCTAAAACATTTGTATCTTGAAAAATGGAAACATTATATGTATTAATCAGTGTCTTCCTGTTTTTCTCTAGCCCCTGGTATCTACTATTCTGCATGGTCTCTATGGATTTGCCTATTGCAGGTTCTTTATGTGTATGGAATATTTTTGAGGAAGGAAGATATATTTGAATTTGTACATTTTATTATACACCTATTTTAAAACAGTTTTGTAGTAAAAGGTTTAAAATCAGGAGTTGATTTGAAACTTTGAGAGCTGCAAAATGTGGTATGCATAGGAATTCAGCAATGTCTCCTGTTAATATCTCTTTTTGTAAACGACCTTATTAGTTTTCTTCTTTCTAGATCTGAGAGCTCAAAGTCTGGGACTATGCTGTTGAATCATAGTTGTCTGTGTTCCCTTCTATGTCGTGAGCACCACTTTAAAATCATTATCTGACTGCCTAAATTGCTGTATACCTACTGGAAATGTGCAATGAAGGACAGAAAGACACAAATTAGACAAGTGCAAAATTTGGGGAGACAAATCTGGATGTCAGATTCGCAGGCTCAAATTCAAATCTTGATTTTGTCAGTTACAGTGCTTTGTGAAGTTTCTTAATCTCTAAGTCTCCGTTTCTTCACTTACCAAAGGGTCTAGAATATTAATAATACTTTGTATAAAAAGTACTATGCATGTAGTAGATACCTATGAAATCATCCTTGTGTTATTGAGTTTATTATCATAAGATTAGAAACACAATTTATTATGTACATGCCTGTTTAATTGTAATATTGGGCAAAGACTCCCCTCTGTTCATTTCTGTAATTTTCTGTACTAGAGGGTAAAATAATTCATTATTCCAAATAGCTTTGGATGTTCTAAGTTCAGTGAAAGTGTTAATTGACGATACCCAGGAAAAACTCACTTGCAGCATATTAAAATTTCTGTATTCTTTCATTGTGCTTAAGATGGAGAGTTTAATATTTTTAAGAATAGGGATAAAAGAAGCGGGCTTTCATAAAAAAAGATAGAATCATCTTATGTGTAGCAGAAAGGGATGATGTTTAAAGATTATTCTTGGGAAGAATAACTAAGTATATTCTCTCCCTTATCTCGCAATCATATTTTATTAAGCAAGGCATGTATGTATAAATCTGTTTTTCAATCTTAGGAATGCGAAATATTCAGAGATTGCTACTGGACTGATATGATGGCACAAACATTTATACTTTCCTACTGTCCATAAATAACTTGCATTAGAGAACTAATGTGCAAATATTTTTGTCAACTGCAAGATTCTGTGTAAATGAAACATACTCTTCTTAATCAACTAATGATGATATTCATAAGTGGTAGCAAATTGGTGCATGGTTGAAGATTCATGTGAAAATGGTATGGTTTAGGAAAGGAGGGAGATTGGGTATAAGGTGACTTTAAAGTATTTTTGCAGCAAACTATATTAGAATATTTTAAAATGTTAAATATAATGATTTTGTATGGAAGAGAACAGTTCCTGAAATATTAGATATACATTTACCTTTTATTAAATACCATGGCCAATTGGAGGGAATAATTGTCATCAAACTTAAGCTCGGATATTTAAAAACTTGGTCACAGTTACATTTCTGACAATTGACTTGTTCTGCTCACAAAAGGATATCTTATTTCTTAATATTATGACAAGCATCCATCTGTTTATGTTTGAATCATTCATAAAGTTAGAATACAAGATCAAATCATGCCAGTCGCCAGAAATATTATTATATTATTTGCCTTTATGTTATTTCTAGCTTAGTTTCTGTTAATATTTTCTATCAGCAAGTGCAGTTTTTAGGATACATAGGCCACGTTTGCTTTCTTTATCAGAAACAGGTATTTTAGCAAAGCACATTTCAAAAGTCTGGAGCCACTCTTTGTGATGGAGATGAATACATTCACACTAAGGTTTGGTTTTGTGGCTGCAGCCATGCTCATTGCAACATGTTATTGAGAATTTGTTGTTGGCGCTTATTTTGGCCTTTAAACTGTTCATTTGTCCTGTGAACTGGATTATGTGCTTCTGACTGTCAGTTAGCTGAATGCATTTCAAGTCAATTTACTAAAATAGTCACTGTTAAGCGGTATATTTGGACAGAGTTGACACCTTTGACATTTTCTAAAATGGCAAAAATAACTGTATTTAAGGCTATGATTTATGAATGTTGTGTGCTTCCAAAACTTCAATTTGATTATGGTTTTCAGTTTAGCTGCTAACAGTCTTTCCACAGACTGCGGAAAAGGAAATTAATTGGTGCCATTTAACCAGATATTTCACAAACAGATGTGAAATATAATATCAAACCCGATGATGACCTTGTTGTTTCTTAGGAAGGGACCACTGTAGAAACAGAGAGAGTGTTCAAAAGGAGAAATAAAATTGATATAGAAGAGATCTGCCTTTATAAAACATATATTCTTTGATACAAATAGGAAAGCAACTTGCAGTGCTTATAAAGTATTTTGAATCTTTAGTTGTCTTCTAGATTTCTGGCCTCTATTAAAAACTTCTTAAAATAATAGATAGGTTTAATTCCTCAAGCAAAAGAAAAATTATATCATCTTAAAGATTTTCCATATTTATTATATAGATATGCCTTGACTATAGACGTGGGTAGGGGGAGGAAAATCTCATGTATTGCAAGTTTTAAATGTAGCAGGCTAAGGTTTACTTAATTGGAACCTCGAGGCAATAAAGGAGCCCTTTTTAAAATTCTGTGATTCTTAATATGCTAAATAATGCAAAGCTTCGACTCTTCAAGCATGAGACACACATCTGGCAGTCTAACATTTAAATTACAGGGGGGAAAAACGGCCTCACTTCAGTAGTAATTTTCTCCAAGAAAAGAATAGGAAATGTATTACAACTAAATTTAATTTTTTAGACTTCTTTCTTTTCTAATTACAGGCATATTTTTCCTAGGTTCTTCACATTCATATATTTTTACACACATAGTTTATACAATTTATTAATCTTTAATTTGAGATGTTTCTCTCCATTACAGCTCTTGAGAAAATGTGTTGTAGCTTACTTAGCAAGTTGTTTTGAAAACTCTATCTGATCTCAAGCAATAAAAACAATGGGATAGAAAATAAAGGCAAAAATGGAATTTCAGAGACCCATAAAAATATTACTGACAAGAAGCAGCATTTTTCTGTTGGCTCCAATCTCAAGGCTTAATTTTTTTCTCCTCCAGTATTAATGTTTTCTCTGTTTTGTCATTTTTCTGGCTTTTTTTCATGCAAAAGTTAATATAAACAGCTTTCTTTCCTTGTATTTCTCCAAAGGACAGTGTCAGATCCTTGATTAATTTTGCAAAGGTCATTTGGAAAAACCATTAAATATATGCCAAGTAAAAAAGATTAGCACACATAGGGAAAATACAGTTTTATAAACATATGCATTTATATAGAGATAGGGTTCCATAACATTATACAGTTTTGACAAGTGTTTTCCTAGTGCACCTCATGTATTATTAAAAAACATGATGGTTCCATTTATTTTCTCTGGGTGATACCAGCTGACATAGTCGAAAGGCATCAGCAGGCTAATATGTAAACATTTTTATCTTTTTCTCAATATAAAGGGATATAGTAGTTAAGTTAAATACCACTTCCATGAAATAAGATGGACTTTCAAACTAATTAACCGTGATTAGTATTACTAACATAGGCAATTAGTGCTAGAGAACCCATCACAAATTCATGTACTGATTTCATCTTTTTTTTTTTCTTGGATGGTCTTAAGAATTGCTTTCAGGGCCTCATGCTTCCTAGGTAGGAACCTACCACTTGATCCAACACTACAGTCCCTTTTTTGGGGTAGTGGTTATTTTCAAGATACAGTTTCACTTTATGTCATGGCTGGTCTAGGCTGTGATTCTCGTACTTGTGCTTTTGTGTGTCACTGGGGAAGAGAAGGTATTCCTCACATTAACCCGCCACATACCACCTGCTTCAAAACAATGCCTGGCTTTTTGACTGATTAATACAATGTCTTTCTACTTTATGTCTTAGCTAGCACTGAGCTACAGTCCTTCCAATGTCTGCCTTCCAACTGGCTGACTATACAGGTATGCCTGGTAGCATAACTTATTTAACTATGTCTGCTGTGGTTGAATGTCCATTTTCCTTTGTGTTTCTTTTCTTACCAGAAAGAATGTTGCAATGAAATTTTGTATTTATGTTCACCTGTATAATTAATCCAATTTGTGGATTTTTTTCAGGGTGGAATTGTTGATTGTAAGAGTGGGCATATATTAAGTGTTAATAGATAGTTTTTCTTTTCTTTATCCATCACTTTGAGACAGGGTCTCACCAGTAGTTATGTTACAATTGTTACAGAACTTTATATTGCATGACCATTGAAAAGAATATATTAAAATTTTAGTAAATGATGTATACGTAATTCTACTAGATGCTGTTCAGTGAAAAGATATAGAAAGACATGTACCATTTGTTATCGCCTTTTTGTTCAATGAAGGAAATTGCGCATCCATATGTACATATAAGTGTGTATGTGTGTGTTTGATTACATGAGCACAGATACAATGAAATGATTTGTGCAGAGCAGGCAGAAGAGACAGGAGTCAGGGAATGACAGAAGGAGTATATGAAGGGAAACTAGGGGAAAACAGCCACTGTAAGAAAAAAAGTAAATATTTTAAAGCATGTAAAGATGACTATGACTTCTTATTTAATGAACAGTAGAAGTTTACAAAAAAGTGTCTGGCATGATTCTATTTCAGTTAAGTCATTCTACATCTTTCTTTCTTTCTTTCTTTTCTTTCTTTCTTTCTTTCTTTCTTTCTTTCTTTCTTTCTTTCTTTCTTTCTTTCTTTCTTTCTTTCTTTCTTTCTTTCCTTCCTTCCTTCCTTCTTTCCTTCCTTCCTTTCTCTCTTTCTTTCTTTCTTTCTCTCTTTCTTTCTCTCTCTCTTTCTTTCTCTCTCTTTCTCTCTTTCTCTTTTTCTCTCTCTCTCTTTCTTTCTGTTTTATCTATGTATGTTTTCTCTGTCTGTCTATCTGTAATCATTGATCTATCTATCTATCTTTAGCTACAAGAAGTGAGGTGTTTTTTTTTTTCCCTAGTACTAGGCTTGATGCCAGGGTCCCATGTTCTACCTTACCTTTTTCATTGATGGCGGGCACTCTGCACTTGAAAAACACCTCCACTCTCAGCTTTTTGCTGCTTCATTGAAAAGAATATTTGGACTACCCGACCAAGTTGGCTTTGAACCAAGATTATCAAACCTCAGCTTCCAGAATATTGAGGACTATAGTGCCTGACTAAGAAGTTAGTTTTGGAACAAAGAATATTTTATGTAAGAATCAAGAAAATATTAGGCTTTTATGACTCTTTGATAAGAACATTATTACCTTTGTTAGAACACATTATTACATTTGGCACATGCACATAAAAATCTCATTAACTTTGAAATTGTTTTGGGCAACCAGAAATATTAAGATATTCTTTCAAAGGTATCCTAGCTCTAATATTGTGTTATGACTAGGAAGGAAAGTTTTTTGGGTTAACATAATCTAATTACGTGAAACTTTAAAAGCAGAGAGCTGGGCTGGGATATAGCTCAGTGGCAAAGCGCTCGCCTAGCAGGTGCAATGTCCTGGGTTCAATCTGTAGTATCAAAAATGAAAAGTGAAAACAAACAGAAAAGCAGAGAGCTTTCTTAGCCTGGTGGTAGAGGAGAGATCAGAGAAATTTAAAACACAAAAGTAGAAAATATTAAAAACTATAACAAAGAAAGGGAAAAAAAGTAGAGGGAGTCACCTGGAAAGTGTGAGAAGAAAATTAATAGAAAATAAAGTGTAGATTCTTTAATTAAGATACATTAGAAAGACAAAATGTATGGGCTTTTAGGTCAAATAAGACTGGGATTAAATTTATAATTCTCACTAAGTAGCTTTTCATTTGAAGGAGTTTCTTTTTTTTTTTTTTTGAAAATAATACATTTTAATGGAAAGAAACATAAAACAAACTCCACAATGGTGCCCTTGTAATGTACCCAGGGTAGCTGTTAATTTTGAAAAGGTAAGTGGACTGTTTAGAACATAATCAGAAGGAGGAGATAAATGTTAGGGACAACTATTGTTGGATAATAGAAAGTATGGTACTAAATCTTAAAGACTACTTAGAAATCTTGCCATTTTCCAAATTTAGTCTGTGACCTAGAAAACTTTATGAGTTTTTTTTTTAATTTAATTTTATTTTATTTGAGAACATACTGTACAGAGGGTTTACAATTACATGGGCAGGATAATGCATACATTTCTTACCAAGCATTGCAGCCTCCTCCTTTGTTTACCCTTCACCTCCCTTCCCAGCCTCCCCTCTCCCCCCACCCAATTATACCCCTCCCCCCCACACCAACATTGTAAAGCTGGTTTTGACATGACATTTTGTACTTGAAGGAGTTTCTTTCATCTGAGTTTCTCTTTTGAAACCTGTCAAATGGTAGAATGAAGTATTTTAACTTTACATTTATCCAATGCAATAAATGCATTCTATTATTTCTTTATATTTCAGATGATAGCCACTAACTATATAAGAGGAATGTAGATGATACGTTTTCAAAAGAATAATATATTTAATATCTAAATAACAATGTTTTCTTTATTATCTTCCCTTCTCTTCCATTCCTCAGCTTGATTTTGACAATATTAACTTTACTATTAACAAATTCTGGTCTAGACTTTGGGAAAAGTTTTTTTTTGAAGACAATTCTATTCCTCCATCAGAAAGAATGACACTGCCCCATTTATTAGGAAATGGAAAGACTTGGTAAAATTATATTAAGTGAAGTAAGCCAGGCTCATCTCAATAGATTGAAATGTTAGGTCTTCAAAAGGGATGGCTGATCTTCTAATTTTGCTTGTCTACCTTTTATCTGATGTAGTCTTTAGTGGGTGATATCTGTCTGTCTCTCCACCTGTCTATCCATTATCTATCATCTATCTCTAAGAAACATTTGTTGAGAAGGTACCCTGAGCCAAGCACTATCAAGACATTATCTGCAAGGAGTTTGTGATATAGCACAGTATTCTTAACTGGGGATTACTAGGGGCATTATTAGATTACTGGAGTCACACTGAGAAGCTAAGACAAGGAGGTAGAAGCTGCTACTTGTATTTAGTGAGTAGAGTCTAGGAACGCTGCTCAAGGATGTTCAGAGCACCCTCCACATCATCCTTCATAAAGGATTATTCAGTCTACAATATCAGCAGTGCCAAGACAGGGAGATCTTGAGACAAAAACAAGTTATGCAAAATGTGAGAAAGGTAGTCCAAGGCAAGAAGAGCTGCGGGAAGGAAGAGAACAAACACCTGTCTTGGGAACCATTGATAGGAAGTATAGAAGGTTTTCTCTGAACATGTCATCCCAGAAATGTAGCTGATGATAGAAAAATCCCACCTAGATCTGAATAGGAAACAGCTGCGCTTGCAAATGACAACCCCATGCTATGGCTGTTACTTGAAGTCCATATGTTGGACTTTATTCCCCGATTCCAATTCACAGGCCTTACCTAAGCTCTTAGACTTCGGCAGTGTAAACTTGCATAGCCTCTGAAGTGAAAATCTGTAGTAAACTTTCCGCACCCCTTTGTTTTTAATCCTAGGGAGCATTTCTAATAAATAATGTTGATCCCTGCCCTAAAGCCCATGACCTCAGCCTCTCAAAAGAAGGCCGTTACGCTAAGGTAAGATGAAGGCTGCAGAAACTGGCATCAGAAAAATTTTTGTGAAATCCGTAACCACTGGTTATTAGCTTTGATGTCTTAAAAAATATTTTTTTTCCAGGTAGAAAGTAATTGGGTTTTCAATGTGGGGTTTGAAGTTCAGAACATGTTAAAGCAACCAATGGCTGAGAAAACAACAAAGTCAATAAAAGTTTGTTACATCAGAATTAGACTTCTTGAAGCGGTTGAAAACTTCTAAATTTATCAGTCCTCATCACACTTTGCAACTTGAGTAGGGTGATTAGAAAATGTGTTGAGCAGGCTGTCTCTGTGATTTGTTTGGCATAATCCTGGCTGTCACAGAAATAGAAGCTGTATTTTATTTGTTTGCTTATTTTTTTTATTTTTTTATTGTGAAAATACTGTACAGAGGGGTTACAATTACATGGGCAAGATAATGAGTACATTTCTTATCAAGCATTGTAGCCTCCTCCTTTGTTTCCCCTTCCCATCCTTTCCCAGCCCCCCCCCCCCCCCCCCCCCCCCCCCCCCCCCGCCCAATCCTCCCCCCTCCCCAAAGTTGTAAAGTTCGTTTTCGACATGACAACGTGTACTTCTCATTGTTGCAACGGGTCCACCTGTCTCCTTATTGTTTGCTTATTGTTGTGATGCTGGTGATGAACCCAGGGCTTTCCATGTGTTAGGGCCATTGCTCCACCACGGTGCTGTAGCTACAGCCTTGTGCTTTTTGTCTAGGGTGGGCTTTCAGCCGTGATTCTTCTACTCCTTTCTCCTTTGTAGCTGGGATTGTAAGCACTTGCCATCATGTCTGCCCCAGATATGAGTTGTTTGTTTGTTTGTTTGTTTTTAATGGAAGAAATATCCCTGCTGGGTGGATTTAGGATTTAGCTAATTTAATTTGGAGTGTGTTTTTGGGGAAGGAGAAGAATAATAGCAGGGATGAAAAGAATATGATGTTATGTTTATTTGCTTTGATACTTCATATGCACTAAGATTTACAATTCTGTAATCTAATTAGCAAAAGCCTCTTAGTAGAATGTCTACACCTCAAATATTCCTCTCTTGCCTTCTTTTCTATGATTAGAAAATGCCTTAATTATTGCTTAAGATCAAATTTGCAATTTCTTGTCTTCCTTTTTATCATTATCTTTAAGTAGTTGTACAAAGGAGTTGCCATTTAATAAAGCAGTTTATAAATACAGTGCATCTTTTAATTTTTTAAATATATATTTTATTGTAAAGATAATGTACAGAGGGGTTACAGTTACATGAGTAAGGTAATAAGTACATTTCCTGTTGAACATTGTTACTCTGTCCTGTTTTTCCCCTACTATTCCTTCCCTGCCCCCTCCCAAACACCTTCCTCCCCTACCCTGAAGCTGTAAAGTTTGTTTTCAACATAGTGTTTTGTACATCTCATTGTTGCAATGGGTCAACCTGTATCTTTATTTCAGATTTTGTTATTTCCCTTGCCCTCCCCAAATTAGAAAAATAATACAGTGCATCTTGATCAGGGTTACTCCTTCCAACATTCTCACCATTCCTCCCAATCCACCCCTTTCCCCATTCATCTTCATTTTGTAGGATATACATTGAATTCTCCACTGCATTCTCCACCTCTTCTCCTCTTTAATTATCTACCCCTTGCCTCCACCCCTTTTGGGTGCCCAACTCCTGGTAGTAATTTTGTTGGACTCTGATTTAACCTTTCAAGTTTTCCTTGAATCTACTCTATTCCAAACATTTGTAAAAAAAAAACAGTGCGCCCCCACTGCTTCCGTTCCAAAGCACTATAATCCTAGGCAATCTGCCCTTTAGTCACTATTTCCTCTTGGGAAGATTTTTTCCTTTTGACAAAAACAATTCCCTTGTTCTTTATCGGGCCAGATCCAGGTGAATATTTTTTTCCCAGAAACCTACACAAAGACTCTGGAAGGGGTTTGAGATTAAGTCTTGCTGCAAAGTGGAGTTTAGATGTCCTGACATTGTAAGGCCTTGCTGCTTTCCTGGACTCCTTGATTGTAGTCCTCTCTCTGCCTTACAGACCTGCCTGTCATCAATCTGAGCATCCTCACCTTTGTTGATGAGCCGTGATTCCAGGGAAAGAATTACAGCCAAGTGGCAATACAGAAACCCAGAGCTTTGCTTCTTACCAGATGACACAGTTAAATAGACATGCATGTCATGAGATCATATGACTCTGAGATCTAATTTCCATAACATTCTCTACTGAGTGGTATGTATAAAATGTTGGCTTCATAGAAATGCTATAATCAATGCTAAGAATAATAACTGTCCAAGATCACTCATTCTACATGGCGTCCTATACCAGATATTTACACCCTTGACATTATATACAGATGTTAATGATAATACCATAAATATGTAACAATATTATAATATGTATAGATATGTACAATATAGTTCTGTTAACATATACATGTACATTTGTTTTAGGATTTCTATTTGTTTATAAAATATATTAATTGCATTTACAATAATACTTATATAATACATATATACTTATATAAAACTACATCTATACTTTTATAAAACATATATGATTAAATATAATCACATAATAATTTATGCTATTTGTCAGATTAAGAACCTTTAATTCTTTGATCTTACCTATCTGAGCTTACTAAACTGGGAACATGTGACCTCGTATCTGCTGACTATATCCTTTTTAACACAGCCTGATTTTGTACTTCAGATTTTCAGAGTTCCATAAGTCTCATTTTGCCTCAGGTTGTGTGGTATGTGGAAGAGTGAACATTCACTGTCTCCTTATCAATGACGTATTTGAGAACCACAATGCTCATGAACCAAGGATGGAGTCCATTAACTGAGTTTTAGCTTTTAGCAATTTATTTATTGTTAATATGAGTAGCCATACACATAATACAGAAAATGGGATGTTCTAAAACCTTTGCACACAATTTTTTTCTTTGCATACAATTTTCCTTCAAAATACAGATATTCTTGAAGAATCCCTCTCTCTCTTTCTCACTTTCTTTTTCTTTATTTCTGTCTCTTAACAATCTTAACAATGATTTCAGGGTACAAGTAGGAATTAAAATCGTAATGGGCCAGAGTCTACCATTTTTGTCCTTTAAATGTGGATAATATTGTAGTTGAAGTTTTATTTATCAGGCACAGAATTGAGATATTAATTTGTGCTTATCACACTGATCAGATTGTTCAGACATTATGTGAATAATTCATTCACCCTCGTACTAACCCAGGAATTTTCCTGCACATATTAACCTCTTTTGTGAAATCAAACATCTTTCTTTGAGTTTTTGTAGACTTTGGGGCCCATTTCATTGGAGATTAATTAGTTTCTGTAATTTTATGCCTTTAAATTTTTTATTTAAAGATACTTTTTTGTGCTGCTCTTAGGGCTTGAACTGATGGCCTGGGCAATATCTCTGAGCTGTTTTGCTCAAGGCTGTTTTGCTCTGAGTCTTCAGCCACAGCTCCACCTCTGGCTTTCTGGTTGTTAATTGGAAATAAGAACCTCACAGACTTTTTACTGGGGCTGACTTCAAATCTTGATCCTCAGATCTCACCCTCCTGAATAGTTAGGATTATAAGTGTAAGCCACTGGTGCCCAGCTTGAAGAACAATTTTTGGGTGCTTATTTAGATATGCCTAAAGGAAGTACAAAGCAGCAGAAAGTTCTAGAAAGTTCTAGAATTTATAGGTATTTTTCTTAATTACTCAGCAAGTAGGGACAAAATCTACTGTTACAAGTACTTTGTAAAATGAGTTCTAATAGCAGTTTCTTGTGCATCTAGTATGTGTTTCTTATCATGTCAAATGCTGTAGGAGATATTAAATCTATTCTACATCCCATTAAATTATCACTCTTCAGTTGAAGAAGCAGGATAGAAACATAGAGATTAACCAAACAGAAGCCCATGTAATGTACTCTATCATGAAACATCTATAATTTAACAGGTGAGAAGCTCTGCTAGATTAACCAAATCTATGGTATAATTATTAGTAGGCATTTCAACTTTCTAACAAATGAAACCAAAAAGTAACCTATAAAGAAATTCCATCAAATTATAATTTAACTGACTGTAAGAGCATAGGGGAAAATTTGCAGTTCTCCTAATTTTTCAGGAACATTGATCCTCTTAAATCTATTTAGGAATGGACTAATCAATGAACCCCAAAATAAATATTCAAATTTTCTTCTTTCTTGTGATTTTTTTTCTAACGTTTATAAGATGATTTCTTTGTTGCTTTGTATGTCCCTCCCCCACAGTATAACCCCTGCTTTCATTGTATTTGATGTTGGTATAATTTGTGGAGGGGAAGGGGAAAAACAAATCATTTAAATAGGGATACAGGTGGACCCATTGCAACAATGAGATGTCGAAAAATGAACTTTACAACTTTGGCCAGAGTCGGGAGGGGGTGATGAGGGGCTGGGGGGGTGGAAGATGGGAAGGGGAAACAAAGGAGGAGGCAACAATGCTTGATAAGAAATGAACTCATTGCCTTGTCCACGTAATTGTAAACCCTCTGTATGGTATTTTCACAATTTTAAAAAAAATGTAAAAAAATTTAAAAAAATGATTGAAGAGAAGTGGAGAGAGTGGACATCCTTGTCTTGTTCCTGAGTTAAGAGGAAATGGCTTTAGTTTTTCACCATTAAGTATAATGCTGGCTGTAGTTTTGTCATATACAGCCTTTATTGTATTGAGGAATGTTCCATGGATTCCTAATTTTTCCAGAACCTTCATCATAAAGAGGTTTTGGATCTTGTCAAATGCTTTTTCTGCATCTATTGAGATAACCATGTGGTTCTTATCCTTGCTCCTGTTGATGTGATGAATTACATTAATTGATTTGCATATATTGAACCAGTTTTGCATCCCTGAAATGAATTCTGTTTGATCATGGTATATGATTTTTTTGGATGAATTATTGAAGTCAATTGGCCAAAATTTTGTTGAGAAGTTTTGCATCAATGTTCATCAAAGAAATGGGTCTATAGTTCTCTT
This sequence comes from Dipodomys spectabilis, assembly GCF_019054845.1. NCBI lineage: Eukaryota > Metazoa > Chordata > Mammalia > Rodentia > Heteromyidae > Dipodomys > Dipodomys spectabilis. The sequence goes on along the minus strand of NW_024870886.1, from coordinate 937,521 downwards.
TCTTTGATGAGTCCCTGCCTGGTTTTGGGATGAGGGTTATGATGGCTTCGTAGAATGTGTTCGGTAGTGAACTTTCTCTTTCAATTTCACTGAAGAGTTGGAGTAGTATTGGTGTGAGCTCTGCTTTGAGGGCCTTGTAGAATTCCGCTGTAAAACCATCTAGTCCTGGACTTTTCTTAGCTGGGAGGTCTCTTATTGCTGTTTCTATTTCAATGCTTGAAATGGGCCTGTTAAGATGGTTTAACTCTTGTTCACCACTTTGGAAAGCAGTATGGAGGTTCCTCAAAAGACTCCATATAGAGCTCCCCTATGACCCAGCAATCCCACTTTTGGGCATTTACCCAAATGCTTACAAACAAGACTACACTAAAGCTACCAGCACGACTATGCTTATTGCAGCATTATTTACTATAGCTAAGATACGGAACCAACCCAGATGCCCCTCAATAGATGAATGGATCAAGAAAATGTGGTATATATACACAATGAATTCTATGCCTCCATCAGAAAGAATGACATTGCCTCATTTGTTAGGAAATGGAAAGGCCTGGAAAAAATTATATTAAGTGAAGTAAGCCAGGCCCAAAGAAACATAGGTCCCATGGTTTCCCATATTTGCAATATCTAGTATATGTCTGAGTCAAGCAGAAAAGGTCAGATAAGGTGATATTAGGGAAATGAATCATAGGATATGTATTCAAATGTTTTTTTCCTTTCATGCGATTGTTTCTAACACATTTATAAGATTATTTCTTTATTGTTTTGTATGTCCCTCCCCCACAGTATAACCCCTGCTTTTACTGTATTTGATGTTGGTATAATTTGTGAAGGGGAAGGGGAAAAACAAATCGTTTAACTAGGGATACAGGTGGACCCCTTTCAACAATGAGATGTACAAGACGTTATGTCGAAAACGAACTTTACAACTTTCGTGGAGGGGGGGCGGGCCGGGGAGGATTGGGTGGGGGAGCAGGGGGAAGGATGGGAAGGTATGGGAAGGGAAAACAAAGGAGGAGGCTACAATGCTTGATAAGAAATATACTCATTATCTTGCCCATGTAATTGTAACCCCTCTGTACAGTATTTTCACAATAAAAAATAAATAAATAAAATATAACCAATAAAAAATTAAAAAAAAAGAAAAATCTGATCAGAACACTTTTAGTGTAATAAGAGCTATTGAGGAAAAGCAAGATACAAAAGCCTGCAAGGAAAGGTATTTCAAATGGATGGTTGTCATAGCTGGGCTTTGTTCATAATAAAAGAAGCCAGCCTGGTTGAAGTTACTAGCAACTTGATGACACATCTAGTCTGCCTGAATTTCTTTCTGAGCTTTCCCTAGTAATCGAAGCTTGCCAACCCAAAGCAACATTTTGTAATTTCAAAAATACTCCAACTATAGAGTTGTGCTAAAAGTTGTATGAACTGATAGCAAGAATCTTTTTTTTTTTGGCAATTGGCACTTCACAAATGATCATTAGAAGCATATAGAGAAAGAAAGGAAGCGCTTTAACACTTCTTCCATAAATGTAAGCCAAGCCTAACTTGCTTCTCTTCTGGTCTGATTTTTTTTTTCAATCTATCTTTTCTCACTAATGTTTTATACTAATATCTTCCAGTAGACTCACATGTATCAGAGGTAAAAGTTGAGCTCTTTGGGTGGCAAAGGAAGCGGTGTCCTGTCGACCTTTTTTCTCAAATTCCCTACTATATAATGGCAGCTCCCCAAATCTTTGCTTGAATCACCAGTCACACAGTTCCCCTAAGTTCGAGTAAATTATCTCTTTAAAACTTGAACATAAATTGCTGTTGTGGAGAGTTCCAGCTGTGGAACTCCATTGCTCTTTGGTGGCAAAACTAGACCTGCACTGACCCGTGAAGCAGAAAGCAGGTGTGAGTAGAGTTCCAGGAGATTCTTCAAGCTCTTCCTTGGTTCCTTTGTTCTTGAAATTTAGTTGCCTCCCTATCTTCTCTACAGACTCCTTGTTTTAGTCTTCTTTCAAATTCCCTTTGGCTAAGAGCTAAGACAAGCTATGTTTCTTTTACTTGCGACCAAATTCCTGTTTACATATAATGCTATGCTTATGAGTGTATTTTTTAAAATTGTAACAATGTTTTGGGGTTTTAAAAATTTATCTTTCAATAGTTGTACAAAGGAGTTTCCATTTAACAAAGCAGTTTATGAATACAGTATATCCTGATCAATGTCTGCCATTTTGTGTAAGATAACACAAAAGTAAACACACAGGGTCTGCACTGTAGTTGAGATAAGGATTTCCTGAGAGAGGCCTGGAATGTGGCACAGTAATTTCAATGGAAGGACAGTGACTAACAATGCCCCTTTACGCTCAATGATTCCCAAAGCTATTCTGGGGAAAATGTCTGTGAGTCCAAGTGAACTTTCTGTCTGCTGTTAATGTACTTCAGTTATTCACTTACCCATTCTTCTGGCCAGGGAGACAGCCTCACTGACCATTCTGTGAAGGAGAAATCAAGGTTTTGGAGATCCAGAGAACTTGAAAATTTTCACAGGATACATCTTATGTGGAGGAACTGGAGAAACACCAGTTTTCAGTTTGGTGAGTGACTATGTTCTGTCTTATTTTTTTAAAAATCAAACTCAAATATATTGAATGCAGCAAGTCTTTACTTGTTCTCTTCTATGATTATTAATCTATTTAACAAAAATGATTGCATGCTTACCATAGACTATAGAGATATGGATATTTAAAACTCCATTATGATTGAGCAATTATGTTTAAAATTGTGGAAAGTTCTGCATGCTTATATAGAGAAGATGATGATCAAATTGAGTATGGAGAAAGGTTCTCTGAAAGTTCTTTAGACCAAATCTTAGGGAGAATATAACTTGAGAAATAGTGACCAGATGGTATGGACAGAGCCTGGAGATTGAATTGGGTGATTGGCTGGATGTACGCTGCAAACCTCCATTCACTGACATTGAAGTGGATCAGTCACTGTTTTCTCTAAGGTGGTAACTGCTTTGGTATCTGTTTATGAAAATGCATGCATAAAGTGTGTGAAAAGGCTGTAAAGTGGTGAGGAAGGGAGCCTCCCAGAAGAATGAAGGAGTTCACAATGGTGTATGTGTTGTAAGATAAATCATCTCAGAAGCCACATTTTAAAGTATAGAATATTGGAGTCTTTATTATACAGTTAACAGGCGGCAGGCTGCCAGTTGTTACGAAGGCCTGCAGCATGTAAAAACCCAGCTAGGAGACATGATAAAGAGGAAAGAAATAACAAGAACAATACCAACAAGCCAATTCAGCTCCAATGGAGAGTTGAATTGGGACTCCATGATGACTGGAGATGAGCCAGGAGACAGGACACAGGACATGATCACGGAGGCACATGTGGCATGGAGTCTGGGCTAGGCAGAAGGGGCAGATGCTCAGGAAATTCCCAGTCCCAGGCACTAGATTGACAGATTCAGTAACCTATCAGCCAAGTGCCTGCCCCTGCCTCCAAGGGTCCCGGTATCCATTACCTGGGAGGCAGGTGATGGAGGGTGGTCCTTCCCCCAGCATAAAGACAAAATGCCAGACCCTATCATCCACTAATATGGCGTCGGCCAGATCTGGCCTCCTTACTTCATATGCACCATAGAAGCACTGTGACAGTGTGACAGAGTATATATATTTGGGAGGGGGGAGTATCAGGAGCGAATCTCATCTGTCTTTACTTGCTGCTTCTCTCTCCATCCAATTAGTTCATTCTCCCGGTCGCTTCCCCATGTGCCCTATGTCTTGATCTTCAAAGTCTTTGCTCACTCCTCCATTCTTGAGCCACCTTTAGAAGCCAGGGGATCAGCCCAGATCTCATTTATTTAGTCATGTGTTTCTTTAACTCCTTCGTCTATATGTAGATGCCCAAGTACATGCCTTCTAGAAGCAGCTGGAGTATGGCATCCAGGACCAACTAGTGAGTAGCTTTCTAGATCAAGCAGGTCATGGCCAATTGTCAGGGAGGAAAAGAGGTTGAAGGGCCCAGAAGATAAGGGGATATTCATGCCTCTTATAGAGAGAAAAAAAAAACACAAGAGAGGCTATAGTATGAAATACCAAATGATATGCCTGCTGTTCTTTGAAAACTCTTAAGTTTGTGTTCATCTCTTAAGTGGGGATTATATGTACAACATTAGATTTAATTAATAAAACATCTGCCAGAACTGAGGCTCCAGGTACATGCTATTGAAGTGCAGAAGAGATAGTTGGGAGTTGTCTTACGCTCTGTCCTATGTTCTTGATTGAAATTTACCAGAACTAGAGAAAACACTTTATTAAGTTAAATCCTAGCTCCTAAATTTGCCTAGTGTTCCAGGATTTTTCTGATGACTCAACTCCCTATTGCCATTCAGGACTAACATCTCAAAAGTCCAGAGTATGGAACATACCAATGTCATTATTTTTTCCCATGTATGGTTAAAATGCCCAAGGAGCTCACGGATTCATTTTCAACTGCAACTTTAAGATGGGGCTCCCAGGTCCCAGGTGTGAAAGTTCCCATGATGCTCTAGGTCTTCCACTGTGACCAAATCCTGCCCCCTTTTTGTGGTTTTTAATAAAGTATATCATGTTGTTTTGAATTATCTTTAAGTAGTTGTACAGAGGAGTTGCCATTCAACATAACAGTTTAAGAATACAATGTGTCTTGGTCAATGTTGCCCCTTTCATCATTCTTCTTTTCCCTCCCAAATTCTACCCCTTTCCTTAATTATCTTAGTTTTGTAGGTTATGCATTGGCACATGAAGTTTTATTGGAACTCACATCCATTTGGTGACTTATGATCATTTTCTTCTAACCTTTCAAGGCAGAAGGGAGTCATTGTTTCAAAGACAGTGCAGCCCACAAAGTCCAGAATGTTCACTCTGTTTGTTTATCAAAAAGCTTACCTATCCATGCACTATACTCTTCTAGATGCTTCTTTGTTATTTTCTCATAGCTACACTTACACTATTTCTCACTGACTGCAAAGTTTTTATATATTTGTGGCATATAACATGATGCACTGATATATGTATACATAAACTGAGATGTTTCTAATATATGCTGTACCTCGTGCGTGTGTGTGTGTGTGTGTGTGTGTGTGTGTGTGTGTGTATGTGTGTGTGTGTGTGTGTATGTTTGTGTTGAGAATAGTGAAAATTTATATTCTTACCAGGTATTGTGGCATGTACCTGTAAAGCCAGCACTTGGGAAGTTGAAATAGGAAGATTAGGAGTTTAAACCTGCCCTGAGTGATGCAGTAAGTTCGAGACCCTAGTGGATTACCTAGTGAAATTCTTTCTAAGAAAGTATGTTTACATTTTTAGCAATTTTCCAAAACGCAATGTATTTCTGTTAATTGCAGTTGCTATGTTGCATAGGTAAACCCTTGACCTTTGTCTAATTGAAATTTCATATATTTCCCCCACTTCTAACTCTCTTTGCTTTGCCTCTTACCAACTGGGCCTCTGACCCATTTTGGTAGTCAGTGTTTCATGCAGGAACTCTGTAGGCTAGTGTCGGGCCACAACCATTTTTATTTGCTTGCAGTTTTGAGGGCTATGAATTCATGAGAAGCTATTTTATTGTGTAAAATAACTTAGTAGGGCCATCCAGCGTGGGAAGACTTCACTTTCTGGTGAAGCAATGGGAAGGTAGTCTCTCACAGACAGCATTGGGAAGGAAGATAACTTGTGGCTATCTTCAGAAGCATAACCTACCACATTTTGTTTTAGTTCCTTCTGTGTATATACTTCCTACCACAGGGCTCAACTAATATTCCTTGAATGAAACATGCAAATGGAAAGAAATGACAATACCTGGGCCTTGTTGGTAGATCATCGTGGGTGTGAATTCCAGTTCTGCCACTGCTATGTAACCTTGGGCAAGGTGTTTGAACCTTCTAAGGCTGTTTGATCTTGTGTCACACTGGAACAACAATTCCTGTACTGTGAGATTTGATAGTTATTGTGAAAGTCAGGAGATTATGTACCTAAGATATCCTTCCTGTAGAGAGACTGAAGCATTCAGATTAATAGCAAAGGCAACCTTTTTTTTTTTTTTTTTTTTACTAATATGGACAATAATTTGTCTTAAGGGAATGTGTTTTCCAAAGTTTCAAAGACAAGGATGTCATAGTTTGGGACTCCAAAGGTCCAAATATATTCTCAAGGCTCCATCAATAGTCTGTGATACTTGCCTGTTTGAAGGTGTGGAATCTTGAGGAAGAAAGGTAGTTAGTACACTGAGGGTGTGGCCTAGAAGGGAGTATTGGGATCCTAGCTCTTTCCTCTCTGCTTTATTCCAGCTGTCATGAGGTAAGCAGCTTCTGCCCTGGATGGAGCAGTTCCATTGAGGTATCCTGTGCCACCACAGGCCCCCTCCCCCCCACCAAATGGGGCCAAGTGACCACAAATGGAAACAAAAAGCCCAGATAAAACTTACTTGACTGGAAATGTTTATTTCAGACATTTAGGCACAGTAATGAAAACTGGGCTGTCATCTGGATGTGGGACCCTCTAAGACCATTTCTTATCTTGTATATCTGACTTCTGAGCCGCGCTGAGCTCTGGTGATCTCAGTGCTGTGAGCAGTACGTGATGGAGATCTCAGTATCACCTTGACCTTCTCAGAGAAGGAAATCCCTTTGTCTGCCTTACTAATTTACTTATTTCTGAACTCTTCCTTCTCTTGAAATAGCTATTATTTTAAAGCATAATATGGAAAAATTAACCACCAGACCCATTCCTTTTTAAACCAGGGCTGAGGATATGTGAGTAGCTGAGACTTCTATAAACTTCTGTTTTAAATGGGCCGAGATACAATCTGAACAATTTCCTTGATGTTTTATTAGAGCTAGTAAATCATTTATTGGGGCAGCCTTTACCTAAATTCTCTCCAAATCCCCATAAAATGCATTTAACACAGAATACTGTACTACCCAACTTCAAAGACATGCATGACATCCAGTGGGAAGTATTTGCTCCAGTACAGCAAGTTTGAATGTATGTCTTCTTCCTCTGACTTGAGTGTCCTATCTCGTGTCTGAGCCCTTTCCCCCTCTAATGCCAATGCCTCATTTAAACCTGCTGATTTGGGTAAATTTGGCAACCATTAAAACTTCAATAAAGCAGCCTTCCCTTCCCATTTTTAAAAACCTAAGGATACTTCAGTCATTCAAATGCAAGTTGGTTTCATTTAAAGCTACCAGTGATTTAAAAATAATGCTTTCAAATGTAATTGCAAGACTGATAAATATTTTTTTTCCCTCAACCAAGAAGATACCCAGCTATGTTGTCTCTCAGTGTGTAGAAGAGACTGTTGTGGCTATGTTGGTCAGCAGGGTTGTAAAGACCTGGACAACAATCCTCTGGCTCTGTCTTAGAAGCATGCAAGACTTCCATTCACACTGTGTAGACTTTTATCCCCTTAGGATATATGCCACTGTGGTGGTTTATGCATCTCTCTGTGTATTTTAGATAAAATTAGATCTTCAAGGTATCCCTCCATACTTTTGCAAATTGAAAGTGCTTAATAAATATGAGGGTATAATAGGAACCTTTGCTACCAGGAACCTTTGTAATCTTAGCTAATTGAGAGGCTGAGATCTGGAGGAATACACTTTGAAGTTAGCCCTTGCAGAAAAGTCCAAAAGAAAGAGTTCAGACATATGGATCAAATGGTTAAAAGCTAGCCACCAACTGAGTAAATAAGCCATACAAGCATGCGTTCCTGAGTTCAAACCTCCGGACAAAAAGAAAACACAATGCTACCTGCAGAAGAAATTTCTATAAGAAAAACAAATGGAGCAAAACTTGAAGCTGATTATCTAAATATATGAGCCAACTTATCTGGTAGCTAGTGTGTCTTCCTGATGAGTGTATTTGTTCCCAAGAGTTCATTTTTTATATTTCACTTTTTTGAAACACAAATTCCCTCTCTTCCCAAGAACCTGGGCTAGAATCATTTCATCTTCATGCTCCCTGTGACAACTCTTTTACGGACCACAAGCTCTTTAACCTTTCTTGTTTACATTTATATTTTACACACCAAAAGATATAGGAATCTCATCACTATGCTCTGTAGGTGACATATGTATAATATGAATAAGGAAACACATCCAGGGATGAGTCATGAAAACTAAATGGATGCAATTACATGCATACACAAGAACACACATAGCTGCCCAATGAATCTGCTTTTTTGCTTTCCGTGATTTCAGGTCCATGCAGGAAAACAACAAATGGAAAGATCCAGAAATAGCAAACTCATAAGTTTGAAGTTGTTCTGAGTAGCCTGATGAAAGCTTGTAACATACATCTCTGTCCAGTCAGGAATTGAGAATCATTCCTCAGTTTAGTTCATTTACACTGTAGTGAACACTCTTATTTATTCACTTAGCCATCTCTATGATCAGAATAATTGGGGCAGGGCCACACTGCATATGTTCATGAATCCTTTTACTTCCTTTCATCCTCTAGGAACTGTAGCATCTCAGAACATAACAAAAAGGCTAAGACAACAATATAATGAGATATTTGATATATGTTTACTGCAATATATTGCTATAAATGTTTTATTTTATTATTTATCATCTATATCTATCTGTCTGTCTGTCTGTCTGTCTGCCTGTCTGTCTGTCTAAGGGGCCTAAGCTCAGGCCTTGTGCTTTGCTCAGCTTGCTTCCTCACAAATGACAATTTACTACCGGGCCATGCCTCTCTCTGATCCAGTTTTTTGAAGTTGAGAGTATGTAGACTTTCTGCATTGGCTGGCCTTGAACGCTGATCCTCCAAATAGCCTTCTAAGAAGCTGGGACATGAGCCATTGATGCCTAGCATATCTGTTCATTTTTTATAGCTTATGGCGCCCAATTTGTAAACTAAATCTTATCAGAGTATGCATGCCCAGGTAAAACACAGGGTGTATATAGTGTTCAGTCATCCATGTCTTCAGACATTCATTGGAGAATCTTGGCCTGTGACCCCTGAAGAAAAGAGGACCATTTTATTTTAGGAAAAAAAAAATATTACCTACTGGGAAGGTTTAATTATTTTTTTTTTCTGTGGCACTGAAGACTTTAGGGAGAAAGTTTATAATGTCCATTCAGTTAATTACATAAATAACCAGTCATTTGCCTATTTAAATAGAGCTGGGGAATCTCATTGCCTACCTAGTGAATTAGGTTGCCTGTACTACCTTCATTTTTGTACAGGGGATTTCTCCAAAGAAGCAAGCCAGATGATGTGTTAAATACCTCTGGAATTCTCACTAATGAGTGTTAGAAAGCAGCAGATATCACTCCAGTGGATTAAGGAAGTTAACATAGTTTTCAAAGCTATCTAACTCCCAACCTGGGACAAGTTTTGGTAACAAGACAACCTTAAATGTTTCCATTACTATTCAAATGCAATGAGGAGGGTTTAGCAACTGGAGAATTACCCACTTTTAGAGTAAGACGGGATCTTGGGGATGATTTAGTTCAGCCCTGTCAGTTTTATACAAATTCTATAAAGCTGAAACCTATAGAAGTTTAGTGAGTTGCCGTAGGTCAATGAGCTAATAAGCAGTGGAAATGGGGTTGGAACCCACTTCCTTTTACTGTCAATCATCTCTCTCTCTCTCTTTCTCTTTCTCTCTCTCTGTCAATCCATCTCTCTCTCTCTCTCTCTCTCTCTATATATATATATATATATACACTTATATATATATATGTGTGTATATATATATATATATATATATATATAAAATATTCCCTGACAACAATGTTAGTCTTTTTAGAGTTTTCTGTTTTCCATGAGTTGCAAGCTGCTTTGATATTCATCAATACATTGATAAGAAAGTGCTGATTCTTGGGAAAATCCATTTAATGGATTAGTGCAAGTTTCCTTCTCCACGGAAGTGAGGAATGGACAGCTGCCCAGAGGTTTGTACAATGCACATGTTGTTGGCCACACAGACTGAGCTTTTTCCTGTGTTCTTGGCCAGGAATTCATGTGGCTGCACTGAATATGTTGCTGAGGGAAGGGATGGGTTAACTATACAGCAAAGTTATTCTTTAATACAAGTGATACACTTTCCTTTTTATAACACACATGTGATTTGACATTGAAATAAAATGCAGATGCTTCTTTGATTGGCGTATTCCCCGTTGTGCTTTTCTAAAACACCTTTACATATGGTCTGCCTCATTCCTGAGAAATGACTTGTTGTTTATGTCATACAAACAGAACAGATTGATTTTACAGTGAGTAAGGAGGTTGATGAATTGTACATTGGAGAGAAATCCTTGTCTTGGCAATCTAAACACTCGAAAATAAATGTTACTTTTTGGAAAAGGCTCTCATGATACACGCATGATCCTTTTATTTTGTGCCTCCCTTTCTAGGGGTTAAATGGAATTTTGGTCAACAGAAATGTGCTTACAATCACCTCAAAATACAATTTTTCTTTTCACCAATGGATGTATCCTGAGATCCGTCAGGTCAAAGCTATGACAGAGTTGTCCCAAAAGAGCCCGCCTCAAATGTTCACTTCAATACTGTATCTGCACTATGGCCAGAATAAAACAACTCTGGCATTGGATAGGAGAGTAATGCTGCTTCCTTATTTGCCACGTGATTTTTTAAAATATACCCTTCAAATCTATCTGCCCTGTTCTTTTTTCTCAGAAGACGTTTTAGTTTTTCCTTTCTTCTCTGTCTTGATAACATAGCTATCAAGCACAATTTTCTTCTCTGGACCCTTTTGGACTCTTGAGGAGTTTTCTATTACACATTAATGTTATTTTTATTTTTATGAATAACACTTTCTCTTTTATCTCAAGCTTCTGTGCTTACTTTTTGTGTTGCTGTAAGTGTGTAATGAAGTTATTTTAGGAGCTATCTCCAGAAGGGCATGGTAGCTCATACCCATAATCTGTTGTTGCAGAGGTTAAAGCAAGAGAGTTACGAGTTCAAGGATTAGCCTGGTCTACATATATATTGTGAGAAATATTCCTTATCAAAATTTCTTGCTGGCCATCATTTTTGAAAATAGACAAAAGGAACTGCGACAACTCTGATAAAATCCCTAACTATACACTCGATTCCTATACTGATTAGCAACATCACCAAACATTTTTCTTCATCTGTGTCTACAAAAGTAGACATAGATTTGGCAATAAAGCTGAACATCTGCATCTACAACACACACTGGCATCTAATAGAATAGTTGAAAGCTTTGAACTCTGACTTCCCAGAGACATGGCATTGTACATGTGCTAGTTATACACCAGCATCCACTCTCTCAACATACTTCTTGTGGTTTTAAAAAATGGCAGACACTTCCAGAGTCTATCGTGAGTCATAGTTGGTCAGGGACCGGGATTTGGCCAGTGGGATATGGGAAGATACCAGCAAGTTCCTTTTGCCACACTCTCATTTTCCCCCGACTGGGGTCATTGCTATAAGGATGTTATTCTTGAAGGTGCCTAAGACATAATACACTGTGAGGGGAGGGAAATGGGAGAGCAGGCAACCCAGCACCCGGTTGTTCTGATTCACTCCTTATCACCTCCTCTTAGATATTCCAAGGTTCCTTTTGCATGAGAAAATTAAATACACTGTTGTCCAAAAACTCTTGCATGGGCGTTTCATTCTTGCTAGCTGAAAGTAATGCTGGCAAGACCTTTAATCTATGTAACTGTGTTTCCGGTGTGGTGGCCACTCAGACACGTTGGAAAACATATGCTTTAGTCTTCCATGCAATATTTGATAGGTTTAAATGGTAGTCTGTATTCTAGATGCATGCTACAGGATTTCTTTCAGATTGCCTGGGATCCACCAAGCATAATGTGGAACTAGTTGCTTTTTAGTCCAAGTATTTGGAAAATGTGCACAGTATGTTGCCAGAGAGTCTTCTCCATAGCTACCACAATACTGATTCAGTTGGGGAGATGGAGAATGAGGTGAATAGAATTAATTTAGTCAACTGTCTGGAAACCAAACATGACATCAGTGATAAGATTTAAATATCCAGGAACTTCAGATTATGAGTCAGTCCAAATTCAAGCTCCCTGATTTCAATGATGAGAGGGCAAGCTGGGCATGATGCAGTGTAGGGATTTATTTCATGCAAAAAACTCAAATGACCAGTAAAATAGATAATGTTCTCTTGTAATAGTTTGCAAACAACATCAAGAAAACAATTGAGTAGATGTATTTTGAGCTTCAGGCATTGTAAATTCTTTCACTCTCATATACTTTATGCCTTCTTTAATAAACTGGAGAGTCTTGGGCCAACTTCATCGGTGACGGTAGGTGGTCATTCATTTCACAATCCACTAATTTTCATGATTATTCAGTATTTTATGTTACCTAAACTGCTTTGGATTTTGTCTTACTCAGATTGTAATATGGCTATAGCTTATATGATTTCAGAATCATTAATTCAATTGGCTTTTTCAGCATAAAGAATTACTCCCTCATGTTTCCAAACACAAAGGAGGACTTAAGGTTTTAAAATATGCAGTTGATACATACAAATGTGTGAAATATATGCTGTTTTGTTTACCTATACCCCTCATTGATAAGATGTGGAATGCATAGAAAATTCCTAAGAAGGGAAACAGTGCATCAACAATCTTTTCCCACCTTCATGGAGACACATGCATATTTACATCAAATGGATATTTAGTTTAACAAGTGAATTCTTACATAGCCTAGGATAAATAAATATAAAGTCATCTAATGTGTTAAAATCATCTTAACTAAATTTTACCCCCCAAATTACAAAATAGTTTATGAATGCAATGCATATCCGTTGCTTTTTTTTTGCTGAACTTTTGCACAAAACATTCAGGAGCGCACTATTAGAATGCATAGTATGACATTTCATCTCTTTGCTTTCACAGCTATGACACTCTCTATCATTAATAGCTTCTGCTCAATTGTCATAAAATCTATGTGGATACTGGGTGCACTTACTATTTTTCAAGCTTATGCCTGTCATCCTAGCTACTCAGGAAGCTGAGATCTGAGGATCGTGGCTCAAAGCTAGCCTGGACAGGAAAGTCCATGAGCCTCTTACCTCCAGTTAACCACCAAAAATCTGAAAGTAGAGCTGTGGCTCAAAGTGGTAGAATGCTAGCCTTGATCAAAAACAGCTTAAGGGCATTGCCAAGACTGACCAAAGGGGAAAACGATATCAGACACACTAAAATCTCAGGTAAAAAAATCAATTGATTTAATATTCTTTTTATAGTACCTGTGTATGTCTGTGCCTTTTATCTTTTATTTATGCATCTATCTATGTCAAGGTAGTTTGTTAAATACCACTTATATCTATTAATTATTAGATGATTTCATCTCATTTTCAATTCTTCACCATGTTCTTAGCCATCCTTCCCTACATGATTAGAAATTTAATAATAAAAACAACACACAGACCTTCATGGAGAGTTGGGGAGAACTCAAAGATGGGCATGAATGTGGCTTCCACCAGTGAGGAGTCTACAGAGCACACATTGAGAGCTAAAATTTAGTGCAGATGGAGTCTGTCTTTTAGGTTCACTATACATATAGAATTAGTCTTAAGACAATTATTGTCATACTTCTCCCATATACAAAAGAACTGTATGTATGAGTCTTCATAGTTTTTGATTATTTGGTGAGAACTCATGACATTTAAAAAATACATCAATGGTTCTGAAGTTTTATTGGTACACATTAATTCTGAAAAGCTACATGTTTTATTATGATATTTTCATGCATATACATAATGTACTTTTGTTATCTCCATACCCTAAGCCTCTATGTCCCACCTCTCCCTCCTGATGACTTTTTCTTCCAAATTCTCTCTCTCTCTCTCTCCTTTCAAAATTTAGATTCTATATATGAAAGAAAATATGCTGCAAGATTTACCTTTCTGAGTCTGGCTTGTTTCAATTAACATGATGATCTCCAGTTCCCATTCTTTTTATGGATGAATAATACTCATTTTCTTTTCCTGTTCTTCCATCAATGGGAACCAAGGCTGATATGATAACTTTACTGCAGCATAGTGCTGCAGTAAATGTGGATGTGCAGATACTTTGATGGTATGCTGACTATGACTAAATCCCTCTAGATGTGAACCTGAAAGTGGTATAACAGGGTACATAGCAGTTCTGTTTTTAGTTTTCTGAGGAACCTCATTCTGATTTCCAGCATTTTACATTCCCATCTGCAGTGTATGAGGACTCCTTTTTTTCCAGCATCCTTGTCAGTACTTGCTGTTTGTTTTCTTGATGATTGTCATGCTGGCTGGGTTCAGGTGGAAGTGAAATCTTAGTGCAGTTTTTGTTTGCATTTCCTTGGTAACTAAGATGTGAAGAACTTTTCTGTGTATTTATGGGTTATTTGTTCTTCCCATTTTGAGCAGTATTTCTTCAGTTCATTTGCCTATTTGTTTGAGGGAGTTATTTGTTCTTTTGGTATCAATGGCTTTCTTCTATTCATTCATCTCTCTCTTCACTCTGGTAATTGCTTATTTTGCTGTGGGGAAGTTTGCTTTTTAAATTTGATGCAATCCCATTTTCCAACCCATGCACTTGTTTATTTATTGATGTATTAGAATCTTATTCAGAATGCTGTAACACACCTGAATTTGGGGATCACATCAACCCTTTTGTTCATCTGACTGTAATGAGACGATATTCTACCAGGCAACCATTTTTACCATCAAAATTCTTACCTTCTTCCTTCTGACTGATATACTTCTGTTCATCCTTCCACATCAGATATTATTTCAAATGTGAGATAGCAATGTAGCCCCTAATTAAGTCAGTGCCTAAGCATTTCTATTCATTCTTTGCAACACATGTAGAAAACATCTCATTTCTCCATTCCAGGTGTCAGAGGGGATAATTGATTGACATTGGCAATAAGTTATGTGGCATAAACTTTCCCACGACCAAAGCTGTGAGCTGTGCTGAGTCTTCAGAAGTATGGGCTCTCTTGTGACAATGCAGGTGGAAAAGTTTCTTCATACATTTTTTTTAAGCTTTAGTCTGTGTAGGAGAATCCTTTGTTGTCCCCTATGGAGCTAAGCTAGGAGAATTGGGTTTCATAAGAGTAAATTTTAAATCTTATTGCTATTTTAGGTACCTTTCTGATTCTGGCTCATAGCAGACTAGAAACAGGGGAATAACATAAGAACAACAGTTTTTAGGATATTTTAAATTAAACTTGTTTGGGGACAGATCAACCTTCTGCAGTTTGTTCTAGATAATTCCATGTATGAATTGGGGAATAGAGAGTTTTACTCTGTGGTGGTGTCAGCCTGTACTGGGGCTTGAGCTTGTCCCTGAGCTCTTTTGCTAAAGGCTAGCATTGTGTTACTTGAGCCACATCTCCGCTTCCAGCTTTGTGGTTAATTGGAAATAAGAGTCTCATGGCCTTTTCCTGCCAGGACTGGTTTCAAATCATAATTCTCAGATCTCAGCCTCCTGAGTAGCTAGGATTACAGGTGTGAGCCACTGGCACCCAGCTGTGTATTCTTATTTTTGATTTTTAGTCTCAGTTTTAAGTTCTTCCTCCCATCAACTATGTCAATTTAAATTCCTCTTAATAGTTAAAGCAAACAACAGTCCAAGTGATTTGAAACAACAGACTTGGCTTATTTGAGAGTTTTGCCTTGAGACATAATTTAATTGCTACCTCTTCCTAGCTCATGTTTCTCATCCTCCCAACCCTCCGCCATCCTCCACAGATGTTATTCAGTCATCTCTTCCTCTATACTCACCAGTTATTTCTATCAGAAACATACCATCTTCCTCCATCTTGTGGCATTTTCATACATTTTTAGTACTTTAGAATCCCCAATATTAGTTGGGGATTGGCCTCTCTTCTTCTACATTCTCTTCCTTCATATAAAATATCTTCTCGCAGCTGAGACAAAAATCTAAAATAGTTCCTGGGTCTCATACTGTTGTTGTTTTTTTTCTTGGAAATATTGGGATTTGATTCAGGGCCTAAGGCTTATTAGCAGTCACTCTACCATCTGAGCCACACATTCAGCCCAGGAATTCCAGACTTAGATCAACTGCTAGCTTGTTATTAGAACTTAAAAATCTAAAAAGTACTAACCTGAAGACAATCATCAATCACACCTTTTTTCCCCCCATTCTGAGGAGCATATCATTTTTGCTAGTGGTCTCAGGTGTGGCACACATTAAAATATTTGGAGTCTCTTTGAATGATCTCTATCTTTGTTTTCTGCTTCCACTTACCAATTTATTCAGGACACGCTTAGTGAACATAACCATGATGTTGGGTTGCAGAGTTGCAAAGATAGATGGAATGGTTATTTCACCATTTGCAATACTTAATCCATGTTCTATGTTTTTTCCTTTCCCTTTCTTTTTTGTTCTTTTCAGTATATATTTAATAGAATGTGTGGAAGCCTATGTATAGCTTATGAATTCAGGTTCTCATTTATGAATACACTTTTGAACAACATTCAAAATGGGACCATAAATTTGAGCCCCTCCAAAAAAAGACTGGGTTCTTTTTAACTTGAACAAGAATACATGTTCTGGGCTGGGAAGGAGGCTCAGTGGTAGAGCGCTTGCCTTGCATGCATGAGGCTCTGGGTTCGATTCTTCAGCACCACATAAGCAGAAAAAGCCAGAAGAATACATGTTCTTAAATTTTGTGTCATTATACAATGTCCTTTTATTTCATAGGGATTTTAATAACAGGTATTAGGTTATAGATCTTATTGCTTTTTGAGTCTTGTACTAATCCGATGGCTCTAGTGTGTCTGCGTTGATCCAAGGCTTCCCTATGACCCAGCAATCCCATTTTTGGACATTTACCCAAAAGATCACAAACAAGGCCACACTAATGCTACCAGCACAATTATGTTTATTGCAGCATTACTTGCCATAGATAAGATATGGAACCAACCCAGATGCCCCTCAGTAGATGAATGGATCAAGAAAATGTTGTATATATATATAATATATGTATATTATACACACACACACACACACACACACACACACACACACACAATGGAATTCGATGCCCCCATTAGAAAGAA
Source organism: Dipodomys spectabilis (assembly GCF_019054845.1). Taxonomy (NCBI): domain Eukaryota; kingdom Metazoa; phylum Chordata; class Mammalia; order Rodentia; family Heteromyidae; genus Dipodomys; species Dipodomys spectabilis. The sequence goes on along the minus strand of NW_024870886.1, from coordinate 920,448 downwards.
TGACATCACCCCATTTGTTAGGAAATGGAAAGACTTGGAAAAATTATATTAAGTGAAGGAAGCCAGACTCAAAGAAGCATAGGTCCCATGGTTTCCCTTATCTGCAGTAACTACTATATGTCTAGGACAAGCAGAAGAGGTCAAAAGCTATGTACATATGACCATATAACCTGATGCTAAATGAAATGAACCCCAAGATAGAGACACAAGAGGTTTTATATTTGTTACTGTTCTTTTTAATGAAATTATAATGTACTTTGTGATTCTTTTTGTTTCTTTGTATGTTCTTCCCCCATGGTACAACCCCAGATGTCACTGTATTTGATTCCAGTGCCCTGCATCTTGTATATACATTTTTCTAATTTGGAGAGGGGAAAGGAAATAACGAAATGCTGAAATAAGGATTCAGGTTGGCCCAATGTAATAATGAGATGTACAAGACAGTATGTTGAAAACAAACTTTACCACTTTGCTGGGGTGGGGGAGGAAGTTGGGAAGGTGGGGAGGGAAGGGATGGTAGGGGAAAAACAAAAAAAAAAACAAAGGAGGGTGTAACAATACTCTGTAGGAAATGTACTCATTACCTTGTTCGTGTAACTGTAACCCCTCTGTACAGTAACTTTACAATAAAAATATATATTAAGAAAAATAATAGATGACATAAAGTGTGTAAAATTAGAGGGAGCATGTGCCTTTATGGTGCTATGTGAAAATTTCTCTGAAATATATCTGGATATGGGATTGCTGGACAAGGCTGCTTTATTTGATAGAAGTTGCAGAATAGCTACATGAGTCTTCTTCCTACCAGTAGTAAATGAGGGTTGAATTTATCCACATGCCTTCTTATGTGTTGCATTATTCACTCTTTTTGTTTTTGTTGTTGTTGGTCGTGGGGTTTGAACTCTGGACCTGGGCGCTGTGCCTTAGCTCTTCATCTCATGGCTAGCGCTCTACCACTTGAGCCCCAGCACCACTTCCAATTATTCACTCTTCTAATGGGATCCATTTAAAATAATGTCTCTTTTTCGTTTTAATTTGCAATCTTTTAAAATATATTCTTTATTGTAAAGATACTGTACAGAGGGGTTCAATTACATGAGTAAGGTAATGAGTACATTTCCTATCGAGCATTGTTACCTCCTCCTGTGTTTTTCCCTTACCATCCTTTCCCTCCCCACCTCCCCAACTCCTCCCTCCTGCCCCCCCCAGTTGTAAAGCTCATTTTCAGCATAGGGTCTTGTACATCTCATTGTTACAATGGGTCAACCTGTATCCTTATTTCAACATTTGTTATTTTCCTTCCCCTCCCCAAATTAGAAAAATGTATATACAAGATGCAGGACACTGGAATCAAATACAGTGACATCAGGAGTTATACCTGGGGGAAGAACATACAAAAGAAACAAAAAAAATCACATAGTAATACATTTAAAACAACAGCAAGAAAGATAAAACCTCTTGTGTCCCTATCTTGGGGTTCATTTCACTTAGCAACATGGTCATATGTACATCGCTCTTGACCTTTTCTGCTTTTCCTAGACATATACTAGTTATTAATTTCTTTAATTACAAATAAGTTTGCTTATTCTATTTATTGGTGTTTGACTGTGAAGGTACGTTTGCATATTTTGTCATTGTTATGGAATTTTCTGTACTTTACTGTTAATATGTAGAAATTTTGTATATCTTCTAGGCATTTTTATGTTATTTGTGTTGGATTTTGCAATACCTCTTCTTAATCTCTTCTCTATGTAATACCTTCTCTCCATCATCTGCTAATTTTTCTGTGTTGATCCTTGCAAAATTAAAATCCCTAATTATAATGTTACCTGAGTCATCAATTTTTCACCTTATGGTTTATGCTTTCTAAGTTATGTTTAAAGTACATTCATCTGCATGCTATGTAAAAAAGGTATTCTCATATGTTTTATTTTTCTAGGGTTATAATTTACTCATAGCAATCCATTTGCAATGCACTTATTTCAGTTCTATGTTGAGCCATGTAGTGAACCAATTTTCCCTTTTGCCTTTTGTTTATCATATAGACAAGAAAATTATGGTTTGGAAATGTAAATTATTTGCCTTGAACCATAAACAAATAAGAACATTGTGATTCTCTTCTAGAGAATCTCCTTCCTTCCTTCCTTCCTTCCTTCCTTCCTTCCTTCCTTCCTTCCTTCCTTCCTTCCTTCCTTCCTTCCTTCCTTCCTTCCTTTCTTTGCCAGTCCTGGGGCTTGAAGTCAGGGCCTGAGTTCTGTTCCTGAGATTTTGTGCTCAAGGCTAGCATTCTATCACTTGAGCCACAGCTCCACTTCTGGATTTTTGGTAGTTAATTTCAGATAGGAGTCTCTTAGGTTTGTCTGCCAGGATAGTTTTGAACCATGAACTTTAGATCTCATTCTCCTAAGTAGCCAGGAGTGAGCCACCAGCACTTGACTCTCAACTAAGTTTCTTAATCTCAGAAATCTTAAACAAAATTTCCTCTATGCCTTCCTCCAGATGTCCCTGTCTTTTTTGTTTCCTTGAAGGTAGAGGTATGCACTGTTGTGTTTTTATGCCTAGCAGCATGGTGGCCAATAATAGCACACCATTGCTAACCAAGTATTCAGTAGAGTTACAATATTCTGTTCTATCACTTTCTGACCTTTTACCCTCTGTAGATTGTCATCAAAAGTTGTAGAATTGCCTCTTCATCCATTCTGCTGACAGGCCTTTATCCCAAAGTATTCCAATTTGATTAAATTGGCCTCGACATCTGAAAGCTGGACACAATCCAGGTTCACTGGTAGATATTTGGCACTACCATTTGACTTGGAGAGAGACACTTTGGTGGCTCTGGTAGACTAGATCCAATAACTAACAGGATCATCAATGCCGGGTTCAAATTTGGGACACATTAAGGTAATTGTGTGGACACAACAGCTTTGGAGACACGGATTTTCATCCCCATCTTGGTGCATGCCACATCGCTGCCGAGTCCTGAGTGACAAGCTTCCTGATGATGTACTTACAAGCTTAATGAGAGCTGCTGTCTTCTTATCCAACTGTGCATTGCTGGAGTGGGAAGTATGGAGGAAATTTAGTTCTGATCTTTGGTTTCCTGCCATGGATGACAGGATTTGGATGCCTCTGTGAGTTTTCCAGGTGTTGGCTGTGTCTGACCTAACGTTCTGCCAGCTCATAATGCAATGTGGCTCCAGTAGGGAAAACTATCAACCAATCTCTGAGCCTGTTTGCTCATGTACTTCAGCCAACCATCAGCAGTTGTCTGGAACGTTGCCTTAGAGGGTTTAGTGCTGGTGGACTATGTAATTGGGAACAAAACAAAGCTGTCCATGAGAGCAGAGTTTAATTTTTATGATGATGCTCTGAGCTTTGATTGTATTGTTAGTTGGGAGCACAATGCACAGAAAACAATTCAAACAAACAAAAAGAGCAACTCCTTAAGACTTTGTGAGATGGAACTCAGCTCCCCAAACCTTGTGGCAATGCTGGTTCAACCCTAGGTCTCAGAGTAATGCTTGGAATAGGGAGCCAACTAGATATGTCAGACTGAGGAATTCAAGAACTTTGTTCTTGAAAGAAACAGAATCAAGAGGAAGATCACTCATGTATGAACATTTTAATACAGCGCACACTCCCTTATTAGTATCAACACAGACCAGATAATCAGGATATAAAAAAAAGATGTGCCAGAGGCAATCTCAAGGTATTATCAATTTAATAAGATCCAGTAAATTCATTATTATGAGTAGATGCAGTAATGGAAATTTGAGGAAGCTAAGTAACTCACCAAAATTTACCCATCTACCAAACAGGCAAAGCTAGGAATTGGTTCCAGGCTTTCTAATTCTGTCATGTGCTTTTTGCATAATGATGCAACTACCACGTAACGTACCCATGAATAAACTGGACGAAAAGGTAAAGATTGACATGGTTTGAAGAAAGGATACTGATTTTGTGGGGTATCAGAGTATAGAGTTTTGCTTCGAAGGAAAGAGTTCTTATTAGATTCCTTGATTATAGCCATTCTAACTGGGGTGAGGTGGAATCTCAATGTTGTTTTGATTTGCATTTATTTTATGGCTAGAGAAGTTGAACATTTCTTCATGTGTCTATTGGTCATTCTTATGTCCTCCTCAGAGAAGTTTCTCTTTAAGTCTTTAGCCCACTTATTAATCAGACGGTTGTTTCTTTGAGGATTTGTTGTTGGGGGATTTAATTTTTTGAGTTCCAAGTATATTTTAGATATGAGACCCTTGTCTGTTGTATGGCTAGGGAAGCTCTTCTCCCAATCCGTGGGCTTTCTATTGATCTTGCTAGCTATGTCCTTTGCCATGCAGAAGCTCTGCAGTTTCATGTAATCCCATTTGTGCAACCTTTCTTTGATTTGCTATATTTCTGAGTCTTTATTAAGAAAATTTCGGTCTGTTCCAAGGAGCCCTAGAGTTTCTCTTATCCCATCTTGTAATGTTTTCAGGGTGTCTGCTTTGACTTTGAGGTCTTTGATCCATTTGGAGTTGATTCTGTGCAGGGTGATATATAAGTATCTAGCTTTAGTTTTCTACAAGTGATTAACCAATTTTGCCGGCACCATTTACTGAAGAGGCTGTCTTTCTTCCATTCTATTTTTTTAGCTCCCTTATCACAGATTAGATGGCTATAGGTCTGTGGGTTCATTTCTGGGTCTTCAGTTCTATTGCATGGTCCTCAGGTCTGTGCTTGTGCCAGTACCAAGCTGTTTTGATTACTATGGCTCTGTAGTAGAGTTTGAAATTTGGTATTGATATTCCTCCAGCACTTTTCTTCTGCTAAGGATTATTTTTGCTATTTGAGGTTTTTTATTGCTCCATATGAATTTTTGGGCTGCTTCTTCTATTTCACTGAAGAATGAGGTTGACAACAGATGCTGGAAGGGATGTGGCCAAAAGGGAACCTTACTGAATTGTTGGTGGGAGTGAAAACTTGTTCAACCACTTTGGAAAGCAGTATGGAGTTACCTCAAAAATCTACACATAGAGCTCCCCTATGATCCAGCAATCCCACTTTTTGGCATTTACCCAAACAATCACAGATAAGGCCAAACTAAAGCTACCAGCACAACTATGATTATTGCAGCATTATTCACCATAGCTAAGATATGGAACTAATCCAGATGCCCCTCAGTAGATGAATGGCTCAAGAAAATGTGATATATATATATATATATATATGTATATATATATATATATATATATATATAGTCTGTGCCTCCATCAGAAAGAATGACATCATCCCATTTGTTAGGAAGTGGAAACACTTGGAAAAAATAATATTAAGTGAAGTAAGTCAGGCCCAAAGAAACGTAGGTCCCATAGTTTCCCTTATCTGCAATAACTAGTGTATGCCTAGGAAAAGCTGAAAAGGTCAAAAGCTATGTACATATGACCATATAAGATGATGATAAGTGAAATGAACCCCAAGAAAGGGACACAAGAGGTTTTATTTTTCTTGCTGTTTTTCTTAATGTATTTATAATGTGCTATGTGTTTTTTTTTAGTTTCTTTTGTATGTTCTTCCCCCATGGTATAAATCCTTTTTTCATTGTATTTTACTCTGGTGCCCTGAATCTTATATTTACATTTTTCTAATTTGGGGAGGGGAAGGGCAATAACAAAATGTTGAAAGAAGGATACAGGTTGACCCATTGTAACAATGAGATGTACAAGACACTACGTTGAAAACGAACTTTACAACTTTGGAGGGGGAGGGAGGAGTTGGGGGCTTGGGGAGAAATGGATGGTAGGGCCAAAACAAAGGAGGGGTAGCGATGCTCGATAGGAAATGGACTCATTTTCTTGCTCATGTAACTATAACCCCTCTGTACAGTATCTTTACAATAATATATATGTATATATATATAAAAGAAAATAATTCTCTTGAGATAATCATAGAACAAAGCCCATTCAGCAGTCTTCAGGCATGGAAAGGGCTATCTATTATTCTTTTATTATATCCCCCTTCCCACGATAGAAGTGATTTTTAATTTGAAAAAGGTGGGGGCTGGTGACCCATCAGGTCAAGAGATTTTTAAAGGGTGCTTAGCTGCTAAGTTTAGAAAGCTAGGTTTAGAAAGCTTGAAGCAAACTATATCATTTTATCCTTTATCTAGTTTGTTCTGGATAAGTATATTTTTGAATGACTTCCTCAAAGTATTTGGATATAGATTTAATAGGATAAATACTGTTATCACATCCACACACACTGTTTCCTTTCAAGAACTAAAACCATCATCAAACCTCAGAGTTGAAAATGATACTTTAACCAAACATTTGAAACCACACATTGAACAAAACACATTATACTTTGTATACACCAACTATAATTATGAAAAATATAAGGTTGAACTCACAATTGCCATTGGTATGGAGGTGGTTTTATTCTTCTGTACATTTGTACATTTCTGGGATGTTTCTTAGAAACATTTTAATCCAGAAATACAGTTTAGCTTTGTGGTAAAGAACACAAGCTATAAAATATATAGCTTGGGCTTAAATCTTGGCTTTAGCCATTAATAACATTCTTAAACAAACAAATATTAGTATCTTGATAGACACTGTCACCATGCTTCCATGACAGGGTCTGACTCATAGGGCTATGGTAGTGGTTAAACAGGTCTCCATAAACAAACAACACCCAGAAAAAAAATAAAGTGAATTGTATAGGACAATCCACATTCTTTACAATACTCTCTCTAGTCATGGTCTGATGATACTAATTTAAAACTATTTCTGTCAAGATACATAGAAACTTTCTAGCATAGAAATTATTTAGTTATAATTGTTTGGATTCAGAATCACTTAAAGTCTCTGGACACAAAGCATTTCCTCTTCCACATCCCAAGTGGGCTCAGCAGTAGAGTGCGTCACAGGTGCATCTCTGCCCTATGCAGGCAAGCTCAAGAAGTTCTAAATCTATGGTGGGGAGATGCCCATGTTTCTGTCAACTAATTCTATAGATTAACCAGAAATATTCAGCTCTCATGGCTTAGGAACAAATGCCTGCTATTTATTCTGCCCTGAAGATTACTCATCTTCAGTAAGGTTACAATCAGAAGCAAGACAAGAAGGCCTCTTCAGTTGTGTTCAACTTTCATTGCTCAGGACAATCCATCCAGACAGTGGACCAATGATATCCCAGTGAAAAAGATAATGTATCTCCAGGTATAACAATTTTATCTTTTGTTGGACAGATACATTGCCTGTTCCGATGGATGCTGGATTGGTATTTGTTGTTAGCTCTGTTGTGCAGAATATAACAACTAGTTTTAGCATCTTAAGAGGTTGGACCCTGCATGCACCCAGTATACATAAAAATAAACAAAACACTGCACAAAAAGCATCAGTGAATTACTGTTTTTAACTTTGTTTTATTGTCTGTAGTCAAGCTCAAAAAGACATTTCAAGGGAATCACCCCATGAGTGATTTATAGGACCCCAGAGAAGAAAGCAACACAGGTCTGAGTACCAAAGATTATACTGAGGATTATTATTTTCTTTTATATTTCTAGAAAAGTCTATTTTCTCTCACCTTTTTGTTTGTCATAAAATTATATTATATATTTCTTTAGTTGGATAGGCATTTTTGAAAGTTCTTCACATAAAAATCTTTTCAAACCTTCATTGATGATTTTGAATAATGGTATTATCTGCCTTGAAACATTGCAGTCATCTCAGAGGTACATACAACAAATCAGGCCCTATTGTTGGACCTGAAGGTAAAGCTTAAGAATTTCTGTAAGACTTCAGTTCCTTGAATCTTGTTGCATATTTCTTATTTTTTTTTTTTGGGTCCGGTCGTGGGGCCTGAACTCTGGGCCTGGGCACTGTCCCTCAGCTCTTCAGCTCAAGGCTAGCACTCTACCACTTGAGCCACAGCGCCACTTCCGGCTTTTTTCTTTTTGCTTATGTGGTGCTGAGGAATCGAACCCAGGGCCTCGAGCATGCAAGGCAAGCGCTCTACCACTGAGCCAACTTCCCAGCCGCATATTTCTTATTAATTGTAGTATCCTGCATGATAATAAAATGATGATAATAATTATTGGTTGAATTCATTTATGCAAGAAAATGTCCAGCTCCGTTTTCCATTCACTATTGTGTTTTTCTAGTAAGGCAAATAGATTAAGGAGTTTTAATCAGAATAAGTATAAAACATTGTAGAGAATTCTATCTCATACCCATTTGCTTTTCCCTTTTCTGTTTTCTCTTCACCTCAGACATGCAAAATGAATATACAGAGCTGTGACAAGCCCAATGGATCAGCAGAATCATGTTTGTTCTTCGAGCTTAAATTACTATCTAATGTCTATCCTTTTCCCTGGTTAACACAGAAATAAAAAATAAGGAAAATGATGAATTTATGCTGTTACGTTTTAGCTATGCAAAACAATGTGATCTTGTTGTACCTGGCATTGTTTATTCCATCATGTAAATTGCTTGATTTTCCTCTCAAACACTGGAGAGTTCTCATGCCTCCCAGTAAGATCTCTGAAGGCAGAATTTACCAAATCTTTTGGTTTATACTTCTATATAAAAGATCAAGGACTTAATACTCTGATGGACAGTTCCTTTTCCAGTATTTAAGAAGAATTTCTAGGCCAACCATCATGAGCTTATTGTGGTCCTGAGGTTGTGACCTTCATATGAACTCATAAAGAATATCCGGTGGTGTTTTTAACCTTTCAATCGAACCAAGAAGTTAATTTAGGGGTAGGGGTGCAGAGAAGATTATTTGGTTCTTTTTAAAGCATGCCTTTTGTGAATCAACGTTTCAGTGTGTCTGAGATTCTTAATTAATCCCATTACGTAAGGGTGGAGGATAAGTTATTTTTACAGAGCTTTGAGCTGGTTGTTGATGTAATTTGTTGTGCATTGTTTACAGTCCATCTGTCAATTACTCTTATCTTTGAAGTCTTCTTTAAATAACAGACACTCTGACCTCGTGTTTTGAAGATGATTGTTTTATAAAAGAAGAGGACAGCCAAATGTGTTATTTTTATACTTAATCTACTATTTTTAATTCCCATCTACTATATTTTTAAATAATTGAAAACAAAGCTTTCTAAAGTTGATTTGGGTTCTTGATGCCTGGTTTATTCCTGAAAAGACAAATGTGCTTTAAGCTTCACTAGTGTTGTTAAAGGTTTGTAAGGACAAAAAAAGAGTTATGTAAGGACAAAATCATAATGCTTTATGAAATGGATCTTTTTTCTTAGAATTCTCTTTATTTCTGGAAAACATTTGTTTATTTTTTGGTATTCTTGGGAGTTTCAAATGAATTTAGCTGAAAATAAGATGGGATTTAATTCATGGAGTTATGAAAGATCATGGGGGGAAGGAAGGGAGTAGTGTTAAGACTGAGTAAGACTTGTGGCTTTTGCCCAGACCATGACATACAAATTACTACCTTCTCTTTTACTTTTCATCCAATGGTAGTATAGTGTATTAGTCTATCTTTGTTACCATAATGAAACACATAAGGCAGACTAACTTTATAAAAGAAAGCACTTTTATAGTTCAGAGTTCTAAAAGCAGAAGTCCAAGATCGATTGGTTCTTTTTTTGTTAAGGCCATTGTGGAAAGTTTAGCATAGATGGGAATCCCTGTTGGCCATGGGCCATTTATATTATCATTTGCAGGGCATACAGAATTATCAATATAGGCAGCTGGCCATGGGCAGCCAATGGGAAGCATATGACAAGCAGATGTGTGTTCCCATCAAGTTCCAGATGATTTCAAAGGCCTTCTATGGCCCCTAGGAGAGAGGGTCATCTTCCCTGAAAATCAGATGGCTTTATGGTGGGAGCGAACATAGACACCAGAGGTAAAAATCTATAGAGTGATCTAGAGTTAGGCTTGCTCTTAAAACACTCAAAGATCTCTCCTGAGATAACTCCCAATGACTTAACTTCCTCCCCCCGGACTTCACCTTTTAAATGTCCCACTACCATGTACCATGCAACATCACCACACTGGAGACCATGTTTCCCACATGTGAACCACAGGGACACATTCAAATTCTATTGGACCATAGTGCATGGTAAGTAGTGAAGGAGAACGTCCAAGCTCACATAATCTGATGACCAAGTAGGATTCCATCCAAGGAGAGAACACAGCTGTTTGGATATTAATCTTTCTTTTTTTAAAAAATTTTAATTGTAAAGATACTGTACAGAGGGGTTATAGTTACATGAGTAAGGTAATGAGTACATTTCCTCCTGACCATTGTTACCCCTGCCTTTGTTTTTCCCCAGTGAGAAATCTGTAGTATGACATTGCAGTTGCTTTAACTGCTCCTGCATATGTTATACACTCCAAATAATTCAGGGGGGAATGTTTTTAAATTTTTATTCAACAAATAGACAAAAATCATAGCTTGGACTTGTTGATTATGTCCTTTATCCATACAGGATATTTATTCATCTCCATAAGCTACCATGGACTATTATGGTTTATTCACCCTGGCAGGCTAAACACTTGTTTACCAAAGCCTTCTGTCAGCTTTTACACAAGTATTTCCACAGCTCTTCTCTTCTTGTGGTATTAAATCTTTTAAATTAATCCAAAACCATGTTCAGCTTGAATTCTGTGACGCTAATTCTTCTTAAGATATTCCACAAAATATCCTAGGAAGACTTTCTCTTTTTTTTTTTCCAGTGTGTATTCAAGATAATACAAATACACTTTTTCTCTTTTTTAGTGGTACTATAGTCTGAACTCAAAGCCTTTTGCTTGCTAGGCTGATGCTGAGCAAGCATTTTCTTTTTGTCAATTAACAAAATAGTTTTGTAATAGTTTTGTGTCGGGACACAGGAGCTATCTTTGGATAGTGATCTTTTTACCTGCATTTCCCTATAGCTATGATGATAGCTGATAGTGCACCACTACATTGGCTACCAACTTTATGAGTATTTTTAATTTTTTTAAAATTTTTTGTCGGTCATGGGGCTTGAACTTTATGAATATTTTTGTGTGAGCTGATTTGTTTATAAGAGGTCAATGAATACCTGACAACTATACTAGGGTTCTCCAGAGAAATTGGATGGTTATGTAGACACTCATATTTATTTATATGTATATAAGATATAAATTCACATCTATGTATGCAAAAGGATTTACTATAAGGAATTGGTTCATACAATTCTGAAGGCTCATGAAATTCTGGAGGCCAAAGAGGTCATTCTTTGCAAGCTAAAGATCCAAGGAAGACAGTAGTATAATGAAGCTGATACAAAAGCCTGGGAACCAAAGGAACAAATGTAAAACCCTGAGGACAAAAGAAGATGAGATGAGATGTTCCAGATGAAGCAGTAAACCAGATGATAAAAAAGAGTGGTTTATTCTTTGCTCTCTTTGTACTTAGGCTACCCACAGATTGACAGAAGCCCATCTACGTTAGGAAGGGTATTCTACTGAGTTTCATTCAAATGTGAATTGCCCTGTGAAATACCCCTACCAACAGCCAGAAATATTATTTAATCTAGGCAATGTATGGTCTAGTCAAATTGCACATAAAATTAGCCATTAAGAGATGCTTCATATCAATGGATGGGCCATATTCATTGGTGGTATTATCTTCCATACTCACAACTCAGTCCCCCTAAGATACCCAGCAATTATTACAATACTGACCAAACATGGGAATACTTGCCATTTTTGTAAGTGGAAAAGTATATGAAGATCAATTGACAGTTTTTTTACATGACATGATTAAATGTTTGAAGTTTAGGTTTTATAAATTCTGTTGCTGATTCTCAATATACTTAGCATTTTTTCGCTGTACATTGCCAAATTTTGTAAGTTCTTGGCTTCTCATTATGATCACTTGAATTCAATATGATTCACCATATGCTAACGTTTCCAGTACATTGTGATTGCCATGCTTTGTCAGGATGGCACTTCCTTGTGTAAGAATCTGAACCTTCTGTTATTGACTCTGATTACTATGCTTTGGTGTAAATCATTGCCTTCTGGAAAACTTGGTTACTACAGACATGACCAAAATGACAACTAGTAAGTTCTCTTGTTAATGAATGCAAGGCTAATCTCTGTGACATATTTCTATTCATTTCTATGGGTCATTGCAAACTTTTAATTTGGGCTACTCAATGTCAGTCACTAAACATCTTTCCATGACCTGTCACTCTACATGTAAGGCAATTTGTCTGAAAAGAGCACTCATAAACCAAACTGGTAGAACAAATCATTTTTGCTTATACTCTTTTTTTGGGGGGTCCGGTTGTCTTTTTTCATTTTACTTTATGGGGTGCTGAGGAATCGAACCCAGGGCCTCAGGCATGAAAGGCAAGTGCTCTACCACTGAGCCACCTTCCCAGCCCCAGAACAAATCATTTTTATACAAGAAATTTAATTATTTATAAAGTTTATATTTGTGAGTAGTAATTACAAAGACAGATCTTTCCAGCTCTCAAAACTCCTTTATCTGAATGATCAGTAATACCTGGTAATTGCTAAAGTTCCTCTGTATTCTCAAGCTCAGCATTTTTATATTGAGGACTTCACATTTTGTTTAACATGGCAGAATTTTTTTTTTCATTTATTCTTTTCAAAATGTAATTTTCCAGACACTATGCTAATGGACATCTACTCTTTACTTTGCCTCAAAACAACAGCTTTGAACATCAGGTCGATAAAGTTTAGGACTGAAACTGTCTACTGGTCATACTTTATAAGCTGGCCTGATACTTTTTCTTTCAAAATACAGAATTAGACTCCTATGCTGTTGGACTCCCTTCAATGGGGTCCTGTCAAGTTGTTCCTTTGCTTTGAAACCTTTCCTTCTCCTTTCATTTTTGTTGCCCACTCCTCTTTTCTCAGGGAAGTGTCTTTCCTAAACCAGTAATTTGATTTCATAATACCACATAGTACTTCTTTGTTCTATCTGTCATTGGTGAAATTCCTTTTCTATTGGTAATGCATTGTATTAATCTCTCTCTCTACACACTGACTAAAACCCCATGATAAAAGAGAATGTATTTGCTTTGCTCTTTATTATATCCCCAATCACTAGCATATAAACCCTGAAACTAATACATTTAAATATGTAAACTTACATGTATGGTGGTATGGTGGTATACACCTTTAAGCTTGGCATTTAGGATGCTAAGGCAATAAGCATTCCAGTTTGAAGCTAGCCTGGCCTACATAGCAAGTTCCAGGCTATCCCAACTACATCACATGGCCCTGTTTCAGAAAATAACAATAAGAAAGTACTTAGGCTTGGGAGATGTATCATTACCCAATGCAAAGAATCTATCCCTAATCACTATATGATCATAACTTGTTACCTCCCTTCTATATGCAAATACACTCACTTAATGGATCTTATTCCATTATGTCATCAGGGTTCAGTCAGCTAAAACCCTCATCGCCTGACTCAGCATTAGATCTGAATAAAGCTTTCTATATGCAGCTTCTCATGTAGAGTTCCTTTTGATACAGGGAACAGTAAATTAGAGAGATAGTTAGCTAAATCCTCTCCAAGCCATCACTACCACACACACGTGACAGGATAGACATGATACACCTTCTGTTCGTAGGACGGGCACAAGAGACAGTTACCATTCCATAGCATTTCTGAATAGCACACACTCAAGTCACAAAGGTGATTCTGAGGGAAAATGTCATGGCTGGAGTTCAGTGACATTCCCTGCAAGTTGTTGCCAGGCCCCTGTCCTTTCCTGCTCTTAGGCTCTTGTCCTGCCCGATTCGTGGTGCCACACAAGGGCTGACTTCCTGTTTGATAAGAAATTGCTCATGTCAGTTGCTAAGGAACCTTACTTTGCTTCCTGATCACAGGAAAATGGGGCCATAAGCTGTTTCTTGTGTTTCGTTTTGTTTTTTTAATATCTCTCTTTTATGCTTTTACTATATTGGTAAAAGTCCCTTGAAAAGTTCATGCACCAGACTAAGTGTAAGTGCTCCATTAGACTCAAATAAAAGTCACACGGCCATTCCTTTTAAAAAACCAGCCAGTTCTGTTTCAGGTGGAAGGTCAGCATGTTTGAGGACAACATCTCTAAGATTCTCATTGTCTTTTTGAGGGTCCCAGCAGATGCTGTCTTAAATCATTTTCAAGTCCTAACAAAGGAGCCTCTAGCTCTACTCTCTATCCTTTATTCTGGAAACAGTTCTCACTGGGAGAGCTCGTGCTGGGTGAAGAGACAGGAGTGAGAATTTTATTGACTAACCCAGAAAGTCTTAGCTTTTTATATTTCCAAATGGAGTTCTTTCTTTAGCTCTTGTCTTTCCGTACCTTCTCATACAGAGCTAAAAGCCTCTAAATTGTTAAGTTCTCTTTTTTTTCTTTTCTTTTTGCCAGTTCTGGGGCTTGAACTCAGTGCCTGGGCACTGTCCCTGAGCTTCTTTTGCTCAAGGCTAGCACTCTACCTCTTATGCCACAGCGCCACTTCTGGCTTTGTATGTGGTACTGAGGAATTGAACCCAGGGCCTCATACATGCTAGGCCAGCACTCTACCACTGAGCCATACTCCCAGCCCTGTTAAGTTTCCTTTTTTTGTCTAAAGCCCTCCTTATCTGAGATACAAATACTTTTATGCCTGTTTTCTACTTTCTAAGTTACTGTAGGTGATGCTTTCCCAAATCAGTATAATCCCATGCATTATGGAGACCAGTATCCTCTAGCAATTTTTTCCAGGCTTTTCCCTTCTGCTAAAAGTTTTTCTGACACACTTGCATGATTCTCCTATTAATCCATGTCCAAAGTCAGGAGTTTTAGGCTTTTGTTATGACAGTATGACAGTACTGTACAACACGGTTCTGATATTTTTAAACAGGTATTTATATTAAATAACATGACATTTTGTTTACTCACACTAATGCAGGGGAATCATTTGAGCTAAGCCTATGGGTAGTTCTATGAGACTTTCCTGGGACCTTTTAAGAGAGAAATTAGTACAATTTGGGAATAATTCTACTCCAAAACTTTACAGGGAAAGATTCTAGGACATATAGTGCTTGGCTTATTGAAGTTGACACCCAGCAAGGGAGAGCACGGAAGATTCCTGGGAAAACAAACAAACAAAAAAACAAATGTGTTCATCAAAACCACAACAAGATTTACAAAATACAGATCAGACTCAAGTTCCTACCACATAAACACAGTTAGACACATCCAGAATTATTTTGCTCCATTTACCCTTACCTGTTCAAGGTGAGGAGTTTGGTAGACAACTTGAACATTATCATAAGCAACTTTGATTGAAATTGCAGTTTGATATTTCCACTGGAAAAAAAACTTGAAGACTATTATTTTTTCTTCTAAAAATCATGAACTTTCCAAACTTTGGATCTGACAAGCACACTGTTTGTCAGTGGGACACAATAAGCAGCCAGAACTCCCAGGCAAGAGATACATATTCATCTCTTATTCCATTGTTAACCTTTGCTCCACTGAACACACAACAAGATTGTACTTTCCATCGCTGTGTCTTAACCGTTTTTTAATTTCAATTGCTGCTGGAAGCATTGCATTGGAAATGAGACACTTTTAGTACTTCATTGATGGTTGATTTATTCAGCCCTCTTGCGTACAGATACAGTGTTACTACAGTGCATTTCTTTGTGATGGAAGCTGCGACCAACTTCTTGAGTGTTCTTGGCAATTTAGTGGCTAGAATTAGCCATGCCATCATTAGTGCCTGGGGCATTTGGATCCTTGCTTTTCATTAAGTAGGAGAAGACAGAAGAATAATCCGCAAGCTTCTTTACCAAAATGGTTTGTGAATATTGTTTTTTAAGAAAATCAGCTAATTCCATGAACAATTTTCCTTGAAAGTCTCTGGGACATGCTTGAAATTCCTAAATAAATGCCAAGGACTGTGTGTATGTGTGTGTGTGCATGTGGTGTGTGTGTGTGTGTGTGTGTGTGTGTGTGTTAGTCTTGCGGTTGAACTCTGGGCCTAGGCGCTGTCCCTGAGTTCTTTAGCTCAAGCCGAGCATTCTGCCACTTGAACCACAATGCCATTTCTGGTTTTCTGGTGGCTAATTGGAGATAAGAGTCTCATGGACTTTCCTGCCAGGGCTGGCTTTGAACTGTGATCCTTAGATCTCAGCCTCCTAAGTAGCTAGGATTACAAGTATGAACCATGAGTGCCCAGCTAGGACTTTTTATATGTTGTGTAATTTCTAGGAAACAACCTAACATTGGTTTCTTGAAATACTCCAAGATCCTCAACACACTTATAAAAATTGATCTTTAAAAATATGTTGGTTTAAAAATATAATTTCTTGTTGGGCTCTTGTGGCTCATGCCTATACTCCTTGCTACTCAGGAGGCTGAGATCCGAGGATCGCAGTTCAAAGCCAGTTTGGGCAGGAAAATCTATGAAACTCTTATCTCCACCTAACCAAGAAAAAGTTAGTAGTACTGTGGCTCAAGTGGTAGAGTACCAGTCTTGAGGGAAAAAGCTAAAGGGTAAGGCCTAAACCTTGAGTTTAAACCCTGATTCTGGCACAAAAGCAAAGCAAAATAACAAAAAGGTGATCTTCACATGATTTGGGGGACAGTTATTGGATCATTTTTATGGTGTTTTTTTTTTTTTGCTGGTCATGGGGCCTAAACTCTGTCTCTCAGCTCTTTAGCTCAAGGCTACTACTCTATCATTTGAGCCACAGCGCTACTTCTGGCTTTTTCTGCTTATATAGTACTGAGGAATTGAACCCAGGGCCTCATGCATGCAAGGCAAGCACTCTACCACTAAGCCACCTTCCTAGATTTTTATGAAATTTTTTAAATGCTAAGTTTCTCAGAATGTTTTGCTACTTGAAATAATTGGCTTTATTTTTCAATGTATTACAGGATTTAAAAGGAAGTGGACTCTTGGGTCTAAATAAACCCATTAATAATTCTTTCTTCTAGCAGTTATAATAAAAATTTTAGTTTAGGTTAAGTTCTCCCTATTTATTCCCTTCAATAATTAAAACAGCATACTTATTTGTAGATAGTTTTAGAAGAGATGCCTGAGTAATTTACAACTGTTTACTGTTTCAGCAACATTTACTATATTCATATCCTCATTTGTTGAGTATTTTGTGCTATTCTTCTTATGTTAAAAATTAGCTGGAAAGCCAGGCACTAGTGGCTCACACTCAGAAGGCTGAGATCTGAGGATTATGGTTTGAAGCCAGCCCAGGCAGGAAAGTTTGTGAGACTTTTATCTCCAATTAACCAGAAAATAGCCATACATAAGATGCAGTAGAGTGCTGGCTTTGAGTAAAAACACTAGCATGAACACAAGGCCCTGAGTGCAAGCCCCGCAGTACCTTCCCCCTCAAAAAATTAGCCAGAAAGAAAAAGGGTTGTCAGTGTAAAGCCACAGAATAGACACCTCTCTGGAAACAGCTGGAAGACACTGTGAGTGCTTCTCCCCTGGAGATTCTGTGATCCTCTCATGAACAGATCTACCTTCCCGTCTTGCGCATACTTGTAGACACTCAGTCAAGGCTTATCAAATTGTGTTGAGTCCATGAGTCTACTGCTTTGGGTTATTATAGAGACTTATTATAGTCTGATTATAGTTATATCATCTTCCAGATTTTCCCTCACAAGTTCTCAGTTATGTAGTATTCCTCTTTTAGAGGTGGTTGAAGCTCTTGTCCAGAAGAGAGTAGTCTGCCTTCCACCATCATCTCTGGTAAATGGCTAACTGTGTCATCCTGACTGCTGCTTACACCTAGATCTTTCCACACTGTAGACAGAGAAGCTGAAAAGCTTTACAAAAAGCAATTCATATTATTATTTCCATTTCTTAATATTTCAAAACCCAACCTACATATGTTGTGATCACATCAAATGACACCCATACAAGTGGTAGTAGTTTACATATACAATTTCAGTGTTGTTGTTTATATTTTCTATCAGCAGCTGTCTGTAATGGTGCACTTGTCACCATTGGTGCCTATATGTATGGCCCTAATTATGGCTAAGCAGGACACCGTGTTTTCTAGATATAGCATTTAGTATGATTGCCAGGATTATTTGTTTATTCATGTCTTTAAAAAATTAAAACAGACTGAAAAAAAGTCTTGTTTTAGAGGAAAGTTGTTTTTTTTCTTTCAAGTGTTTAATTTTGGAAGCTCTTAACAGTTAACTCTGAGTGTATAAATTCTGAGAAAGAAGCACTATACTTCTTTCTCATGAGATACGCAGACTAGAACGTATAGATTAGATTTTTTTCTTTTTTAAAGAAATATGTAATTCAATACATTAACAATAAATGCCTATGTATGAAGTCTTTTCACAACTTTTCTTCTCTCCTTAGAGAGAAACTATTTCCTCTCTCTGAAGAAAGCTGGAAGGCAGTTAGATCTGTCCTTTTCATCTCTTACCTTAGATTTGTCTTGTCCGTATATGACCTCTCTCTTCACTGATCCCTCTTCTTTTTGGTTAGAATCCTCAGACTCTTATTCTTTTGACAGTCTAAATCCTCCTCGCACTTCAAAGCCTACTTCAAGACCATTTCATTTCCCTGTCAGATGGTCCCTTCCTTGTTTTTTTGTTTTTTGTTTTTGTTTTTTGGTGGGTCGTGGGGCCTGAACTCGGCCTGGATAGTGTCCCTGACTCTTCAGCTCAAGGCTAGCGCGCTACCACTTGAGCCATAGCACCACTTCTGGCTTTTCTGCTTATGTGGTGCTGAGGAATCAAACCCAGAGCCTCATGCATACAAGGCAAGCACTCTACTACTGAGCCACCTTCCCAGCCCCTTTACCTGTTCTTCACAGGACTATTACTTTTATTTGATGATGATGATGATGATTGTAACTGTGATATACAGAGAATTATAGTTACATAAGTCAAGTAATGAGTACATTTCTTTTTAGGCAATATTCCCCCCCCCCCCATTTTTTTCCGTTTTTCCCCTCCAGATCCTCCTACCCCGCAAGTATTATAGTTCATTTCCAGCAGTTTCTAGTGAGAGTCACTGCTGAATTGGTTCCCCCTTTGTCCCACGTTTTTTGTGCTTCCCCTTTTCCCTCCCCAAATCAGATAAACTTAGAACAAGACAAAGGATATAGAAATAAAAAGCAGCAACAAAAGGGAGAAAAACAAAGAGAGAGAGAGAGATAAAAAACAAGAACAAAACTGCAATGAAAAGCCTATTGTTCCATTTCTTGGAGTCCATTTTGCTAAGCATCATTTTATATGATCGTATGCACATAGTTACTGAGCCCTTGTGATCCTCTTCTGAGACTACCCTCCTCTGGTCTCAATGTGTGAATGTTTATAGTCCTGTGTAATTAATCATGGCCAAGTGTAATTTTTGTCTTTTACTACCCATTGCATTTACTTGTAGATTTATAAGCACCTTACAATAGGACTCTTATTCACTCTGAAATTTTAGAACTTTCCAGTTGGGTGATGCTATCATCTCTCTGGCTTCTCCTCAGGAAGGGGAGAGGAGGACAGAGAGTTTACAGTCCTTCCTCTCTATCTCTGGAAGATTGCTTCTAGGACAAATGCCTGAACATATAAGGCACGATATATGTAGTTATGCATAGATGTAATGTATAAGTATAGATGAAGTAAATTCTTTGGTTGAATGTCAAAGTATTTGCATGTAACATATGCAGATTGTGTTATATGCTTTAAATCATCCTCGGAGGACTTATAATACCAAATAAAATGGAGACATGGCATACATATTTTTATACTTCATTGTTCAGGGAATAGTAACAACAAAGCTTTACATACGTAGTACAGTTTTGTGGCTAATACTTTGTACCTGTGCTTGGCTAAACTCACAGAAGGTCCACAGACACAGAGAGCCAACTGTACATTTTGGCTCCATTTCTCTCAGTGCCTAAAACAGTCTTGGTTAAATCATGGGCAATGGCTGAAAGGGTTCCTAGCATATCCGACTACATTCCCACTTACAAAGGGAGGACTATTGCTCCAACTAATTTTGTAGTTAGACCCCACTTCCTCCATCTATTTGTTTCCACGCTCTGCAGGCTGGGAGCTGCTATGGCTGATTCCGGCAGAGCCTGGTGCTTCCTTGGGGAGCTTAGGGATTCAGAGGAAATATGAATCCACATTGGAAGCAAAGAGAGCACTGCCGGCCAGGCAGTGTAAGCAAATGGCACTTGTTATTTGTTAATCCTGTACAATTAACACTGACGTGAGGGAAAATACAGTTTGCAGGGCTACAATGTGATCATAACATATCCCAGGAAATCTGTCGGATTTAATCGCAGGTGTGAAATTAACCAATGCTATTTTCATAAATGTTATAATTAACCCAGATTTCCAGCAAGAGGTCTTTAAGGTTCTAGAGAATTCTCTGTAGTCCTCTTTGCTCATGTATTTACTTCTGAAATGGTGGGCGTTTCCCCGAACAGATTTTTTTTTTTTTTTTGACCTGCTCCTTCTTCTGAACAAAGTGGCAAATTCCAGAGCTGTATTTGCTTATTTATGGCTCTTCCTCTTTTGTTCCTGTGTTTTGAAAATGTGTGTTGCAGGTTTTCCTGACTTTAATTTTGCTTCCAGTAAAAGCTTTGTTGTGTTTGCCACTTAAGAATGCAGAATTTATTATTATGTGCTTAAAGCAATCATTTAACACTGACATTTTAAGTATGACAATAATCCAAGTAATTGTCACCCATTCCGTTAACTGAAAACATCTTTACTTCCTGAGACAACTAATTATAATGCAGTGTTACCATCTTTTAATTGTAGTCATGTTTGTTTTTGTGTTTATTTTGGTGTAGGCTGTCTTCAAGGACATCCCTAGTTTCACACTTGGCAATCTGCCTTCATTCTCTCTTTCATGCTTTCTGGAAAATACATGAAAACACAGTGGCAATGATTTGGAAAGAAAACAAGAAGATTTTCATTTATAAGCTTCTGACTTCAGGCTGCCAGGTTATAAACTATTGTTTAAAGTAGTCTGATCAAACGCTATATAAGTAAGGATTTGTTATAAATGTGCCCAAAGAGTCTAGAAGATAATTTTGTATTTCTTAGGTTCTATTCTACTACCTGACTGCTTACAGTGGAGAAAGGCGTGATTACTTTTTTGGTTTTGTAAGATTTGAGTTCAAATTCTCATGGCTTTTACCCCCCAGAGACTCTCTATTATGATTTAAACAGAAATTCTTGCGCTGTTCCTTTATTTTGAAAATACTGTCAATTTAGGAATTTTTAATTTCCCAACATAGATGCTTTCCTCAGAGCTCATTTAAGGGGTAGTGAGGGAGTTTTTATTCACATGTTCTTATTATATTATTTCCAACTTTCCATTTACTATATTTTACCCCTAAATTACCCAATGAACTGTCTTGTTTTGCTTCATGTTATTTGTTTACCAAACTGAACCTGATCGTTAGTGTCATAGATATGAGGAAGAATGGAGGAAACAGAACATTCCACATAATAAGAGAGTTTCATCATTTTTTAAACATAAGTGCATATACCTTGTCTATGATCTTTTCTAGACAAAGAAATCCTGATACTGTGACTTACTTCTGAACACAAATGCACACATGCACACTCGCATGCGTGCATGTGCACACACACACTTATCACAGTTTTGTTGAGAAAGTGATTTTGCTAGGAAATTTCATGGCAACCTCTCTAAGTGACAACTGTTGCTCATTATGTGTACACTCTGCCCTTAAGAATTATCTTATCACCCAACAAACACACACATGCAATATCAACTCCAACCCCAACATTCTAATCAATAAACAAGTCCATTAGTCCCTTATCTCTGCTATCCAGCTGAAGGATTGTCCTGAATATTTCAAACAAAACTAGCAAAAACTTAGGTTCTTTGGCCTCCTGACTTTTAATTACTTGAGTGACAGCACCAGAGTAAATGGGATGATGGTCTTGCTCTCGTTCTTATGATGCTTTTCAACCCACTTTGGTTTGGTTTATTCAGGACATTTTCAATGAAGGCCACTGTTTAGTAAAGGTTTTGTTAGATTTTAGAAATTAAATATACTGCATAGTAAGTATTAGTAAATAATACCTAAATTATAAATAAAAGGGAAAAAAACTTCTGAATAGTATTGGCCAAAGTAATCTAGACTTTATTGTTCTCAGGTAACAAAGTGTGTGTAAGAAGGCAATTGCTGGTTGTGTTGTTGTTGCTTAGCTATGTCAGAATTCTCATTCTGCTTCCTGTGGTTCCATCTATCATTCAAGATTTCAGAACCTCTAACTAGCAAGGTCACAGTTATAATCAAGAAAAAGATCAGTGGGGAATGAACCCTCTTGTT
This sequence comes from Dipodomys spectabilis, assembly GCF_019054845.1. Classification (NCBI taxonomy): domain Eukaryota; kingdom Metazoa; phylum Chordata; class Mammalia; order Rodentia; family Heteromyidae; genus Dipodomys; species Dipodomys spectabilis. Next base: position 898,147 of record NW_024870886.1, on the reverse strand, counting down.
TCCCGCTTATACAATGGACAGCTTTCTCAGAATCTCTTCACAAATCTATACCTTGTATCTTGTTCAGTATATAGTCATATAGCCACTCCTGATATTAGGAAAAGATAGAAACAGAAATATCTAGATTACTGTTGCCTTTCTGCATAGAGATTTGCAAGAGATAGTTGGAATAGAAAGTGCTTCTGAGTAGTCAACTAGCCATTGCTAAATGGTCAGTGGAAATATTATCATCATTATAATTAAATGCTTTGTGTTCTCTACTCCAGTCTTTACCACAGTATAACGTATGTTGATTTTATATATGAATTGGTCTTACTCAGGATGGGCCATTACCAAAATATCAGGCTGAATCTCTTAAGTAATTATTTTTTCCCCTCAATTCTACATACTGGAAAGTCAAGATCAAGGTACTGGAAGACTGAGTATCTGGGAAAGGCTTTATTTCCTATTCATAGCTGTCTGTCTCTTGATTTTATCCCACATGGCTGGATGAGCCAATCCTGGTCTTTCTTTTTTTTGCAGGGACATGGAATTACTTCATGGGAATTCTACCTTCATGATCTCATGAAAGCATACTTACCTATCAATCCCCTACCATTCCATTAAGGATTAGATTTTAATGTAAGAATTTAAGGGGATGTGTGTACATCACCTTTATAATAACAATAAAAAAATTAAAAAAGAATTTAAGGGCACAAAGGCATAGTTTGTAACAGTAGTGTGTGTGTGTGTGTGTGTGTGTGTGTGTGTGTTGGTCCTGGGTCTTGAATTCAGAGCCTGGACACTATCCTTGAGTTTTTCTTGCTCAATGCCAGCATCTTACCACTTAAACCACTGCTTTACTTCCAGCTTTGTGGGTAATTAATTGGAGATAAGAGCCTCAAGGACTTATTGCTTGGAGTTGGCTTCTTACCGCAATCCACAGATCTCATCCTCTTGAGTTGTTAGGATGCCAAGTATAGCTACCAGTATGCTGCTTTGTAACATATTTTTTTTGGTCAAAATGACAATTTTGAATCTAAATTAAATCAAAAACAAAAACGAAGAAATGGCTAATGGTAGAATACTGAGAAAGGGTATTCTTCTGGTTTCAGGTATGGCTGGATTAAGATACTCAGTTGTTTGGTGCAGAGTATTTTTCTCCATGATCATACTGTAGCACAGAGCCATCGCTGGTTCCATTCCATTTGTCTTACCTGATAATGGAGATGACTAAGTGACCCGTAGGCAGTCAGGTAGCACCTACAGCATGGATGCAGTGGATCAAAGGATGACTTGCACTGCCTGAGAATGGAATCATGCAAGGTTCCATCACGCTATTTAGAATGGCACACCATCTAAACTCATAAGTTGTTACCTTCTGGAAATGTCCATCTGATATGTTTTGATCATGGTGGACTGTTCGTAACTGGAACGACAGAAAAAAAAATCATGGATCACTGTGACTATTCTCTTACAAGTCACATCTTCCCTGACGGAGAGACTAAAAAGTAAATTGACAAAAATAACCATTTAATATCAGTCAATTTCTATTATAATACATCTTGGTTGCTGGCACGGTGCATTGAAGGACCAAATAGCATGTGGGCAGAAATGAGATTTATGTACCAGCCTCAAATACGGGTTTCCACTCCCTTCAATCTATACTAGCTGCTGCTATCAAATATCTAATCCATTATCAAGAGAAATAAATGCTCAGAGACCAAATCGGACAATTGGTAGACTACACTGTTTTTTCCACCTTGGAAGAGATAAGTCAGCTTGATGGGAATCAACACACATTCCAGATCCAGAATACCATTTATTGCCAACTGGACCATGGCCAGGATAATTATCTGAAAATTTACCAAGTGTTTGATCATTAACTCAGAAGTTTTGCAACACTGCTCCAGAGCAGTGTAAGAGACAAAGAAGATGCAGCTGTGGACATGGGAGCTGCTAATCTTGATATACTTCCCGCCACCCGGATACTTACAACCTGGATATGGATGAAATAGTTGAGGTGCTGGCTTGAAATGTCACCCTGGGAAGATGAGGAATTAGATCTACTGGAACCATACTATGCCGTGCCTCCTCCATACATAGAACAATTGGGAGTTCAGAGATGAAAGTAGATATGACAATCACTTGGAATTCCTCCTGGTGATAGTGCTTGGAGAATTTGTATTTCTTGACCCAACAGCTTCAGTCTGTGTAATTTTAGAGGTCTTGCTTTCCCGAGGGGAACCATTCTCATCTCTTGACCCGGAACTTTAAACCAGAGGCACCATCAGGTTACATCAAGTTCCTCTGCCAGAAGAAGTGTCATTCTTGGAACATTTTGACAATATGTTTTTAAAAAAACTCCTGTTTGTTTCTTTTCCCAGTATTGAGGGTCAAGCTCAGAGTCTAGCATATGTTAGGGAAGTACTCTATTACTAAGCAACACCCTGAAAATGGTTTTTGGAAGAATAGGTATAAGAAAATCATTTATAAAAATATCCTTCAAATATGACTATGAAGATGCGAAATTATTTATAAAAGGCAACTACTATTTGAATATTTTATAGGGGATTTATTTTTTATTTTTGGCTTATGAAAGTAAAAGCTTCCTGAATATCTTCTACCAACAGTATGCTATGTTCACAATGAAACAGGTCAGCTTCTAATTTCCTCTCCTGATCATAAATTTGTGACATTCTAGCTTACTGTGTGTGATCTATGGTTCCTTTGGAATTGTGGCTTAAAGGTTACATTTGTTTGCCTAGGGCAAAGGGCTCAGCAAAGGAGACATCATGGCAAGTCTATTTCTAGAAACGTCCTCTAGTATTCAGCTTTGCGTAGATGTTCAAATGTGTGTGAACATATGTATTGATACAGAGACTCAAAAATTATGTCGAATGGACTTAATTAGCTCCTTGCTTTCTAGATTTCCTCAGAGCCATCAACACAAATTAGTTTTTATAATGAATGACTAAATAAAACAACTCAGGATTAAATTAGAAAGCGAAAGAATTAATACCTTACTTATTTCATTGCATTAAGTTATGTGGATGTATTTCCCTCTATTTTCGATATTTATTTAGAATTTTATAAATAAGTTACAGATTAGTAATTGCTAAAACTTCTCTTGACAGAAATGGAAAAATTTGGACTTAATTTTTATAGCAAGAACATGTCTGTAAGCAGTGAAGATGGTGAAATTTAGATTATTTTTATTTTAATAAAATACTATCAATATTATTATCATTATTGAAGAAGTGATAAAATAAATGTATTTTCTAAGTTTGAGTACTTACTGCAGGACAAATACAAACTAATAATATGGTTTATGCTCTTTTAAATTTCCCACCACTCATCTTTATTTTTTTCTTTTTTAAATTTTTTCTTTTTTTAATTTTTCTTTTTTATATTGTGAAAATACTGCCACCACTAATCTTTAAAATAGGCAATGTTTTAAAGAGGTCAAATTTGTTATTCAGGTGCACATAGCCTCTTTGCAATGGGTACTTTTAAAGTAAGTCATTACAAATTTTTTTTTTTGGGTCCGATTGTGGGGCCTGAACTCTGGGCCTGAGCGCTGTCCCTCAGCTCTTCAGCTCAAGGCTAGCACTCTACCACTTGAGCCACAGCGCCACTTCCAGCTTTTCTCCTTTTGCTTATGTGGTGCTGAGGAATTGAACCCAGGGCCTCATGCATGCAAGGCAAGCACTCTACCACTGAGCCACCTTCCCAGCCCTCATTACAAAATTTGTCATGTAGTTTTCTTTTTTTTGTATTGTGTGTTGGTACTGGGACTTGAACTCAGGGTCTGTGCTTTTTGCTTGGCTTTTTCAGTCAAGGCTGGCACTCTAGCATTGAGCCCAGCTCCACTTTTGGCCTTTTGGTGGTTCTTTGGAGATATGAGTCTCATGAACTTCCTACCTGGGCTGGTTTCAAATGGTCATTTTTAGACCTCAGTGGATTAGACAGGTTTACAGGCAAGAGCCACTGGTGTCCACCTATATCTTTCTTTTGATACACATCAAATGTATATACCACTAAGTAAAACTCATGGCTTATGTGTGTTTTCATTTCAAATCATTTCAATGCAAATCAGCTGAATGAAAACCTTCTTGTACAGTAGTATGAGTTGCTCACATTACAGACACTGACCAAACGAGGAAGTAATGCCTTAGAATTCTTGCTAACATTTGCTTATGGCTTTCCTAATATGTTCTCTTTATCAATTTACCTTGAATTTGTTTGTTTGTTGGTCTGTTGAGGGGCCTGAACCTTGGGTCTGGGCGCTGTCCCTCAGCTCTTCAGCTCAAGGCTAGCACTCTACCACTTGAGCCACGGTGCCATTTCCAGCTTTTTCTGATTATGTGGTGCTGAGGAATCAAACCCAGGACCTCATGCTTGCAAAGCAAGCACTCTACCACTGAGCTACCTTCCCAGCCCAATTTATCTTGAATTGTAACCGAATTAGACTGTTCTGTTGGGATGGCCTGATGTGAGATGTGCAAATGTATTTGATCAGTCCACATTTTGCTAAGAATATCAAACTTAAACACTATCCCCAAATCTGAGCATTACAGTGTACTCCATATACAACAATAGTTTGTTAACACTTGTTTAAAACCATATGTATACTACAACATATTCTCTCTCTCGTTTTCAATATACCTGGTATTTTCAATGATTCAGGTTACATTTGCATTTTGGGACCTGTAAAGAAGGAGTCAAGATTCAAACTTGTATCTCAACTTTCAGCCTGTTTTAGCTCTGCCTTCCCTCACCCTTCTGTTTAGGCAGGTTTATATAAAGCTTGGTAAGCTCCTGATAGCATTCCTTCGGCTAATTAAACATTGAAATTTTGTTTTGGTTAATCTTGTAGTATATTGCTTATGTATTATCACACAGCTCATCAATGTAATTGTTTTCAAAGCTAACTGCTTTTCTATTATTGCCTCAGTTATTAATAAAACTTCCATTATGCATAAAGTACTTAGCTAGTTTCCCTTATGAAGTGCTTTGTAAACACTGTAACTAATTAGGCCAGGCAAACATCAGCAAGGTAAGTGCTCTCTTTCTTACTAATAGATTGAATACAAAGTTAAGTGACTTCCTAAAGCCAGAAGGCAAGGTGCTGTAATTGTTCAGTCCAGGAATGCCTTGTCCCAATTTCTCATATATCTTAATTAACATGAAGCAACAGTTCTGTTTACCCACATCATCTGTAAGGAAATTTCTCTTGGAAAAGTAGGTGCATTCTATTATTGTACCCAGTACTTACAATTTCATACTGTTTAAAGAAAATTGTATTGAGAAATCAAGCAAAGTGAATGTTCTAAAACTTAGCAAACAAAAGGCTTATTTGTAAAATGGCAGATTGTTCTGTGTGTGTTAGTCATCTGTGCTTCAAGTGGTGACTGTTTTGAAGTGTGCTTTTATTTATCTTTTTTAATATATATTTTTTTATTGTAAAGATACTGTACAAAGGGGTTATGGTTACATGAGTAAGGTAATGAGTACATTTCTTATCAAGCATTGTTACCCCCTCCTTTGTTAACCCCTAAAATCTCTTCCCTCCCCACCTCTCCAAATCCTCCCGCCCCCAACCCTAGGAGCTGTAAAGTTTATTTGCAACATCATCAGTACTGGTAATATTACCCCTAAGATTTAGCAATTTTCAAAAATCTTTTAACTTAATTAGAGACATTTATTGTAAATTGAACTAAACATGTTAAAAGCACAATGCATTATATTAAATGACCAAATCAACCAAAGAGTCACAATATTGTGAGTGTGAGTGTGTGTGTGTGTGTGTGTGTGTGTGTGTATGTGTGTATGCATGCTGGTCTTGAGGCAGGGCCTGGGCACTGTCCCTGAACTTCTTTTGCTTAAGGCTAACACTCTACCACTTGAGCCACAGTTCCACTTCTGTTTTGTCTTTTTGTTTTTTTTTTTGCTGGTCTACTACATCTAAGTGTCTCTCGGATTTGTCTGCCTGGGCTGGCTATGAAATTCAATCCTCTGATTTCTACCATCTGAGTAACTTCGATTATAATTATCATTTGGTATCCATGGGGAATTGGTAATAGGATCTCTTACAGAAACCAAATTCCTTGGATGATCCCCTTCCTTATATAAAATGTTATAGCATCTACATAGAACCTACACACATCCAGCCATATACTTGAAGTCTTGTTGTTCCAGATTACTTACAATATCCAATAGATTGTAATTCTATGATGGCAATGGTAGTCCCTCTTGTAGATCAGAAAACACCGCTTTCATTTGAGCAGCTTCTAATTCTGCTTTGGGCTGAGCACTCCTGGTAGCTTGTTACATGGACTAGCACCCTTTCTCCTCTAGAGTCTTTGTCCTGGCATTGCAGCCACTACAACCACACAGCCACTGTAATGTTCCCCAAATACAAATCCTAAAGATTTTCCCTGTCCTAACTGCCAAACACTCTAAGGGTTCTGAAGGTGCCTAGCTAGAGGCTCCACCACTGGACATGGCATACAGTGGCCAGGTCCCTCCCTCAGCTCTGGCTTTCTACCTCCTCATGCCATACTCGGTCATGGTCCTTCCACACTTGATTTTTTTCTTCATCTAGTTCAATTTCTGGTTTGAGAAACTCGACTTCACTATTTTGAGGCCTGCAGAAAGACGGAGCTGCACCTCTCTGGAAACTTTCTTGCTGATCTCTCTCCATTGTCATTTGTCTGATTCCTCTTCACTTCAGAGAGCTCAGAGAGTTTTCATTGGCCCCATTTGAGATAATAATGTGTCCTGTGTTTTCTTCTAGCACTTGATACATGATCATATCAAAGCACTGCCACAGCAAATCTCACACAGTATTTTAGGTAACCCTTCCTCTCTCCTCCTCCTCTTCTTCCTCCTCCTCCTCCCCCTCCTCCTCCTCCTTGTTCTTCTGACTTAGCTGTTCAAAAGGGTTACAATTTCATAAATCAGTTTATGAGTACAGTGCTTCTTTGTCAATGTCGCCCCTTCCTATTCTTCCAGTTATGTAATTCTTTATTCATCTGTCTCTATCACTATACTAAAAATTCTGTGCAGGAATGATAATGCTGTTCCACACTGTATTACTATCCTGTCAGTGCTGTGAAAAACTGTTCAGACTCTACTTAAGCATTATAAGACAACTTGTAACTGGCAAGACAAACTTACAAGGTGATACAGCTTTATTATTATTTCAAAGTCCTGGAGATCTGAAGTCTGAAACCTATCTTATTGACTGAAATCAGGGGGTCCAGTAGGGCTTCAGACTTTCTGGAGAGTCTATGGAAAGTGTTTCCTTGCTTTATTCAGTTTTTAGAGTGTGTGCTCAGTCCTTAGTAATCTATTCCTTCAAAAGATGACAGATTTCAGCCAGGGCCTTCTCCCATTGCCATCGTTTATTGCTCTGTCTCTTCTGCTTCTCTCTTTCAATCTTTAGGGACCTTTATGTCTACACTAAATTCACCCAAATAATCTAGGAAAATCTCCTTATTTTAAGCCCTATTCTTTTGCAACTTGAATTCCGTCTTCTGCTAATTCACACAATTGCAGGCTCCAGAGATGAAGGCATGGTATATTTTCAGGGGCTGTCATGTGAGCTACTGAGTGAGTTAGCTGTATTTAATTGAACCAGCATTGCAAAGGAAGAAGCACTTGCTTTTGTTTGTTTGTTTTGCATTTTGTTTTCGCAGATTTCAGGGAAAGGTATTGACAATATTTTAGACTTTATTGGTCCTGAGGTTTCCTGTGACAGTGATTCAGTAAGTGATGACAAGGAGTCCTAAATGGAAAGGCAGAAAAATGCAGTTTGAAAGCTCTTTGTTACACTAATTGTGTTAATCTGGGGCAAGACACTGAAATGATTTGAGCTTTTGCTCTGCTTTTCAAAAGGTTTGAGAGGACATAATGAGGTCTTATCCAACAGAAGTCTGACATGGTCTGTGCATGGTCTTCAGCATCCTTGTTTTAATGGTTATTTTAAATGCTGAATGAGCTCAGTTAAAGAACCACCTAGGATATACCTATATTCACAAAGCCTACAGATGAATGGCACGCAGTAGAAAATAAAGGTACCCGCATAAAATACTTATTGATAATCCTATTTTTAAGAAAACTTAATCAACATATGTTACATATTGGGTTACTCCAGAAGAGGAAAATATGGAAATTTTAGTGCCATCTATTGGTAATAATTTTAAACTAAAAATAAGTTTCTAGTTATTCAGTAATGAGTATTCTACACAAATTCCTGAGGATTTCTGCTCACCATAGAAGATGTATTTAAGGATGTATTTCATGCTTCTCCCCACCACGAAGGCAATTTTAGTCTTTTTTTTCTCATACTATTATCATCACGCTGATGGATCATAGAAATCTCGTTTGATTTCAAGTCTCTATAAGGACTGGGCCTGAAAGGGGATATATGTATGTCATAGGAAATGTGGCTGAAGTTCAGAGAAATAGGTTTCATTTAATAGCTGAATAGTGGATGACCTCTCAATTCTTCTCTGCCTCTGGCGACTTACCCCGCAAGCAAGAGAGGAGCTGTCTGCATGAACTCAGGAGTCGCTGCTGGCCTCAATGTGATTTTGCAGTGATCTGTGTGCTCTGTAGTTTCCTTCATAACCAACAAATCAATTCCCACTATACATATTACACAGCCCAGTGGCAGAGACCATTTATTATCCTTTTGATGCTCATAGTCTTTGTATGTAACCAAGAAAGATGACACAGGAAGGAAAGCACGGTGGAAGTGTGGATAGACATATTCTACAATGGCACTGCATTATACAATGTGCCTTGTGTGCTTACAACAGTAAAAAAATTGTCTCTTTCAAGACCATTTTGAAAGATGGAAGCAGAATTCTTTTGAATGAACGATGGTTTAAGAACAATATATGGAGAGACAGTTGCAAATGTAATACTATATAAGCCCACAATGAGATTTTAGGAACAAATTTGAAAGGATCATAAGAAAAGAACTGACATCTTTGTTACCATCTACGAACTGTTTTTAAAACTATATCTGACTAGCTTCGTTACATTAATGAACTTTAATCTCTTATTTGTCATGATCTAATATCAGCTAAGTCTTTTAATTTCTAACTGAGCAGTAGAATAATGTTGAAACTTCACAAGAAGAGTAGATTCAAGATTTTTTCCCCTGAATTTCTGAATCCAATGGCATAGTTTCCACTGCTAATCAAATGAAAGCCAATTATTGAATTGTATTGGCAAGGAAGAAGATAAAGGAGCATTTTGCATTAGAGAGAAATGATAGCTAGTGAATATTTAGTGTTATCTGTCCCTAAATCAATGGTCTGACGAACAAATATGTGTTTCTGCGTGTGGGTAGGGACATTTCATTGGCAATGCTAATGGTATGACTTTACAGAGGTTTCTCTATATAAGTTCTTCAACTGCTGAGTCATTTGTGTCGACTGGTATGAGAACAAGAGAGGAAACTTCCAAAGGTCAAAGAAGCTACTGTCTTTTCAGTTTTGCATCATTTGAGAATTTCCAGGTTTTTGCAAACAACACAATAGCAAAGCTGCATTTGATTACCTCTTGCCTTTGAAGCGGCAAAAGCAGTGACATAAGAATTAACTGAAGAACAGATCATGTGCAGGATATTTTGCTTCAGCAGTGTAGAAAGTTCTGGGTTTCATTTCACATGATGGTAATGCAGTGAGGCATTCTGGGATCCTCCAATAAGAGACCTTGTGCCTGCTGTATCACTGCAGCTAACCAAAGCCCCTAGGGAATCTGCTTCCTGTTTCCTTGCTCCTCATTGGTGTAATTGAAAAGCACATGCTTGTACAAAGACTGGTTTGGAGTTAAGTGATGCTTCATGGGAAAATACAAAGAACAACTAAAAGAGACTGTCAGTTTCATACTGGGTGTTTCTTTAAGAGGCCTAAGAGGACCAAGAGGCTGCAGTCATGGTTGTGGGATTTCTTCTGCTTGTTGACATTCTGTTGTCAGACTCATGTTTCCACGAGTTACCATCTCTTCCTTTGGCACAACTGTCATCAGCACTGACAGTCTTCAGAGGGTGATGAGCTTTCTTACGTAAAAGCTTCAGAGCATGCCCATGGATTCCATTTCTGTTTTGCTCCCAGCACTGCTGTGGTTCATCACAAAGTCACTGAACTACTGCTCAGTCACTCATTTCTCTTTCAGTAATATGTTTATGATTAGAACTGGTTTCGTGTGAGGAATTGACTGAATTGTTCTAGGAAAAAATATTTCAAAAATAGAACTAGGAAAATGAATCCAGGAATTTGGAGCCCCATTTTTATGAAGATTGATTCTTCATTTAATAGAACACGAAATATAGGGATGATTTTTTTATTTGTGCTGCTTCAATTGAATAAAGAGCATTTGCAAAGCCACACACACACACATACATATATAAAATATAAAGCAAACATATCATTTAGACAGATTTTCTACATTTCTTGGATGTGCTGGAAGCCAGCCTATTTTAAAGCAGCACTGAAAAGTATTAGAAAAAAAGAAAGGCAGATGTAACAGATTATTTACTGTTTTGTGAGTATATCATCATTATAGCCATTATAGCACTGTTTAAAATGTTTTCCATCTGTGACCTATTCATCATGCTGACCTGGGATGTGGATACTGCGACCATCTTCTTTTTCTATAAGGAAAGAGTTAAGACAGGAATTATATGGCAGCCAGGTCCTGGAGCTTTAAGACTCTATTTCATGGAAAATCTACACTTTGTTACCTTTGCCTGTTTAAGAAGAATGATTCCTGATTGCACACTTATTTTCAAGTAGCCTCTGCTTTCTCACAAAACTACAATTTTAGAGTCTAAAATAATTTACTGTACAATGATATTAGAATTCTCATTCATGCATCTTAATTGCATATTTATAACTCACTTTAATTCTGAATAGGAAACAAATGATCTCTAACATGTTGTAAGCAAATAAATCTCATCTGGGCAAAGAATGATACGTGTGGGCAGATGAGACCAGAAAGAATATCTTCTAGATTTTTATTTTTTCTAAAACCTAAACTCATTGTTATGTAACTACAACCCTTCTGTACATCACTTTTATAATAAAATAAAATATTAGTTAAAAAGGGACGTGTTTCCATGTTTTTTAGTATATATTTTTATTGTAAAGATACTGTACAGGGGGGTTACAGTTACATGAGTAATGAATACATTTGCTTTGAGCATTGTTACCCTCTCCTTTGTTTTCCCCTAGCCATCCCATCCCTCCCCACCTCCCCAAATTCTCCCTTCCCCCACCCTGAAGTTGTAAAATTAATTTTCAACATAGTGTCTTCTACACCTCAGTGTTACAATGGGTCAGCCTGTATCCTTATTTCTGCATTTTGTTGTTGCCCTTCCCCTCCCCTAATTAGAAAAATGTATGTAAAAGATGGCAGAGCACCAACATCAAATACAGTGAAAACAGGAGTTATACCATCGGGGAAGAACGTGAAAAAGAAACAAAACAATCACATAGTACATTATAAGTACATTAAAAACAACAGCAAGGAAGATAAAACCTCTTGTGTCCCTATCAGAATGGCCAATAGACACATGAAGAAATGCTCAACTTCTCTGGCCATAAAAGAAACGCAAATCAAAACAACATTGAGATTCTATCTCATCCCAGTTAGAATGGCTAAAATCAAGAACTCTAATAACAACAGATGCTGGAGGGGTTGTAGTCAAAAGGGAAACGTACTGCATTGTTGGTAGAAGAGTAAACTTTCAACCACTTTGAAAGCAATAAGGAGGTTCCTCAAAAGACTACACATATCCAGGCTCCCGTGGCTCATGCCTGTAATCCTAGCTACTCAGGAGGCTGAGATCTGAGACTAGCGGTTCAAAGCCAGCCCGGGCAGGAAAGTCTGTGAGACTCTTATCTCCAATAAACCACTAGAAAACCAGAAGTGGAGCTGTGGCTCAAGTGGTAGAGCACTCGCCTTGAGCTGAAGAGCATAGGGACAGCACCCAAGTCCAGAGTTCAAGCCCCAAAACTGACAAAAAAAAAAGACTATACATAGAGCTCTCCCATGACCCAGCTATTCCACTTTTGGGCATTTATCCATGTTTCTTTTTAAAACTTAATTCCATAAGATATAACAGTTTACTACCTTAACCAAATTTGAGTGTATAGTTTAGTGGTAAGGGTATCCATATTGCTATGTAACCATTTTCCAGAACTTTTTCATCCTGCAAACCTAAAACTTATTAAACAGTGGCTTCCTTGTTTTCTCTTTTAGACCTAAGAAACCACCCAACAATTTCCCACTCCTCTGATTTTTAACTATTATAGATATTTCATATAAGCTGAATCATGTAAAATTTGTCTTTTGAGACAGTTATTTCTTAGCATAATATCCTCAAAGCACATTCCTTTAGTTTTGGCAGAATTTCTTTCTTTTTTGTAGAGCTGAATAATATTCTATTGTATGGATACTGTGTATCTTCTTTTATTAAACAATGAGCAATTTTGTTTTCTTCACAATCCTGGTCATTGTGATTAATGCAAAATGTACAGATACCACTTTTGTTGTTGTTGTTGTTGTTGGTCATGGGTCTTTAACTTGGGGCCTGGACACTCTGTCCCTCAGCTCTTCAGCTCAAGGCAAGTAAATATTCTACCCCTTGAGCCACAGCACCACTTCTGGTTTTCTGGTGGTTAATTGGGATAAGAGTCTCACAGACATTCCTGCCCTGGCTGGCTTTGAACCGTGATCCTCAGATCTCAGTCTCCTGAGTAGCTACGATTACAGGTTTGAGCCACCGGAACCCTGTGCAGATACCACTTCTAATGCTCTGGTTTCAATTCCTTTTGATATATATTTAGAAGTGCATTCTATGGACCATATGTACTTGGCTGTGTTATAAGTAATTTGAGGGTAGATGCCATAGTTTTCCATAGTGGTAGCTTTTCATATTCCCATTAATAATACACAAGGATTCCTACTGCCCAATATTCTTGCCATTGCTTCTTATTTCTTGTTTTGTTTTTCAAATTAACTGTGTTAAGGGTTTAAGTTCATATCTTTTGAACCCGACATTGTTGGAAATTCCATTCAGTTTTATTTCCCTGGCATCTTCATTGTTGTTGCTGGAGCATTTCCTTTGGGGTTAAGCTAGAAGCCCAGAATTGATGTGTTTTTCCTTTCTTTGTGGGCATGCTTCAATTGCAGATAGTGCTGGACCCAGGGAACTTTTCAAGGGTCTTCATTTTGCACTGGTGACATTGTGTGCGGAGCTTGAGGTAGCCCAATGGCAAAGCCAGAGCTTCTGGTACATTATTCTGCTGATGGCTTCTGTCTGGCTCCTCAGGCTCTACCTGCATTACCTTGGCCAGTGGCTTTTCCTCCAGGCCATTTCCACTCCAGTTACAAAGTGAGTGCTTTCCCCTGAAAGTCAATGGAATGTATTTTCATCCTGATAGGGTAAATAAAAGTACAAAATCTCTCTCCCATCCTTTTACGAGAGACCTGTATTACAGGTATGATTTGAAATGACAAACATGTCTTTATCTGGGAGCTAGGACTTCTATCATACTTATGGTCTCATCTAGTGGTTGGTTCGGTGTATACAAAACATAACTGGGACATTCATATTTATTTAAAATTTAGCAGATTCAAATATGTTCTACTATTTGAGTAGGATCCAGAAAGGAATTTAAGCAACAATGGTTTATTCCATTTTGATTTTATCTGAGTGACTTAGGCTGAGGGTATTTTAGAAGTAACGTAAGTCTGATTTATTACCCGTACTCAGAGAAGCAAAAATTGCTTTTTCTACAAAATGATTGAATTCATACAATTACCAAACTCAAACCTAGGCAGCTTTCTGGGCCATTATCCTGTGGGAAAGATGACATTTTAAAGGTTATCACTCTATAAACATGATTCTGTAGACACCATAGACAGACAGATAGTACAAGTAAAATTCATTTTCTCAATTGAAGATGGTTTGGATATCAATTAAGTAATATACATATTTTCAATTAGCATTATAAAAGACCTAAGACTATGAAAATAAATACATGTTTATATATCTATATATATACACACATGGCTTTGGGTAACCTTATTAAATCATAAATAACTATATATGTTATAGAACATAAAAACTTGTGTTTACCAAAATGATTGCATTTTTAAGGAGAAATCATTGCATGAATATTCCTTACCTCCCTTAATTTTTTGTTTCTTTTTTAATTGTTTGTAAGATTTCCAAAGCAGAAAATAAAAATATTACTTGTACTTTTCCATTAGCTACTTTATTCTTTACTAAAAAGGAAGTCCATTTTTTTTACTAGTTATTCCTTAAATAAAACTGAAAAAAATCTTTTTTAAATTATTGTTATTAAGCAATTGTACACAGGGGTCACAATTCTTTAAGTCAAGTTGTAAGTGCAATGCTTCTTGGTCAATGTCAGTCACCTCTTCCTTTGTTTTCCCCATTTTCTCCTTCCCATCCCTTTGTCAATTTAGATACTTCATCAAAAGTAGCCTAACAGTCAAGTTTACCCAGTTTCTTAAGCTACAATATTTTTTCTGGCTATTGTCTGGTGTCCTGACTTGAATCATGCAATATCTTAACTGTGAGAAAAAGCAATAACACCAACAATGAGCATTTATTTTGCCTTCATTCTGTGTCAGGCAGTGTGCTAAGAAACGTACATACATTATTGTATTTGATGTTCACAACAATGTTAAAATAAGCATAAAATTCCTTAGAAGAAGCAGTGAAGGAATATACATACAAAATGAATAACATTTTCAGCAGAGCACTGGTGAGAAAAATGTGCAAACAGGATTGGTTTTGAAACAGCTCTAACAGGCTTGAATTCAGGGGAGAGAAAATACAAAGTAAATTTAAGTCTTATTTGCTCAGGCAGACACTATCAAAGCCTGGTCAAGGTTTCTGGAGTTACTGGGCTTGGGGTGGATTTAAACCATGAGGTTTTAGCTGTATCAGATCAGCTCATTAATATAAAATTTGGGTTGTTAGTGATGGCAGGAGTCCAGCCAGGGAAACCATTGGCAAAATTAATCACCTGCACTAAAATTCTGAAGAATAATTAGATTTAGCCAGGTGTTGGTGGCTCATGCCTCTAATTATAGCTACTCAAGAGGCTGATAGGTGAGGACCAAGGTTCAAATCTAGTCCAGATAGATAAACTGAAAAGATTCTTCTTTTCTTTAAAAATATTTATTTATTATTATTAAGTACAAGGAATTTCAATTCTGGAATTCATGTTACCAGTACAATACATCTTGGCCAGTGTCATCCTTTCTATCATTCCTATTTCCAATTAACCAGCAAAACCCAGAAGTCAAGATGTAGCGTAAGTGATAGAGTACCAGCTATGAGTGAAAAAGCCAAGCAAAAGCAATAGACTCTGAGTTCAAATCCCAAGACTGCACACAATAAAAGAAGTAAAAGAATCATTGGATTTATATCTATTCTCATTTCTATTACATATTGACTCCATATAGAGTTCACTAGTATATTTTGCATGTAAATTTTTCTACTGACAAATATTATTAATTATATCAAAGTGCTCATATAAACTCTTTTGCTTAGTGGCTAACGCTGGCACACCTTCTATGCTAATATCATTCCTTGGTTCCTGTTCAAGAACAACAAATGGGGTAGAATTTGCCTTTTCCTTGATTATTATAATTTCGGGTAGTAGTAAGGGTTTAGGAAAAGATGAAGGTTTCTAACATTTAATTTTGGTGTACTATTAAATATCATGTTTACTCTATTTTTATTAAAATAACAAAACACAGTCATTTAAATTGGTTCGTACACCTGACATTTTTGTTCAGTTCTTGTTTGTATGTCAATAATTTTCTTTGTTTTCCTCCAGATTTCACTTTTTGCCCTACACAGTTGAACTTTGCTACCCAACATCTTCACTTCATGTGGGAGAAGAGCTGGCTGTGGTTGCATTGGGGCCTTTCATGCTGAACACAATCATATTTCTGTTGGTTCTGATCAGATGGGGCTGTCAGCTACTGTTTGCCTTTTGTCCAGACGCCTTGTCAAAGCTCATCATTACTATGGGACTATGGACAGTTCTAGACCCATTGGCAGTGTTTATAGTAGATGCTTTCCTGGGGGTAAGTCAAGTGAAATAATCAGAAGATGAGTCCTTGACATAGAATTTGGCTTTAATGCATGATTCTGTTGACAAGGAATGTTTCAATAATGATGAACGCTCAGTATTCATCTTAAATTGAAGTTATTAAGTCTTTCCTGACACAAAGTCATGGATATTGAATACAATCAACCTAAATGTAATTCTAACTCTTAATAGATATATATAAAATAAACAGGAAATCATATGGGAGATCACAACTAGCTATCACATTTTGAAAAATAGTTCATAAAACTTCATTTTTATAAGAATTTGGTAACTGTTTTTTTTGTTTTGTTTTGTTTATTTTGTTTTGTTGCTGGCCCTGAGGCTTGAACTCAGGTCCTGGGCACTATCCCCGAGCCTCTTTGTGCTCAAAGCTAGTGCTACAGTGCCACTTCCAGCTTTTTCTGAATACTTTATTGGAGATAAGAGGTTCATGGACTTTCCTGCCTGGGCTGGCTTTGAACTATGATCCTCAGATCTTATTCTCCCGAGTCGCTAGGATTATAGGAGTGAGCCACTAGCTACTGGCTGAAGTAGCTGTTCTTTAATACTTTAGGTTTTCATAGGCAGACATTTTTGTCTTTCCCCCCCCAAAAAAGTGACTTAAAAATGGTTATTTTAATTAATTAGGTTATTTTCTGTATTATGTTATTGTCTTCTGTAATAAGTACACTCAAAAAGAATAAGAGCTTCTAAACATTTCTTAAGTGGTGATTTTTAGAAAGTAAGCCCAGGGGCATTTATTTTGACTTTCGTGCTTTGACTTGCACTTTTGTGATTTTGTTTGTTATGAAGTACATTTTTATTCTAAAAGAGAGACTTAGGCTTTCATGATTTTTCTAAAGTAGATGACGACATATAAATAATAATTTCACTGTTGGAAAAGTGCTTTCTCTTTTAGACATCCTTGCATAATTGATTTGATTATATATTTACTAGTCTTTAATAATTGGGTGAACCAGTTATG
This sequence comes from Dipodomys spectabilis, assembly GCF_019054845.1. NCBI lineage: Eukaryota > Metazoa > Chordata > Mammalia > Rodentia > Heteromyidae > Dipodomys > Dipodomys spectabilis. Next base: position 881,023 of record NW_024870886.1, on the reverse strand, counting down.
TTGATTTTACTCCAGTCCAAGGCCATATTGGTAAGTCACATTGTAACTCAGATTCCTGGGATCTGCTGCTGTTGTTTCTCCTATTATGTCAAAACTTTAATGTGTTGTTTGTGAAATCTAATATATAACATCTCTTATTGTAATTGTTCAATTTCATCATCCATTCATTTCCTAATAAATTTGGGGGTTATAATTTGATGTAAAATCACTATGGTTAATAGTATGAAGTTATTGCCATATCCAAATCTCCAGTTAGTAGGAAATTCCAAAGCCTGAAATTTTCTGTTGAGTGTAGCTCAAATGTGTGCTTCTCACACTGTTTATTCTGTGTTGGAATCTGTTGTAACTCTTGGTAAAACCAAAGTTTCTAGGTCTCACATCAGAGTTTCTCTTTTTGTAGGTCTGGAGTCAGACCTAAGTGTGTATTTCTAATATTTCCCAGATGATACTGATGTTGGTCTGAGGACCACAGTTCAAGAACCACTGACATTACACCTGTACTACAAATGTCTGATGAGCATATTACAAGAATTCAGGAATGTCAACAGAGCTTGGAGGACACAAGCTTAGCCTATGCTTAATTGGACTCTTTAACTCCCTTGTTTGTCGACCATGAACTCAATCTGCAATGTAACAACTTTATCTAAGTTTCATTTGTTGTTCCAAAGAAAAACTGAGGACATTGGCCAAAAATTGAATGTAGCCAAAGCATATACTAATGTGAAGACAACACATTTTAGAAAACAATTTCAATAGGCAAAAAGAAGGCATTTCAAGAATTTAACTAAAACTCTGTACTGTAAAACTGGTCCTAAAATATAGCCCTAAACAAAGGATCAGATGGATACTCTCAATTAATCACTGTGGCATTTGTTTAAAAATTATCTTAAATTATGCTATGCTATTTTATATACCAGATGTTTCACAACTGGTATATATGTGTTTAGTCTACACTCACCATGGCAAGCTGATTGTAGACATGAGGTATTCTAATGCATTCTCCTCATTAACTGTGTCTGTAATTGATCCTATGGAAAATATGCTTTAGAACTAAATTGCTGAGCATCGTCTACACTGCCTTTGTGAGGATGTTCTATATCTTGGCTACTGTAGTAGGCAGCTCAGGTTAGCAGAATCTCTTTTTTAAATTAATTTGATTGTCAAGGTGATGCACAGAGGGGTTACAATTGCATATGTAAGGTAGTGAGTACATTTCTTGTCGAACTTGTTACCTCCTCCCTCATTTTTCTCCCACTTTCCCTCCCCCTAATTCCCCTTCCATTATCCTATTTCTCTTCAAGTGTGCTTCCCAAACTTTGGAGTACTTGCAGATCTCACTAAAATGCCCATTCTGGTTCTGTCGGAAAGACTTAATACTGTACATTTTCTTCTTGCTTCCTAGATGATATCAGTGATTTTTAATAGATATTTTTTTATTGTAAAGTTACTGCACAGAGGGGTGGCAGTTACATGAGTAAGGTAATGAATCCATTTCCTATCGAGCATTGTGATTTAAAAATAATTCAAATTATATCTTAAAGGGGATGTTCAGAGCGGTTACAGTTACATAAGTCAGGTAATGAGTACATTTCTTTTGAACAGTGTTACCCCCTCCTTTATTTTTGCTTGCTTTCCCCTCCACCACAAGTTGTAAAGTTCATTTCCAACATAGTGTCTAGTGAGTATCCCAGCTGAATTGGTTCACTCCTTGGCCCTACTGTGATTCCTTCTTTTCCTCAAATTAGATAAACTTATATAAAAGACAAAGAGTATAGAAATCAAAACTAGAGACAATAGTGATGTTTTTGAACCACATTGTGAGCAACAAGGTCCTAATGCATCATGAAGGTGGCTTTTTCTACCCCTTTGCTGTTTGCTACACTGGACTTTCACTAGTAGATTTCTAGGACTTCTTCCTAAACAAACAGATGTCTTGAATCTCTTTTGTATCTTTTAGTATCTTTTGTGGCTTCATATGAGAATTCCAGCTACTTGCTTCTGAGTGGAAATGGCCTATACTACAAATGTCTAGAACTTTCTAAAAAAACAAATTCTTGATCTATACCATGTATATCATTTATTATTAACCAAATGAACTCAAAACTCAGTGGATATAAGTCAAGTTTCTGGCCTTTCTGTTAGGATCTTGACCATAGCATCTCATGCTATGGAAACCTCAGTGGTACTTACTGGGAAAGCTTGTGTGACAACCTGTAACTACTCTCCCAAAAACATCAGTACCATTGAGCACCTCAATGACATGGCAGAAGCTCCTGTTTCACAACCGGAAGTGGTTGTGATTTCTACCCTACCTTCAGGTTTTATTCACCCTGTGGATTTCCTCTCATTCTGATTCTGAATGACCTGGGCTGTAGCCAGTTGAACTCTGTTCACAGTCTCACCTCTTCCCAGTCTAGCAAGAAGACTGTACTGTCAAGCTTTGTTGAGCAGGAGATGGATGCTGATGTCCTCTGCATTCTGGTAGAACCATACCCCATGGCATTTCACAATCCCTCTCAGAGGCCTGATGTTCATAGTGAGGGTGTGACCCTGGTGCTGCAATGACATATGGGAAGCCACTTGGGAGGAAAAGCAGCTGTTCCTTAGGGTCGGCTGAGATCCCAGGAGGAATGTCTACAGCCCTATGGAGTAGCTTTCCTTTTTCCAGTCAGGTCCTTCCGGCAGATGAATAGCCTACCAAGCCAGCAAAAGTCTGTGCTCTCCAGCTTGTCTGCTGCCTCCCTCCAAGGCAGTGATAGAAAGAGAAGGCAGTTTGCTTGGCCTCTAGTGTAATCTATAGGAAAGTAACCTGCGGTGCAGCCATCTTAGAACTCGTTTACAGGTCTTAAGGATGATGAAAATGACTTGGATTCTAACAGATGAATCTAGCACTTTCACTTGTCTTTCCACTTGGAAAGAACAACTAAAATGTTACTCCCAAATTAGGAGCCCTCTTGTTAGAATCCACCACCTTTCACTGCAGATGAAATCTGCCTTTGTTATCTCTGAAGCAGTGTGTAAACCATGGGTGGTCAGCACTGGAGCTCCCCACAGTCCCCTGGGAACTTACAGAAGTACACTTGCATTTGCCAAGTGAAAAACTTAAATATAGTTTTTAACACATTCTCCAAATGATTTGACAGCATACCCCAACTCCAGAAGTACTGATCTAAAACAGAAGTGCTCAGAGTGCATTCCTTAGTCCAAACATACGAACGTCACCTAGGAATGTAGACATGTGAAATCGCAGATCCTGTAACAAATCTACTGAGTCAGAGACTCTGGAATAGGGGCTAATACCATGTGTTTTAGTAGGGAATTCTGATGGTCACTGAAGTTGGAGAACTACTGTGTCACATCGGCTCACAATCATAGACAGTTTGTCACTGATTATTCTCGGGTTACCTGAATTCATACTGCCAAGCCCTACTTCTTCTTAGCAAATAAGAAGATCTCCATGTTTGAGACAAGTGATCCAGCCGAAACGTTGGATGTTTCCTAACTTTAGGATTTTACTTTTTGATCTGTTTCTGGCCATCTAAGAGGACATGTGGCACCTGGGATAGTTTTTGAGTCTGAAACAGGAACTGGTGCTACTATGAATAATCCATGTGCCAGCCTCTCAATTTGCTAGTTAATACCAAGTTCAGTAATTCCAGAGAGCACCAATTTTTTGTTTGTATGAAACTGAGCACAGTGTACATACCTATAGTCCCAGCTACTCAGGAGGCTGAAGATCACTTGAGCCCAAGAGTTCTAGCTGGGGTAACATAGTGAGACTCCCATCTGAAAACAAATTTTTCTTCTGGCTGATTCTTCATCTTGGTTTTAGAAGTAGAGGAGAAATTTGCCATTGGATCCTTGAACCGATAGGCATAATATATATTGACTGCATTGCTGCATATGGTTTTAAGAAGATACAAAATCAATATGGCATTATCTTGCTCTCAATGGAGATTCTGAAATATTATTACACTAGAACAAAGATCAAACGACGGAGAATGTAAATGGTGTCATTCAACAAATGATTCTTGAGACTTTATGTCTTGGTCCTTTTTGTGATTCTGAAAAAGAATACCTGAGACTATGATAAAAATGGCAGTCTAATAATAATAGGCAGTCTATAATAAAAGGCCGTCTATAATAAAAATGTATTATACAATGGGAAAGTCCTAGAATGAAGGGCCAGTGTCTACAAGAACTTGGATACAGCCAGGTACCGGTGGCTCACCGCCTGTAATCCTCTCTATTCAGGAGGCTGAGATATGAGGATCGCAGTTCAAAGCCATTCTGGGCAGGAAAGTCAATGAGACTCTTATCTACAATTAACCACCAGAATGCAGGAAGTGGCTCTGTGGCTCAAGTGGTAGAGAGCTAGCCTTGAACTGAAGAGCTCAAGAACAGCAGCCAGGCCCAGATTTCAAACTCCACCATCGACAAAAAAAAGAAAGAACCATGATGCATCATGAACTAAGGTATAAGTGCAATGCAAGACATGGTGAAGAGGTCAAAAGATTAGCCCCAAGATGATAACCAAGTAACTTGGTGGGTGTGCTGAGGGGTGAAGGGTGGGGGGTGGGTTGAGAGAGATGGGGAGAAAGAAGGATGGGGTGATATTGACTGAGATGCATTATACTCATAAGCTGATATATAGAATTGAACCCCCTTTTTCCAACTACTTAAAGATAATGAAAAAGGAGACCAAATGCACATTTGTATGCCATGTTGCAAATAATATTGATCTATTTTTCAATCCTTTCAGTAGGCCCCTTCTCCTATCACCATTGCTTAGATTTGTTCTTGTTCTTCTCAAAATCTTGTTCCTAAGCTTTTGTAGACCTATGAAGCCTGTAGCAGTCCATTAGAAAAGGCTAGGGTACTGGAGAAAGAACACAGCATTGGTCCCAAGTGGCCTGGACATCTGGGAGCTCTGGGAGCTCCATATGTCCAGTCACTTCTTCCCAGCCTTTGTTTTCCATATAGGCATTACAAGAGGTAGAATAATAATGAATAGAAAGCATTGCTTCTTTCACAGTATTGGTGGGAGCGTCAAATGAGACTAATAGAAGAGACCTTGAAAAGCCACCTGTGTCATAAAAGGAATAAACATGCCAGGAGCTGGTGCCTCCTAACTACTCAGGAGGCTGAGTTCTAAGAATCAAGGTTCCTAGCCAGTTGGAGCAGAAAAGGCCATGAGACTATTACCTGCCATTACCAGCAAAAAGCTGGAAATAGAGAAGTGGCTCAAGTAGTAGAGCACTAGGTTTGAGTGGAAAAGGAAAGTGAGTGCTCAAGACCTTGCATTCAAGACAAGTCCTAGTACCAGCATCTACAAAAGGAATACAGATGAGAGGGTCATAATGAGAGGACGGTATTGTGCTCAGTGATAACACAAGATGTGAGAACCATTGGCCTGAGGTGCAGGCAAGTACTTACAATCCAATGGGTGGATCACAATACCCACAAAAGGAAATAGCACAGGCAGCGTGTGAGGAATCCTATTACAGATAGCCTATAATCCTAGCTACTCAGGAGGCTGAGATATGAGGATCAGAGTTCGAAGCTAACCTGGGCAGGAAAGTCTGTGAGATTCTTATCTCCAATAAACTACTCAAAAAGCTAAAAAAAAAATGGCACTGTGGCTCAAGTAGTAGAATACTAGCTTTTAGCAAAAGAAGCTCAGGGACAGGGCCCATGCCCAGAGTTCAAGCCCCAGGACTGGCCTAAATAAATAAATAACGTGTGGGAGCAGCAGCTAGAGAAGCAGTAGTTGAGAGTGGGAACATCTAAATCCTAGTCATTTCCCAATTACTAAAGTATATTTTGGTGTAGGGAAAATACAAATTAAACTGTCTAGGCTTCTGTTTTCCTTGACACAAACGTGATCTGAATTAACTACTTTTAAAAGTGCCCTTTAAAGCTCTATGTAATTGTCAGTTCGAAATCTAAAGAAATTCTTCTCTCTTTCTTGTGGTAGAGGAAAGATAACATTCCTTTACAATTCTATTTCCTATTACTTCCTCTTGATATCATGAAAACCATAATTAAACAACATTCATGTTTTACAAAGCTCAAAGGTCAATGATATTGTAAGATGACAGTGTAGGTCATTAGTAATTTATATTTGTCCTTAAAGATCTCATCACTTTGCGTTTATTTATAACCCCCAAATAAAACATGATTTTATTCACCTCAACCAAGGGCTTATTTTTAAATTAACCTAATGTAAACTTTGGCTTTTAAGCTCACACTAAATAGCCTGATAACTTTTTTATAAGTTTCTAAAATAAGCCATTTCTTTTATGCATAGTACAAATTAAATTCCTATCAAAGCTGCTTCAGAAATAAGGGAATATTTCCACCATCATATTTAATTTCTTCATATCTTGTGCTCATTAAATTCAGAAGTTAATAGCACATAAATAAAACATGGTTTTTTCCTTCATGAATTGCACATCGAGCACATGCATCTAAAAGCTTTGAAGGAAAAAATGAGGAAAACCTTGTAAACCAAGCACACAAAAACCTAGTTGTTATTTCCTTGTATAGCAGAAGATTTGGCAAGGAGGTACGTAGAATATTTAATATTATGAAGTATCTATATCATTAAAGTAATCTAGCATAATTACCAGTGTTTTGTTTTGTTTTGACAGGACTGGCGGTTGAACTCAGGGCACTGAACTTTTGAGGCTGGTTCTCTACCACTTGAGCCACTTGAGCCCTTTGGTGTTAGTGATTTGTGAGATGAGGTATTGATGTTTGTGAAGGAGCCAGCCTCCACTGTAATCCTCCTACTATGCTTCCATCTCATCACTGAGATAACAGGAAAGAGGGCCATAGTGCACAGCCATTGTACTTGCCCTGTAGCTGGGCTAACAGGCGTGAGTTGAAACAAAGCAGGGGTTCTCCAAATCCCTTCCTCCCACATGGCGAGAGGTGTGAGCCATCACACCCCACTAATATGACTGTTTTTAACTTTTTATTTTATGGTAAAGATGCTGTGCAGGGGGGTTACAGTTACATGAGTAAGGCAATGAGCACATTTCTTGTCCAGCATTGTTACCCCCTCCTTTGTTTTTCTCCTACTATCCCTTTCTTCCCCCACCACCCTCATTCCTATCCCCCTCTTGCCCCCACCAAAGTTGTAAAGTTCATTTCCAACATAGTGTCTTGTGGGTATCATTGTTGCATCGGGTCATCCTGTGTCCTTGTTTCAGCATTTTGTTGTTCTCCTTCCTCTCCCCAAATTAGATACATGTATATACAAGATGCAGGGTGCCAAAATCAAGTACAGTGACAACAAGGGCTATACCATAGGGGGAAGAACATACAAATGAAACAAAAAATTGCATAGACATTAAAAACAACAAAGAAAAACCTTTTGTGTTCATACCTGGAGAAATTTCACTTAGTACCATCTTGTATGGTGGTTATATGTACATAACTTTTGAGCTTTTCTGCTCATCTGACAAGATTATCCCAGACATATTATTGCAAATTATTGCAAATAAGGGAAACAATGGGACTTACATTTCTTTGGGTCTGGCTTGCTTCACTTAGTATGATCTTTTTCTAAGTTCTTTCCACTTCCCAACAAAATAGAATGGTGTCATTATTTCTGATGGAAGCATAGAATTCCATTGTGTATGTGTGTGTGTGTGTGTGTGTGCACGTGTGTGTGTGTGCACGTGCGTGTGTATCACATTTTCTTGATCCATTAATCTACTGAGGGGCATCTGGGTTGGTTCCATATCTTAGCTATGGTAAATAATGCTGCAATAAACATACTTGTGCTTGTAGCTTTAGTATGGTCTTATTTGTGATCATTTGGGGGAAATGCCCAAAGTGGGATTGCTGGGTCATAGGGGAGCTCTATGTGGAGTCTTTTGAGGAACATCCATACTGCTTTCCAAAGTGGTTGAACAAGTTTACACTCCCACCAACAATGAAGTAGGGTTCCCTTCTGGCCACATCCCCTCCAGCATCTGTTGTTATTAGATTTCTTGATTATAGCCATTCTAACTGGGGTGAGGTGGAATCTCAATGTTGTTTTGATTTGCATTTCTTTTATGGCTAGAGAGGTTGAGCATTTCTTCATGTGTCTATTGGCCATTCTTATTTCCTCTTCTGAGAAATTTCTTTTTAAATCTTTAGCCCACTTATTTATTGGGCAATTGTTTCTTTAAGGATTTGTTTTTGGGGGATTTAATATTTTGAGCTCCAGGTATATTTTAGATGTGAGACCTTTGTCTGTTGTATAGCTATTTAAGATCTTCTACCAATCTGTGGGCTTTCTATTGCTCTTTCTAGTTATGTCCTTTGCCATGCAGAAGCTCTGAAGCTTCATGCAATTCCATTTGTCCAAGCTTTCTTTGATTTGTTGTGTTTCTGAGTCTCTATTAAGAAAATTTCGGCCTGTGTTAAGGAGACCTAGGGTTTCTCCTATTCCATCCTGTAATGTTTTCAGGGTGTCTGCTTTTACTTTGAGGTCTTTGATCCATTTGGAGTGATTCTGGTACAGGGTGATATATAGGATCTAGCTTTAGTTTTCTACAGGTGCTTAACCAGTTTTGCCAGCACCATTTACTGAAGAGGTTGTCTTTCTTTCATTCTATTTTTTTAGCTCCCTTATCGCAGATTAGGTGGCTATAGGTCTGGGTTTTCAATTCTATTCCATTGATCCTGAGGTCTGTTCTTGTGCCTGTAACAAGCTGTTTTGATTACTATGGCTTTATAGTAAAGTTTGAAATTTGGTATTGATATTCCTCCAGTACTGTTTTTTCTGTTAAGGATCGTTTTTGCTGTTCAGGGTCTTTTATTGTTCCATATGAATTTTTGGATTACCTCTTCTATTTACTTGAAGAATGAGGTTGGAATATTGATAGGTATGTAATTGAATTTGTAAATAGCCTTGGAAAGTATTGCCAATTTCCCAATGTTGATCCTTCCAATCCAGGAGCATGGGAGGTTTTTCCACTTTCTAAGTTCTGCTTTGATTACTTTTTTCAGGTTTTTAAAGTTTTCATCATAGAGGTCCTTCCCTTCTTTAGTTAATTCCTAGGTATTTTAATTTTTGTGAGGCTATTACAAAATGAGTTGCTTTCCTGATTTCAGCCACGCTCTTCTCATTGTTGGCATACAGAAAAGCCATTGATTTTTGAGGGTTAATTTTATACACTGCTACTTTGCCAAAGTTTTGAATAAGCTTGAGTAATTTGGGAGTGGAGTCCGTGGGCTTCTTTAAATACAAGATCATGTCATCTGAAAAGAGGGAGAGTTTTACTTCATCTTTCCCTATTTGGATCCCCTTATTGTTTGCATCTTGTCTTATTCGTGTGTCTATTGCTGTAGCTAGGTATTCTAATACTAAATTGAAAAGAAGTGGAGAGAGTAGACATCCTTGTCTCATTCCTGAGTTTAGAGGAAATGGCTTAGTTTTTCACCATTAAGTATAATGCTGGCTGTAAGTTTGTCATATGCAGCCTTTATGGTATTGAGGAATGTTCCATGGATTCCTAATTTTTCCAGAGCTTTCATCATAAAGGGGTGTTGGATCTTATCAAATGCTTTTTCTGCATCTGTTGAGATAACCTTGTGGTTCTTATCCTTGCTCTTGTTGATGTGATGAATTATATCTCCAATTAACCACCAGAAAATCAGTAGTGGTGCTATGGATCAAGCAGTAGAGCACTTGCCTTGAGCTGAAGAGCTGAGGGACAGCACCGAGGCCCAGAGTTCAAGCCCTATGACCAATGGAAAAAATAAACAAGAGAAGTGTAGGGCCTCTATGATGAAAACTTAAAAAACTTGGAAAAGGAAATTAAAGCCTCCCATGCTCATGGATTGGGAGGATTAATATCATGTGATACCCATCAGTATCCCAACCTTATTCTTCAATGAAATAGAAGAAGCAATCCAAAAATTCATACGGAACAATAAAAGATCCTGAATAGCAAAGCAATCCTTAGCAGAAAGAACAATTCAGGAGGAATATCAATACCAAGCTTCAAACTCTACTATAAAGCCATCGTAATAAAAACAGCTTGTTACTGGCAGAAGAACAGACATCAGGACCATTGGAATAGAAATGAAAACCCAAAAATTAACCCACAGACCTGTTATCACCTAATCTTTGATAAGGAAGCCAAAACAAAATAGAATGGAAGAAAGCCTCTTCAGTAAATGGTACTGGCAAATTGGTTAATCACCTGTAGAAAACTAAAGTTAGATCCTTATATATCACCCTGTACCAGAATCAACTCCATATGGATCAAATACCTCGAAGTAAAATCATCTGTACTTTTTTAATCTTAAAATTTGTGGTGTGTGTATGTGTGTGTATGTGTGTGTGTGTGTGTGTGTGTGTGTGTGTGTGTGTGTGTGTGTGCGCGCGCGCGCGCACACGTGCATGCACCAGTACTGGGACTTGAACTCAGGGCATTGTCCCTTAGTTTTTTCCTTCAAGGCTGTTATTTACCAGTTTAGCCATAGCTCCACATCTACCTTTTTGCTGGTTAATGGAAATAGGAGTCTCATGATTTTCAGCCTCCTCAGTAGGTAGGATTACAGGTTTGATCCACCAGGGCCTGGCACTAAAATATGTCTTTAAAAACACATTTTCTTTTGGCAGAGGCTTAACTATAATGAGGAAATTCCTCTTGCTGATGCAGCAAAGCTCTACTGGATGTTTGTAAAAAAGCAAGCAACCCGGAATTCTTGGTGTGATCATCACTTTGCTACTTTAATGGCCTTCTGTTCATCATCTCTTCCTTGATTTTATATTTGTACTGTCTCAGGTAAGGCAGTTCTATTATTTTGTCCTTCTGAGTAGTGTTAAGTCTTTCCTGCTATTCAGTTAAATTATGACAATGTGATAATATGGTTAAAGAAACGAAGTTAGAACCATCTCTGCATTATTTGAATAGAAATTGCCAGTATTATGTGCATAGTTCGGTCATGGAAACAATTAAACAATTGTATTAATCTTTGGGAAAAGTATTTTTCCTATAGTAGAAAGTGCTCATTTTACTGTGAATTATTGTATTTGTTTCTATAAGAATAAAAAAGTAGCTGGGCGCTGGTGGATCACGCCTGTAATCCTAGCTACTCAGGAGGCTGAGATCTGAGGATCTCGGTTCAAAGCCAGCCCGGGCAAGAGAGACTGTGAGACTCCTATCTCCAATAAACCACAGAAAACTGAAGTGGCGCTGTAGCTCAAGTGGTAGAGTGCTCGCCTTGAGCTGAAGAGCTGAGGGACAGCGCCCAGGCCCAGAGTTCAAGCCCCACGACGGACAAAAAAAAAAAAAAGTAACCTCTTGATATCCAAAGGACATCTCAGGGAATTTCCTGGGAACCTTAGCTATGACTCTTTTTCTACTCCGTCCAACTTTCTTTCCACTTATATCTCTTGTCTGCTACTAATCTCACTGAATTCCTCTTTGATTCTGATAATCCAAGGATTTGGCATAGCAGATCATAAATTTAACAAGTAAAGTGTGTGTATGAAGAAGGACCTCATAAGAAATAGGATTGCACATGCAGACCACCATGCCTGGATGTAATCCAATTGGATAATGGTCCAATCCAATGGTATATGACTCCAATTGAATTAGTTTGCATGTGGATACCCAATTTTCCTAGCATTCTTTCCCCAGCATTATTATTGATTATTGTATGTTGATTGGTTTCTGGGCCCTCTATTCTATATTGTTTGTCTGTATCTCTCCCCTTAATTGGTACCATGTTGTTTTGGCTTCTGCAGCTTTGTGATATAGTTTGTCAATTCTACTTTTGAGCATTTAACGAAAAGATCTGAATTTAGGATTTCAAAGGCTTTGCCATGATCATTGCAACTCTGCTCACAATAGCCAAACTGTGGAAACCACCCAAATATCCAGCAATAGGGGAATGAGTAATGAATTGAACATATACAGCAGAATATTTCCAAAAGAAATTCTCCAATAGTAAACAACATGATGGACATTGAGGATATGACACCAAGTGAGAGGAATCAGTCACAGAAGGACACCTCTGGGGCTCTAGTTAGGTGAGGTCTTGAAAGTATTACAGGTCATCGAGAACGGTGACTGACAGAGAATGAGGTCAGGAAAGTGGGGAATTGGCATTCAGAAAGTATGACATTTCAGATGATTAAGTTGTAGACTTGAGCTATAAAATTGTATAGATACCTCACAATATTGTGTCAAACACTTGAAAAGTCAGTGAGTAGATATCCTGTTAAGTGTTCTTATAATGATTCGATCAATTTATGAATTAGATGTATGGGAGTCTGGACTCAGGGTCTGAAACTTGCTAGGCAGGTATTCCCTCACTTGAGCCATGACCCCAGCCCTTTATGCTTTATTTATTTATTTATTATCCTTTTTTTCCCTTAAAGTACTGGCATGTGGATTTGGGGATTTATGTTTGTTAAACAAGCACTCTACGACATGAACTATGCCCTAAGCCTAGTTATTTTTGGGCATAGACTATATTGTCCTTTTATTTATGGTTCTATGTAGCTGAGTACAGGTATGCATCACTATACATCTCAATAGATGAAAATCTTGTCTGGGCTGGTCCCAAATTGTATCTTCCCTATTTCTGCCTCCCCAGTAGCTAGGATTACAGGCATGAGCCAGGGTGCAGTCTTTGTTATCCTGATTTTTAAAAGTACTAGAAACAAATCAACATAAATTTTTTGTGAAGAATAAAGAAAAGGAATGCACCTAGACCTGTAGGGAATTGGGAAAGTGTTTAGGACTTTAGTGGAAATAAAATGCTTGTGTCTTTGAAGGTTTAATGTAATTTAAGTAGAAGAACAAAGGCAAGCATATTTTTTAAATAAATGTGTAAAGAGGTTGCATAAAGCCATATAAACTCACTCTTTCCTTTCTTCCTTCCTTCCTTCCTTCCTTCCTTCCTTCCTTCCTTCCTTCCTTCCTTCCTCCTTCCTTCCTTCCCTTCTTCCCTTCTTCCCTCCCTCCCTCCCTCCCTCCCTCCCTCCTTCCCTTCCTTCCTTCCTTCCTTCCTTCCTTCCTTCCTTCCTTCCTTCCTTCCTTCCTTCCTTCCTTCCCTTTCTTTCCTCCCTCCCTCCCTTCCTTCCTCCCTCTTCCCTCCCTCCCTTCCTTTCTTTCTTCCTTCCTTTCTTTTTTTGTAGAGGTACTATTATTTGAACATTGAGACCTTAGCAATTGCTGAACTTGTTTTCTTGGCAGGTTCTCTGCTGCTTGAGCCATACCAGTATCCTGGCTTTTTTGTTGTTGGTTATTTTTGGAGATAAATATCTTAACAGCTTTTCTAGCTGGGATAATCTAAACTGCCCTATTACAGATATCTGCCCTCCTAAGAAGTGAGGATTACAGGCCCGAATCATTAGAACTAGCTCAGCTGTATAGTCTTGAAGGAAGCATAATACAGTTTTCAGCTGAGATGAAGTTGGAAATGGCAGTTACGGACCCAATAATAAATGAATTGACTATCATTTTGCAGAATTCGGAGGTTTGGATATGTTCTAGTGGTCAGGTAAATATGGCAACAGATCTCAAATGACTTGAATTTTGGTAGAGTCACTCTCATAGTAGAAGCAGAAAGGAAGGTGAGTTAGAAAATCTAGTTAGAAAGTCACCATGATGGTCTATGCAAGAAGGGTCACCCACCACCTTAAGTAAAGAAAAGGACGTTGTAATGACAAATGGGAAATGTGAGGAATATTTAAGAAGTAGTTAAGGGGCATAACTGAGTTTGTGGCTAAATGGAAGCTGAAGGAGAGGGAGAGTTGAAGGTGCAGGAGAGAGAGGAGGGCATAGAATGCAACCTCTGATTTGGAAGCTGCATTCTGAGGGGTGATTGTAGCACTCTTCAAGACAGGGATTTGACAGAAAAGAAAATACTTTCAGGAGATTAATGATGGGTTAAACCCCCACTCAGATTGACCATATGATATAATGGATATTTCTGGGGGGTAAATATGCAGAAGTAGTTGGACTAGATCTCAGGGAACTCAGTATAGACTATGCATTTATGGAATTAACTGCTAACACAGGATTGAGGGTATATTGCAGAGAGGTAACAGAGCACAGGAAGAAAGCAAAGGCTCAGTAGTTACCTAAATTTTCTTTCCTCACAGAACTATGCATGAATGGGAAGAGTTAGGAAAAGATCTCCTAATCACAGTGGCTTTAAAAAGTGGGTTCAAACCTATTTTGTGGCAGCAATGAAAAGTCAACCGAAGAGAGAAATATTGAAAATCCCCTAGATGAAGAGGATAGTTGACAAAAGTTTATGTAAAGATGAGATAAATTGTTGGTTTGAGTTTCCTCCAATTTGTTGACATAGCTCCTTAGTAGATGAATGAATGGATCAAGAAATTATGGGACATATACATAATGGAATCCTATGCTTCCATCAGGAAGAATAACATTGTTCCATTCATAAGAAAATGGAAAGACTTGGAAAAAATTTATATTCAGTGAAGTAATCCAGACCCAAAGAAAAGCAGGTCGCATGATCTCCCTCATTTGTAAGAACTTGAATATGCATATGATATTCTTAGCAGGGGATCTTAATAACCCAAGTGCTTAGTGCAAAGACCTATATATAATAAAGCATATTAACATGAACTACAACTTATGGCAACAAGAGGTTCTCATTAGACCCTGTATATAGTTTGTTCTTTTTTCTCTATTGTTGTTTTTCCTTTCTTCATTTCTCTTAGTTTTCTGTACCTTGTGTTTTGCATAATAGACAATGCAATATGTGAAAGAGAAAGGGAATCACAGAAACAACAGAACAATGGATGAACCACAGCAACATTGATACTTGACACTATGTTGGATATGAACATTACATCTTGGGGGGCATAGGGAGGGATAAGTGGAAGATAAAGAGGAATGTGGTAACAATGATTAAAAACAAATGTTCTTATTGCCTTACCTATGGAACTGGAACTCTGCAGCTCATCACATTTTCAATAAAAAATAATAAAAAATGAGATAGAATACAAGAAGAGGCAACTTTCTGCTTTGGAGGGAGATACGTTTTGTAATAAGGCAAGGTAGAAGGCTGAACGAAGGTTTGGGGCAGACAGGGAAGGATATTTACATATGGTCATCATTGAGGTAAACTCACTGAAGTCTCTCTAACGTGGATTGGTCTTTTTTTTTGATGCGTCCCTTGGGTCACTAGCGGAGCTGTAGTAAAAGTGTCCATTTCCTCAGGGAATGTGTGTGTGGCCTGGACCCAGGCTTGGTTTATATTTTGACATGTCATAAGTGCTGTATGTCATCCAGGGCACTGACTGCCCTGGGGAAAGGAAGTCTTCCCTGAGCATTCAGTTTACATTTGGCCACACACTTGTAGTGAGGCTTAAGGCAATGTTGTTCATTTGCTAGATGTTAGGCATTTTCTTGTATAACATGCCAAAAGTAACACCTATGTGTAGATTTCATACGAATCTCCTAATGGATAATCATTGTACTATTCGAAAGGGTTAGAATTTCCCAGCGATGTTATAGAAGTAAAAGAGTAGGTTTTGTAGAATAGACAAGTAAGTAAAATATTACTAGATATTATCTAGTAATGTTATATCATTTATTCCCACATTAGCACATCTCTTCTCATTCAGAATAAAATGAACATGTACAAACACATTATTCTTTGTCAGCTATCTGCATCTTAATGATTTATATTGCATGTAGAGTATGAAAGAGTAAGCAAATAATTAATGTCACATAATCAGGGCCCAATCTTTCACTCTGTAAAGTAAATCAGTGTTTGCTTTAAAATGCTAAAAAGCTTGGCTCGTGGAGAAGTGTAGGTAGGAGTGGTGAGAAGCTCCATAATGGGTGGGAAATGATTAAGAAGATAAAAAGACAAGCTGATTGCAGCACCTGGGCATTAGAGAAAGTAACCCTAGAATCAATCAGCTTGTGCACTTGCTATGTTTTGGCCTCCACACTTAGCTTGACCTAACAGAACTGGCTTTGCTGTTGCTGATAATGAAAAAATTAAAAGGGTTTGAACTCACAGCTTTGTGTCCTGCTTACTAGGCTGGTATTCTACCACTTGAGCCATGTCCCTGGCCTGGCATTATTTTTATTGGTCCTGGGCCTTGAACTCAAGGCCTAGACTATGTCCCTGAGTCTCTTTGTGCTCAAGGCTGGTGCTCTACCACTTGAGCCACAATGACACTTCTGGCTTTTTTTGAGAAGTTCATTGGAGATAGGAGTCTCACAGACTTTCCTGGCTTTGAACCATGATCCTCAAATCTCAGCCTCCTGAGTAACTAGTATTACAGGTGGCACCCATCTGGGTCTGGCTATTTGGCTGGCTAATTGAAGATGCAGTCTTATGGACTTTTCTACCCCATTTGCTTTGAATCTTGATCCTCTAGATCTCAGCCTCCTGAGTAGCTAGGATTATAGATATAAGGCACTGTTTCCCAGCTTGTCTTATTTTTAACAATTCACATATGGTAAAGTCTTTTATTGTTTTATGATTCATTAAAATATCTTCCACATTTTGACATTTTACAACAATTTTATTTTTATACAGTTTTTTTTGGGGGGGGGGGTTGGTCATGGGGCTTGAACTCTGGGCCTGGGTGCTGTCCCTCAGCTCTTCAGCTCAAGGTTAGCGCTCTACTACTTGAGCCACAGTGCCACTGCTGGTTTTCTGATGTTTTATTGGAGATAAGTGTCTCACAGACTTTCCTGCCTGGGCTGGCTTTGAACTGTGATCCTTAGATCTCAGCCTCTTGGGTAGCTAGGATTATAGGTGTGAGCCACTGGCGCCTGGCTTTTTATACAGTTGGACTTTTACTTTGAAAACAAACAAACAAACAAAAAACATTGAACTGCCTGCCATGGCAATGCATGCAGCTACTTGGGAGGTAAGGTTGGGAAGATGATGGTTTTAGTTCTGTCCAGGCAAAATATTTCAACAAATGAGTCCTAGGTGGGTGGTATAGGTACAAGGATGATGATTTGAGTTTGATCCAGGCAAAAAGCATTGACACTATCTCATCATAACTAAAAACAATGGGCTAGCAGAATAGCTCTACCTATGAAATGAAGGCCCTGGGTCTAGTATTCCTGTACTGCCAAACACACACACACACACACACACACACACACACACACACACACACACACACACACAGTATTAGCTGTGGATAGATCTAAAAGGAACATCATTTTATCTTTCTTTTCTTGGTCTTCATTGTGGATAAACAAAATCGATGGCATCTCTAGGTAATCATTTACCATGTTCTCTTACTAAATTATAAAAAGAAAATTAATCATTTTTATATTTGTAATGTGATGTACAGGGTGACCTGTCTCTTAGAGCTTCTTGTGTAAAACTGATCTGTTAATGAAATGTTTAGAAATGACCATGTCTAGGTATTGGCACAAAGGAGACTCCATGAGACCCATTACTACTGGTAGTGTTTGGCCCCAAGGCTTTCCTTCCAAACACAGACTCCACTGATATCCTGCACTAATTACAAAATTATCCAAACAGTACTGAAGATCTACAGGCTGTTTACATATGTTTTATAATATGCAGAGAATGAGATATCACACTTTAAATGTCAGTTAGATTTGTTTAGGCTTTCATATTCCTGGGAGCTGTACACAAATTTAAAAGACTGGTAGTCAAGTTAATTAGTTTTTTGGGCGTGCTTACATCTTCCTAATCGTTGACTTAATAGTTTCAAATAGCCTTATATGTTTTAGCTGCTGTCATTTATTACTGAAGAAAATTAATTTAGATTCAAATAACTTAAAGACAGGTTTTGATGAGAATATTATGAGCATATCTATTGTCTAGGGAATGTATGAGAGATAATCAAAGATTTCCTATGCTCTAAATCAATGCTTCCCAGTAAAGGCAAAGGATTATTTACCATGTGGAGAAAAATTCTAAGTTTTTATGTATGGAGGTAAACAAAATTCACCTCCTGAAACCAACATCAGACTTATAAGTGCTCTGTGCTCTGCTAGGCAGAAATGGACTAAGCACAATATGCCATGCCTGCAGAGGAAAAGCAAAAGAAAACAAAAAACCCCAAACACTGTTTCAAAGAACTAGACACAATAAAGCGCCGGCTCTGCTAACCCAAGTGACTGTTGGAAAATGTCTCATTGTTGGGGCTCCACATACTGGATGTCTCCCCTCTGCTCCATGGAGTGGGGATCTCAGCAGATAGATTGCTCTGTTTCCTTCCACCTCTCCCACTCTGTATCTGAAAGAATCTGAGGGATAGAAACACACACACACACACACACACACACACACACACACACACACACACGACAGAGAGAAGGAGAGAAGAGAGACACAGAGAGGCAGAGAACAGTTGTTTTTCTCTCATAAAGACAAAATAAGGCTGATTAGTTAAGAGCTAATAGTTCATGGATCATTTTGTGATCTGACTTCTGGTGACTTCAACTTGCTTCTAACACCTCTAGGATTAAACAGAAACTTAAATAATCTACCGGGATTTGTGGGAACTGGGGTGTGAGTTTTGCTCAGCAGGTTGAGAAGAAGGTAGGAGGTTCCGGATGAAATGACCAGGTGCATTTTCTGGTACAGTCCATTTCCCTGGCTTGAGCCTGTCTTAAATCTTTCAGGGGACCTTTACACCTTCAAACAAGTCCTTGCATCTTCTGGAATGATCCTCAGGGCTTGCTGCACTTACTCTTTGTTGTCTGAATTTTACATGATCTCTAAAACTATTCCTGAGGAACTTTTACCTCCTTGTCATTAAAGCAACTCAACAACTACCAAGCAAAAAGAATAACATGCATAAAAATGGTAAATTTAACTCTCCATGACAAATATTTTGATGTTATATAAGTAGTCAAGCTCAAATATGTACATCATCACAAAATAATGTGTTGTTGTTGTTTTTTTGCCAGTCCTGGGGCTTGAACTCAGGGCCTGGACACTGTCCCCGAGCTTTTTTTGTTCAAGGCTAGTGCTCTACTATTTGAGCCACACAGCCACTTCTGGCCTTTTCTGTATATGGGGTACTGAGCAATGGAACCCAGGGCTTCATGCATGCCAGGCATCCACTTTACTAAGCTACCTTCCCATCCATAATGTGTATTATTAAACTGGAGATGGAAGGCCAGGTTGTTCACCATTTTTTTGCTCTGTACCTAACAAAGTGTTCCCAGGTGCTGAGCAAAGTGACTCAAGCCTATAGTCCTAGCTAGCTGGGAGACAGAGATCAGGGGATTTGCCAGCCTGGATGGGAAGGGCAAAGAAATAGCTTTGGCAAGATCCATCTTGATCAATGGCTGGATGTGATGGCACATATCTATCACCTTACTGTTGTGACAAATGACAAAAGCAAATAGGAGGAGTATAGTGTAGCCTCGCCTGAGCTTATCTTGCAAAAGAGCAATACCAAATAGACTGGCAGGGTGGGTCAGATGGCAGCTCACCTGTCTAGCAAGCTCAAGGCTAATAGTTCAAACCCCAGCACAGTCAAAAACAAAAACAAAAACAAACAAAAAACAAAACAACCTATCAAAAACACGCACAATCCCAGGAAAACCCAGTACTATGACCACAATGAACACAACAAATACCTATTGAATTAAAAACATCAATAAGTAAGTGAGTGTATTTATTTAGAGGTGATAGATCTTCCACTTTGAATAAAATGTAGCTCACAGGCTACTTGTTCAAATGACACTTTTCTCCAAGTGCTTTGTTTTACATTGAGCTTTAAGCCAGAACACACGAACTGTGGAAAGGTATGCAGCACAGATCTCATGTAGGCTAATCTCAATCATCAAAGTGTCTCTCATAAACTTTTAGTCTCACTTTTTCTAATTTGAAAAATACAGGGCAGCAAGGAAGGAGACTGCCAGAAGCAATGCTTATATCTGGGAGAAATGCAGGCCCATTTAGCTAATACATGTAAAAATGCAAAGAAGCGGGAGGTGATAACTACCTCATAGGTGTCAAATGAAATTCCCCTCCTTCCTTCTTGAGAATCCTGTGCTCTGACTTGGTATTTCTGAGTCTCAGTTCTACCAGCCCCCTCCTTTGCCTCCCAAGTGGTCTTTTACTCTCTAATGATCTGATAAGTAGGTTAATATGAGCATGCTTAGGTGCTCAAAGCTGCAGATAGGTTTGGAGTGATCTTGGTCACACACACAAAGGAGTTGTCATTCTGTAACTTCAAGGGGACAGAAGGCCCTCTGCCTTTCGTATGGGTTCAGTGCTTGAGCAACCTTCTTTGCCATTGACTTTGATCATGAGGGCAGGACCTCATCGTTACTGAGCTGCCCATGGGCTAAGACCTCACATGGGAATTCAGTGAGAGAAGGCATTGCTGTGGTTCTGGTATTCTTGACAATTTGAATTTCCTGGGACAGAGCCTAAAATGGATTGGCTTACATGACCCAGTGAGCCTTCAAAGGACTCTCAGTCAGTAGGACCTGACATTTCAAACTATACCTTAGAATTCTCTCCCTAGTCAGTTCATTATTAGCTCTTATAATCACCTCAGAGTCTCCAATTATTGATTAAAAATTTCCCTCAGCTACTCTATGAATTAGCAAATGGACACAATGCAGGGGCTGTCATTTTACTATGATATTGTTCTTTGTCGTGGTTTTTAAATCTGATATTGAGAATACCGATGACAAAATTAAAAAAAAAAACACAGACAAAATTGTGCTGCCTTGAACATGTGTGTGTGGGGGGGGGGGTGCAGTCCCTGAGTTTTTTTTTTTTACCAGTTGAGCCACAGTTCTACTTTTCTATTTTCTGTTGATTAATTAGAGAAAAGAGCCTTACAACTTTTCCTGCCTGGGCTGACTTTGAACTGCCAGCCTCAGATCTCAGCCTCCTGAGTAGCTAGGATTACAGGTGTGAGTCACTGGCACCCTGAACCTAAAATTTTTAGTTAACTCTGGCAAATTTCTCTCTCTATTTTAATAGGACATCCAAATTAATACTTGGAAAAGAAACTCAGAAACTCAGAATCTTTATCAAAGCTCTCATTATACAGGATTTCTTATCCCAATAAATGCCCAGATCACCTGGACACATGCACATGCACTTGAGACTTGAGTGTGTATGTGAAAACGGAGGGGGGTGGTGGAGAAGAGAGGAAAGAAAGAAGGTGAGAAGCCAGGCGCTGGCGGCTCATACCTGTAATCCTTCCTACTCAGGAGGCTGAAATCTGAGGATCGTGGTTCAAAGCCAGCCCAGGCAGGAAAGTCTATGAAACTCTTATCTCCAATAAACCACTCAGAAAAGTGGAAGTGGCACTTTGGCTCAAGTGGTAGAGTGCTACCCTTGAGTGCTACCCCAGAGTTCAAACCCCACACCCAACAACAAAAATAAAAAGAAAGAAAGAGGGTGAGAGCAAAAAAAGGGAAGAAGGAGAAAGAGAGGAGGGGGAGGGAGAGCATAGGAAGAAGGGAAGGAGAGAAAAAGAAAGAAGAAACAAAACTTGAATGCTGCCCTTAAGGCCTACTTCTCTCTCACTGTCCACACTCATCATCATACATTCTAGGAATTCTCGAGTGGTGGAATTTGTTCATCTAATTCCTCTGAACAATCTGCCTCGTCTCTCTCTTATTCTAACCTAGCTCTCCAACAAATCTCATGAAACTTGCTTCCTCCAATCTGTTCTCACACTCACCAAGATGATCTTTAAGCCAAATGAGAATGTAGTTATAATCGATACTATCTTCCTGCCACTGTTAAGTTACTTCCTCTCTTGAGCCCGTGCCTGTTTTCCATGTCATGTGACTATGATAGTCAGAGCACTCAGCATCACGGTGTCAACCTCCTACTCAGCATCCCTTGGCCTCTTCCTGAGTCCTTATCTTACCTCTTCTGTTCTGCATTCATCAGTTCAATCCTAATCCCACAACTTTGCAGATCGTCAGCAGGTGCACGTGTGAGCATATGTTCATTTAGGGAACAGATTGATGAGGAGTGAATTAAGAGGATGATGGTTTCCTTCCAAACTACAATAAACGTGATGGAGGATGTCAACCTCATAACAAAACACCGGTGATATATGACTCTGTCTGGAAGTAGGCAGGGAGGGGTTGGATGACTTCCCCATGATGTACATCTTTTAACTTTATCCATTTCTCCACTTTCTGAAATTATTTCCCTTCTTTTATTCTCTTTGTTTTCTTTGATCCTCTCTTGCATTTCAGTTTCCCACTATACAGCATAATATCAAACCAAACCGAGGTCATTTTTAACTTCTATTAGGCACAAGTGTAGGCGGGTATTCAAGAGTTTCTAGGAAGCCAACAAGACTATCTTCATATATGTGTGTGTGTGTGTGTGTGTGTGTGTGTGTGTGTGTGTGTGTGTGTGTGTGTGTGTGTGTGTGTGTGTGTATGGTGTATATGGAGAGAGAGAAAA
The DNA here is from genome assembly GCF_019054845.1 of Dipodomys spectabilis. NCBI lineage: Eukaryota > Metazoa > Chordata > Mammalia > Rodentia > Heteromyidae > Dipodomys > Dipodomys spectabilis. The sequence goes on along the minus strand of NW_024870886.1, from coordinate 858,607 downwards.
ATATATATGAAGGGAGAAAGATTTGGATGTCACACACCTCATTCAAAGTCTTTGACGGTTCTGATAAAAAAAAACCGTGGTATTAACATGTATAAAGTCCTTGTTGGACTCTAAAAAAGAAACTCATACACTTGTGGGTTTGGAGATTTCCCCATGTCAGCCTCAAATATTATGCCATTAATAACTGTTTTCCAACATATATCACTGCTCTACATGTAAAGTCACATCAGTCAACCTGCTTATAACTTTCGGGGTTAGAAGGAAGCAGTTACATTTGATTGTTATTCTTCAGATATTAGCATTTAGAGATGTTTGATGTTATAGATTCCATCCTTTTTCTGACCCTTAAAATCATACCATAGCTAAATGTTCACACTTGTCCTTTTTAGTTTTAAAAGAAATGTCATATACTAGGTTTCTGGAAATGACCCTCATTCAGATGTGAACCAAACATAATAGCTTCTGCCACTCACCCAGCAATGAATTGCTGTAAATGTAGGACACAGGGCAGAGGACTTGGTAAATTACTTCGTTTCATTGGCCGTCATCAGAACCTGTGGCATAATACGTGACCTATTTCTATAAACAATAATGCCTGAGGCTTTACAGACAGGTGGAATGTAGTTCTTCTTTTAATTACATTTAGAAGAAATTTAAAATACAAAATTTTAAGACATATTGAATAATAATTATATTTTTAAAAAGAAATCCAAATCTGTGACCATCACCCTGCTGAGTTATGGTATTTAGTACAATTGCTTAAACTTAGATTTTACTAAAAATATTCAAACCTACAGAAAAAATAAGAATAATGTAATAATTATGTATTCTCCTATCTTTGCTAATTGTTGGCTTCCCCCTACCCCCGTCACCAAATATGATTCAACATCTTCAGCTTTACGTGATTCAATGTGATATTTACACGCATACACAAACATCAAGAAAGGCTGTAACTGGGCAAAAACATATGTGTAATTTTTACCTAAATTTTAAATGGGAGAAAGAAAAGTTAAAATATCTTACTGAATGAATCATTCTGTGTATACATAAAGAATATTTTTCCCTCTCTTTCATCAAGTTCACTAATACAACATTAGTTAATATGCTTGATAAGAAATGTACTCATTATCTTGCCCATGTAATTGTAACCCCTCTGTACAGTATGTTCACAAAAAATAAGAATAAAAATTAAAAAAAAAAACATTAGTTAATGTAATTGGAACCATTATATCTTTTTTCTCAGAAATTTACACCTTATTAGTATCTTTAATTTTCTGAAGAGAATCAGAAAATTTGAAGTTCATAAAAATCCTTACAAAAATATATCCTTACATCCAAAAGGACTAAGTAATTTACTTTTTGGATATGTGTTGTATTGCCTGACAATATCATCAAACATGTATAATTATCTATATTCAATTTATTTGTTTTTATATTTTATACCCAACCATACAGTATTTCCTCCTTGTCTGTAAACTGGTTTTATAGAGCTGTAAAATATGCTGAAAACTAATAAAGGCTGGTAATTTGACCCATAACACCTGATCAGGAAGATTTTCTTTGGAAAATGCCACCCAAAATGGCAAGAAAAAAGAAACTTTAAGTATAAAACTAAAATGCAATTAATCTTTGTACAGCTTCCCATATTCCAATGTGCCACTTTGTTCTCTGCCAAAACATTTGTCAGCTATCCTGTATATGGAAGTTTTATGTTTCCATATTATTTTTTCACATAATAAGAGAGAGAAGCACAAAAAAGAGAGACATTTTTCTGGGCAAAAGGAACAGAAGCCAGCAGAAACAGGACTGTGATTCCTAATTAATTCAAAGTTAATTGCATTGTTGATAATCCTGCACTTAAAATCTTCATATAGAAAATGTTTATGGCAGCAAATTGACAGTAATTTAACTACATTAAATCTTACCACCATTAAAAGAAAGGGATGAATGTTACATTAAACAAGCTTAAGAGAATGATAAAGTCTAGTTCTTGTTTAACATTCGAACTAGTTAAATCATTCAAATGACTGACCTGGAATTTCAAAGCACAGCAAAAACAATGGGTGCATTTCAAGATATTATGGACCAGGTTGGGGATGTAACTCAGTGGTAGAGTGGTTGCCAAACATATGTAAAGCACTGGCTTTTATGTCTACTCTCCTCCCTCTCCAGTAGCATATAATGAAAAAGAAAGAAAAGATTGTAAGATGGCACCAAACCATATGGCCAGTTTTGGATCACTGGTTCCTCTGAGCTGCAATTTTGATGTATTTCATTGTAACTAACACAAAATAGGTGAAAAATTAAAAAATGTAAGTTTTCAACTTGCAATTTAAGGTCAAAGAATCTGTTTTGCTATTTTAGAAAGAATGGAGATTGAAGTAGTTAAAAGACATTACTTGCATCTAATATGTCACCTTGAATCAGCATGGTAATTCTGCTTCTGTTCTGCTTAATCAGGAAGATGAATCTTACTTAATGAGTGTATTCATATAAAATGAATTCGGAGTTTTTTAAGAGAGAAAGATATTGTATACCCAGGTGGTGTGTGTGTGTGTGTGCGTGCACATGCACATATGTGTGTGTACGCACATGCCCACTTTATGACAAACTACAAGGCTTGTAAATAACACCAGGGAAGTTAGTAACAGGGCATCTGCACATAAAGACGGTGTTGGCTGTCAAGTAACACTGACTGACCAGGAGGAAGGAAACGCTTTTTACATTTGAAGATGGTTATGATTCACTCCTAACAGCAACCTCTGTTACCTCAATGCCTTCCAGGTTGTGTACCTCATTCCCACTTTTGCTCTATGAGATATCCTCTTGCTGACTTCCTTTCAATGACCTTCTGCCATGTGGAACAGTCTCAAATGTGTATGTGGAAGCTACAACTCATTTCTGGGTGCCAGAGTAAATAACCAGTAGCTCATTTGATGTCTTCAGATAGAGAAAGATATCCTCAAGTTAGCTAATAGCCCATAACAGTTCATAGAACACCTAGTGTGCGTATGCTATTTAAACACATGTATGTATCCTATATAAAAACACCACTTATACTTACGTTATCTTTGTATATAACTTTTTTACTTACTCGGTATCACAAATGATTCAAACTAAGTGTTCCTAAACTTGTTTCTCTTTTATATTTACTTGTCTATTATTTGATCATTCACTGCCTTTTCTTGTTTAATTCATTTGCTACAGCCTATATCTAGTCCCTTAATACTGAATAGGCAATCTACAATAATACCAGTGGCTCACAGCTGTAATTCTAGCTACTCAGGAAGGTGAAACCTGAGGCAGGAAAGTCTGTAAGACTCTTTTTTTTTTTTTTTGGGTCCGGTCGTGGGGCCTGAACTCTGGGCCTGGGCGCTGTCCCTCAGCTCTTCAGCTCAAGGCTAGCGCTCTACCACTTGAGCCACAGGGCCATTTCCGGCTTTTTTCTTTTTGCTTATGTGGTGCTGAGGAATCGAACCCAGGGCCTTGAGCATGCAAGGCAAGCGCTCTACCACTGAGCCACCTTCCCAGCCCCTGTAAGACTCTTATCACCACTGAACTACCAAAAAAGCCAGAAGAGGAGGTGTGACTCAAATGGTTAAGTACTAGTCTTGAGCAAAAGAAGCTCAAGGACAGCTCCCAGTCCCTAAGTTCAAGCTTCAGTACTTGCACATTTTAAAAAAAGCAATCATTGGCCAATTTCTTGCTTTACCTTCAACCTTACCTTACAGTTTTCCCCACCTTCACAAGCCTGTAAATTCATTCTCCACTCCTGTCACAGTGAGATTTCTAACATGTCTGCCTTCTTTTGTACTTTCAGTAACTTTCTATTGCCTAGAGTAGGAAAAGCAAAACTTCTTACTGCTGTGCAATTGCTAGTTGCTGTGATTATTTCCTACATTTTCAAACTCATCTCTTATAGCCACATCCCTGCTGTATCATTCAGCCTTCATCTTTTCAAAAGTATGAACATGCAGTAGAACATATGGCAAACATGTCATATGTTTCAGTCTTGTATACTCCTCTATTATTCCTCATGTACATGTAATTAACATGTAACTTGTAACTAACATGTAACTAATATGTAACTCCTCTATTATTCCTCATGTACATGTAACTAACTAAGCCCTCTGCAGGGCTCAGCTTCTTTATGGATCCAATCTGATCAGGACCATTTCTTTTCTGTCAAAAAAATTGAGTATTAGCATCTCAAATATAATTTGAGAATTTCCTGGTCATGTTATCTTTCTGTTTTAGACTAAGCTCTTCTTTTGGAATCACATTTCTGTCTTCAATCTCTGACAGTCTCTAGAGGATAGTGTCTATTTTCCAGCTAGATGTACAATACATAAGAGTATACATACATGCATGAATATTTGAATAATTGCACATACTTAACTTGCCCATTGAGTGAACATGCAATATGCCTCATCCTTTTCTTTATCTGACAGAAGCCTAAAATACCAAATTTTTAAAAATTCCAGATGGTTTCACCATACTTAGTATGGCTCAAATTCTGTTTATTTGACACATAACAAATAGTACAACAGACATTTCCAGGATCACTGTCCCTGAACTGAAGCAAAAACAAGCTGCAATTTACTATATATTCATTCTGGGTTCTTTTTCAAACATCCTTGACTAACAGCAAAATTTTTAAAGTTCAAAATTACTGAAATTAATTAAGCAAAGAGCACTTCCTCGTCAAGATAATTTCACAGTGCCTCGGGTAGCTAGAGTAAGTTTCATTTCTGAATTAAGTTTCACAACATGGAAGTTTAGGAATTTGGAAGTAATCCAAAGTTAAGTACTAAAATGATTTGAACTGAACAACAATATCTTAAAAAAAGAGAAAAAGAAGCCAGTTAGATATCCATTTGATCTATTTTAGCAAGAGAAAGAAGGATCGAGGGAGGAAGAGAGATAGAAAGAGAGGAAAGTAGGGGGAAAGGGAGAGAGGTCAGAGAATTTAATGTTTAGTCACTAGAAGGAAACTGAACGTGACTACAATTATTTAAGGTCTTATGTTTAATATGTACATTCTTTGTAAAATGATTTAGCTGATCTATGATACATAGATTTAGAATATAGGAGGAGACCTCAGAAATTGTAACCCATTCAAATGGTTCAACAAAAAAATTCAGTTTCATGTAATTAAGCAATTCAATGGACATGTATATATCTAGATAAACAGCTGTCATTGCCTGCAAAACGTACAGAGCCAGGCTCCATCAAAGGTAGACGCTACAGAGATGCTAAAGAAAATCATTTGAACATCCATCAGCCACCTGTTGCTTCTTGCCATGAGGGTTATTTTATTAAGCATACACAGCACCCTCAAATTTAAATGTACACACACACACATACACACACACACATTTCTTGTTATTTCTTTATGTCCTGAATATTTACCTCATGAAGCCTGCACTTATGATCAATTTTTGTATGCTATTCTGACATTCTTTGTTTAGTTTACTTTGTTAAGAAACTGAAGATGACTGGTTGAATAATTGATGGTCTATCCTCAATAGATAGAGTTCCAGTTGAACTGAGGCCAATCATCTATAATCTCAAATGGCAAAATGAGGAGTAGAATAGAGGTTTCAATGTACAAGACTTCAAATAAGACGTCTAGAATTCTTCTGTTGTAAAAGTTTGACCTAGATCCTTTCTGCCATATTGTTAAGCACAGGTTTCTCATTTTCATGATCTGAGATAAAATATTGCTTCACAAATGGATACCTTGTAATGTGCTTAATTTCCTCTTATTAAATTGATAAATGAAAAGGCATACAAGTATGATAAAAATTTAGAATTATTGCATTTTTACAATTATTACATTATAGCAATTTTTGTATTGTTCATACATATAATTTGTCATTTGTACATGGATAGCCAGATGATAATTTTGATGCATTTTCTCCATTTTTAGATAAGGAAAAAGGTCACTTTCAGTAGTCAGAAAAGACATCATTCTATTAAACTAATTTCCCTACATGCAAATTTTGTCATTTTTGCCTCATTAACTATTTATCATGGAGTAAAAAAATATATATATATATTCATGAAGGGGCAGCTCACAGCCTGACAGAGCTGAAACTAATATTTTGCAACTCTAATGATTTTTTGCATCCTTAATTAGATAGCATAAGGTTGATATGATTAGGTCAGGATGTAGTGTTTTTCATTAAAATACATTTTAGAAGCTGTATTCATAATCTGCCCTTGCAATTAAATAATGAGTCTATGAATTTAATATTATCGACCCAATTATTATCCCATGCAAACGTATACCTTTAATAAATCTGTGCCGTAGGACCTTCATTAGCAAGAGAAAAAATGATATTTCTAGGTACATAGATTAAATGGCTGTGGCTATACTTATATAATGGTTTAAAATATATCAAGAAGTAAGGCTTCAGTATCGAGGCATTTAATTGCAAAATGTGCCTCACTATTTGTTGAAGACTAATTTATATTGTAATCATTTTCTTAAAGAAACTACCAGTTTGAAATGGGTTATTGAAACTCATAAAAAATAGTTAAATATTAGGTGGAAATAGAGTGTTAGAGCCAGCTGTGTATTAAGGAAGAATGGTACACAGGTTCAGAGATTCAGTCAAGAGCAAAACTGGAAAGTATAAAATCTTACAAGTCTATTTCTTTAGTGCCTAGATTAGCCACAGACAACCACATGCAACTAGTGAGGATTATTCTTTTGCTGTTGTATATGCACAGTGTTTGATACCAGAAGGCTGTACAGTGGATGTGAGTACTCTGGGAACAATTTGGTTTTATTTATATCATGAATCTGCACAGGGCAACATAGATACAAAGAAACAAACCTTACATATGCACAAAGAAACAAACCTAGTTTGCTCATCTGACAACTGACCGAACTACTCGTTTTATGCACTACGAGAGTGATAACGATGATTGTTGGAGATCTAGCTCTTTTCTATGAAATTCTTTATGGAAGGTTATGTACAACTTGTAATATTTCAGTCAAAGGAGAAAATTTTTAACAATGGAACCCATGTTTGATAATGAGCTTTATAGAGAAGTATAAAGCATTGCTCGCTACATAGTGAGCTGCAGGCAATGTGTCAGTGGGGCTCCAGCCTTTTCCTTGTCGTGCTCATTTATAGTTGGGGCATGTAAGTCAGGGCAGGGGAAAGCTTTGATCAGAGTTATGAAAAACAAGGTGGTAGCCAAACAGATAAAATGCAAATGTGTTGCTGGGGATTTGCAATGGAAACATGGAGACTTTTCTACTCAGGAAAGCAAACTAAACCACTGGAAGAGGATACTTGAAAGGGTTAAGGTAAGGCTAAGGAGAAAGTATTGGACAAAAGAAGAGAAGAGGTGGAGAGTGCAGCCAATAATTCAATAGAAAAATCAAGAACAAGAAGAGGTGGGTAGGAGTGGGATGGGAGAATGTTGAAAGGAGTGACATTGCTCAAGATACACTCTATTCATAAACTGTTAAATGCCAAGTCCTTTGACAACTATTTTAGGATAACTTTAAAAAAATCCTAAGAAGCTAGATGCCAGTGACTCACTCCTGTAATCTTAGCTACTCAGGAGGCTGAGATCTGAGGATTGAGGTTCAAAGCTATCCTAGGCAGGAAAATCTGGGAGACTCTTAGCTCTACTAAACTACAAAAAAAGAGCCAGAGGTAGAGCTGTGGCTTAAGTGATAGAGCACTAGCCTTGAGCATAAGAAGCTCAGGGAGAGCCCAGGCCTTGAGTTCATGCCCCAGGACTAGCAGGCATGCACTCCTAAAATATTTAAGAAAAACAAAAGCAAAATCATAGTAAAAAATTAAATAGAAGTTCAATTTTGCAATCAATAAAGGTATAAGAGCAGGAAATAAAGGAAGCAGTCATTTGGGCTTCCGCAAAGGACAGAAGGGAGTTCACTCAGGAGAGGAAGATTGTGAATTGTAAATTTTCCAACAAAGGAACTACATTATTTTCACAGACAATCAGAAGGCATTGAAAGTTCTATTTAAAAAGAAGCAATTGATTCAGCCAAGAATTTTTACAAAGAGTTGCTTGCTCATTGGAGTGTCTAAACAATCCAGGTTCTAACTACTTAACTCCATTGGAACACACAGTCACTTATGGGTTGTTTCACATGTCATTAAGACTCCCTCTTCTAGACCTCAATACACAAGTGGGCACAAGGCATAGAGGATTTTACCAGCTTGGTGGGCTTCTCAGAGCAGCCGAGGATAAATAATGAGTCAAAGTAGGCCTATCCAAATTTGGAATTAGGAATGGAATGTGAGAACATATATATGGACATAGAAACTGGGAGAGAGACGGAATTCAAAACAGTAGATGAGAAAATAGTAGCTACCATATAAAGATCCCTGATTCTGGTTGGCTCCAGTATAAATAGATTGCCTTGCTTATTAGAGGTGGGAAGCTGGGTTAAAACTTAAGATTTAAAAAAAAGAAGAAGAAGGAACTTTCGTGGTCCAGATGTAACACCTCTGGTATCCTGATGGTGCTTCTAGTGAAATTTTTCCCAGATGTTACCTATGAAGTGTTCTCATCTTTGTATTTACTACAAGGCTTTTGGCACCATAAGTCAGGCACAGAATTACATTTATTTCAGTTAAGATCCTAGCTTATGGAAGGTGGTCTAAATATATGCCTAAGGGATCTTACTACTATTTAGTAACTAGGTATATATTTTGAATTCTACCCAATATTGTTTCCTTCCTTTGGTAACAGAACTCCCAATTGTTATCTTTTAAAGTTACATTTTAAAGTTATAAATATAATTATGCTATGAAGTTATAAGACTGTTACCTTTCAAGACTTTTAAAAATGTGGTTGTTCTTTGATTAGAACCATTGTAACCATTTATAAGCTAAACTCCAGTTCACGCACAATGATGAAATTGTTAGATTTCTATTCTTAAATACAAGTATTTGTTATTTTTAGTTACAAATAAACATCTATAAGATAAGAAGGGTGATTTTTTTAATGGTAGATAACATTGGAAATTTCTCTTGCTTTATTTTTAAGGCACAATAAAAACGGAGCAGAGGAAAATCTTCTCTTTTGATGGGGGGTTTGTGTTTAATTGATAGACCTTTCTTTTTTTTATCTTGAGTGGCTAGGTTGTTTGTTTATAAGATATCCACTATGTTGTTAATCTTTTGAAAGGTTATTTGGCCTTGGAGAGATTGATCTTTTTCTATAAAATGAAAATGGTAGATAACAACTAGAGAGAAGAATAACTAGGAACTTTCGGAAGAGACCTCCAATGTTTGGGTTTTAAGACTGACAAAGACCCATTATAGTTAGCTGGGTACATTACCCCTTAATTCTAAAATTATTTCTATTTGAAGTGAAGTGTAATCCATATGTTTTTGATTCATTAACACTTAATTAGTTAGCATCCTCTACCAGAGTGCTATGTACTGCCTTTTCATCTTTTTTTATAAGCTTATGTTCCTCAGACACAGGAAATCAAGTTTTTCTAAGAGTAAACAAACTTGAACCCAAAGAGACACTGGGGAACTTTGTTTGTAACACAGTACCTATTGGCTTTGAACTCCTTCTGTACTCAGTATGCAAATTTTTCTTTAGAGTTCCCTAAGAATGAGAAATATTTGTAATTAACTGAGACACAATATGAAGCTTTCTATTTTATTATTTCATGACTTTTTTCACGATCTTACGCTAATTTCTCTTTGTGATGAAACAGCCCGCTACTCACATATTAATGAACAAGTCATTAATGATAGTTATTTAATTGCCATCTTGTTATTTATTCTCATTAATAATGCAGCAGTTTCTTATCTTTTAATAATTATGTGGTGGGAAATGAAATTTAATGTAGAGTATTAAGCAATGTCCTTTCCTTTTTCCCCCCTTTGGAAGTGAAATGTTCTTTACTAAGGAGAATGAAAGTCACTTTTTTGTGTCTTACTGATGTTTGAGAAGGTCTTCCAGTACTGCTTGTGTATATATGGATTTTAATGAGACTAAAATGCATCTTCATCAAAATATTGTCTCTCCTAGTTCCCAGAGCTCATTTTAGCTTATCTAATTACAACTACAGGGCATTCTTTGGGCTTTTAACCATTACAAACAAAGCTTAGACAAATCAGTATAATAAAAAAAAAATCACTGTAACATTCCTACCTTCCCAGAAAACTCATTAGTTGACCTTCTCTCTTGGTAGGTCCAAGTTTATGTTACGTAAATCTGACATTATTAGGAATGAAGGAATTGGGAAATACATGGCTATTACCTTGGGTTAAGCATTATATAGCAATTTCTATATTAATTTAATTACCAGAGCAAATATATGTGATAGTTATCCTCACTTTACAGGTGAGAAAACTGGGGTTCAGGAAGATGAATTAGCTTTATTCATTAGTCCATGCATTCTCTTACTTGCCACTACGTTATTATTTTTGATGAGCACAATTCTTAGGTAACTATTGAAAGAAGATGAAGTAATATGCTAATGAGGAAGAAAAATAAGGGAGAAAATGCCAGGGATTAGATTAATAATTCTTTGTGTTTCTGGTAGTTTGGTAGCTTGGAGAAAAAATGATGAGCACCCATTTTAAGGTATTAGGGGAAGATGATGAAGACTATTTTTTATAAAGAGCAAGCAGTCCAATAAACCAGTTCAGCACCTAAAGGTAGGCCCTTCAAGTGGAAGATGAGGTATGTTATTCTGGGGAATGGAGAAGAGTTTACGATGGCTGAATCAGAACTGATGTAGTTAGTACCAAGCAAAAGGTCTGGATAGATATGTAAGAAATGAGTATGGGCAAAGAAAGTGCATTTAGCCTGACCACATGATTTCTTGCCTGTTCTGTCATGAAGGTAGTAAAATTTGTCAGTCACAGGGTTAGGGTAATTTGGCAATATTATATTACTTTTGATCAACTTCATCTCAATGTTTCACCAGACAAGGCCAGAGCTCCTTTCCTCCCACCCACACTTCCAAATAACCTTTCTTGTAAATGCTTTGTACTTGCTAGGTTGGTACTGTACTGCTTGAGTCATGTCTCTGTCAGTTTGCTCTGGTAATTTTTGACATAGGGTCTTGCAAGCTGTAATCCTCCTGCAATCCTCCAAATTTCTACCATCCTTGTAGCTAGGATGACAGACACATGCCACAATGTGCAACTCTTGTTTAAAAACAATGCTTGATAAGAAATGTACTCATTATCTTGCTCATGTAATTTTGTAATCCCTCTGTATGGTATTTTCACAACTTATGGAGGGGAAAGGAAAAAACAAATCCTTTAAATAGGGATACAGGTAAACTCATTGAAACAATGAGATGTACAAGTCATTATGTTGAAAAATGAACTTTACAACTTTGGCCGGGGGAGGGGAGGGAGGTGGGAGAGGAGAAGGGATGGGAAGAGGAAACAAAGGAGGAAGCAACAATGCTTGATAAGAAATGTACTCATTATCTTGCCCATGTAATTGTAACCCCTCTACACTGTAAAGAAATGTTAAAAAAATAAAAAAATAAAAACACAATCCAACTTTAAAAAAAGATGGAATCTCACAGACTTCTTTTCCCAGGCTGGTCTGGGCCTCCATCCTTCCCATCACACCCTCCTCCGTGGATACCATGGCAGGTGAGAGTTATTAGCAACCCAGAAAATCATAACATAGGAAAACATCATGCGTTACTCAAAAGATTTTTCAATTTCTTACCAAATTGTATTTCCATAAGGACAATTTAAAAGCTCAATTTCTTATAATGTCTACCCTACTTTTATTATTTGTATTGTTTCTTCACCTCCATCTTATATTTATATGTTTTAGAAATGATAAAAACCACTTTTTAAAGAAGCCTGGTCATTCCTTAAAATACAGTTTGTGGGTAATGGATCCTAATTTGATAATTATTCAGAATAGTCTTGGGGCTGGGAAGGTGGCTCAGTGGTAGAGTGCTTGCCTCGCATGCATGAGGCCCTGGGTTTGATTCCTCAGCACCACATAAACAGAAAAAAAGGGCCAGAAGTGGCGCTGTGGTTCAAGTGGTAGAGCACTAGCCTTGAGCTGAATTGCTGAGGGACAGCGCCCAGGCCCAGAGTTCAGGCCCCTTGACCGACTTAAAAAAAAAAAAAAGAATAGTCTTATTTCATTTTTTAAGATATATTTTCTTTCTTAAAATGGGTAAACGAAACTTAAATAGCTTTATCAAAATATATTATACCTAATATAATATTAATCTGTTTAGAGTTAGAAGTTCACTAATCATGTTTATGGAGTCCTGGGGTTTCTGGGGTTGACCTAATTGATCAATCTCACAGAAACCAACTTCCCCTTGACCTTATATTCAGAGAAGTTAAGAACTTTCTGTTGATCATTTCCTAATTTTATTTTGTGGTGTAAAATGAATAACTTCTGTCCTTGCTCATTGAAAGCTTCTTAAAGTTTTCTTATCTTCCATTTCTTCAGGTTCTCTGAGTTCCACCAAAATGCTATACTGGAAATTCTCCTACATTAAATGTTGAGATGTTTGCTTGGCCAACATCCTGGTGCAGTTCTGGCACTGTTCCCATTTGATGGGGGGTAGCAAGATTTAGAAAGTAGAAATAAATCACCTGAGTCCTCCTGAGGACTTAGGTGGGTTCCACAGATAATCACAACCAGTACTGCTCCCTTATGTCCCTCAGAAATCCAACTCATACAGAGGACATTTGATTTACTTAGGATTTATAAATAGTTATATGCACACATATGATCGACATTCATTTTTATAAGCCTAAAGAATCCAAGCAGTGTTCTCTCATCCACCAACACCCCAGGATAACTTTTTATTCATTAAGTTAATTAACTGATTGATGATTGATTGATTGATATTTTGTGCTCAAACTGGGGTGTAACTCAAGGCCACTCATTCTTTTTTCACCCAAGAGCTTTTTCATTCAAGGTTGGTCCTCTGTCAGTTCAGTCACACTTCTATTTCCATCAGGATAACTTTTTAAGGTATTTAAGCCAAGATACCTGGACAACATTTTCCTAACATCCAAGAAAAGAAAAGTTATGAATGGTGTGGAGTGCTTTCCTTTTGGAGCATTGGCAATGCTCTGAAAAAAAGAAATAACATGGAAGAAGCTTTGTGAAGCCCTATATTCTGTTATGAAAATGGCCCTTTTCTGAGCCATTTATTTTTGATAGCTTTAGATTCATAAGAGGTATTAATCTTTGATTAAAGTATTACAATTTTATATTAGTATTTCTTTCACCTCCTAACAAAAGCATAATTCCAATCTTGCAACAAACATATTAATTACATACAAGAAATGGTGCAGGCTGACCTAATTAACAGTTTACTAGCATCCTGTTAATTACCATACCTGCAAGGAAGTTATGTTCTCCAATACTTAGGCAGACAAATTTGCCTCACCAGCTTGAAGCTCCAGGAGCAACAGCAGACTTTGATTGAAGTTTTCGCTCTGCTCAGGAAGAGCTTCAATGTCACAAACAAAAGATACTTGTGGGCCGTTGGGTAGAATTTCACAACCATGATCAACAAATGGTGTTTCTCTGCCTTCCTGGTAGCTTTCACTGTCCTTGAACTCATGGTTCTCCTGCTTCAACCTCCCACATACTAGAATTACAGCCATAATCCATCCCACCCAACTTTGATATCTCCCATATAATGAACACACACATTTATACATACACCTATACATGTATACATATAGGGGTGGGGGGGAGGATGGAGAGAGAGAGAGAGAGAGAGAGAGAGAGAGAGAGAGAGAGAGAGAGAGAGAGAGAGAGAGAGAGAGAGAGAAAGAGAGTGAGAGACTGAAGGGAAAGAGCTTTTTCCTGCTTTGCCCTCCTCTCTTTTAGTTTTCTTAATTCCACTAGATATAAATCACTGCATAAGCTACAAGCTTGATGATCTGGGAACTTAAAACCCCTGCCAGTTAGCACAAGTTTATAGACTTGTTATTTTCATGACTGCTCTGTAAATCATAGGGTTCAAAGCAGTTCACTTTCAGTAAAAGAACATGGGGGATTTGGGTTACCTTTATGTTTGCTACAATGATCTTGAGAAACACATTTGACTTTTCTGTGTGAAGCAGCCAGATGTAACTTACATCTGCCTTACTTTCTGGACGCACTCATAGTTCTACAAAGGAAGCATCCTGGGACTTACGTGACACTTTGGAAGAGCCAAGCATGACTAGATACTGAGCCACAAGTTGGAGCCCTGGCAGATTTTGTGACCTGGCATAATAGGCTCGTGGAGAAGCAAGCACACATCAGCCTAGCTTCAGTGTTTGTTTCTCTATCCTCAGCTGTCTTACCTGTTTATTTACATCAAACAATTCACAGATATATTTTCTTTTTACTATCAGGCAATGCTTTCTTAAAGGAAGAATGAAAATGATTTCACTTCACATTGGTGAAATCAACATTCCAATTCTCCCTTAGAGTTTTTTTTTCTCTATAGTCCAACGAAAATTGAGAAACTTTCATGCTGACACCTTTGTTGTTGTTGTTGTTGTTGTTGTTTTGGTTGTGGGGCCTGAACTCCAGGCCTAGGCACTGTCCCTCAGCTCTTCAGCTCAAGGCTAGCAATCCACCACTTGAGCTATAGCACCACTTCTGGCATTTTCTGCTTCTGTGGTACTGAGGAATCAAACCCCGTGCACTCAAGGCAAGCATTCTACCACTGATCCACCTTCCCAGCCCCAGCAGATGCTTTTTCTAACCATGTGATATGAGTAATTAGGAACATGACAGTGGATGTCAAACATTTATTGAAGGCATTGTAGATTGCTTCTTTTGTAAGGCCAAATACTTAACTTTGGAAGTTTGCATGGCAAATAAAGAGCATCTCCAACTGGACTCATGCAAATTGCTCTCCTAGATCTTGATATAATTTGTATGACAAGTCTGCTGCTTAGACTGCATGTAATTTAACAAAGCTCTCTCACATAAAAAATTGTCTTAAGAGGAATATTTTCATTTCTTATTTAATAATTGAAAGAACACTTAAGATAAGTTCTAGGACTTGGGCCAATTCTGGACTGAAGTTAACTCCTCCAGTATTCATGTTCTGTCCCTTTTTGGTTCACAGCCATTTGGATTGGATAATAATACATGATATTACATTAAAATGTATCTCATGAAAGAATTCAGGAGAGGAGTAAGTAGTTTTGAATTCAATATTGTAAACTATTGAATTTAAACTACTACCCTCATCTAAAATGAAAGAAGATTAAAACATAGGCTATAATTTATTGTTGAAAATGTACATATACAATTTTATTTTTTTAATATTTTTTATTTATTTATTTTTTTGGGTCCGGTCATGGGGCCTGAACTCTGGGTCTGGGCGCTGTCCCTCAGCTCTTCAGCTCAAGGTTAGCGCTCTACCACTTGAGCCCAGCACCACTTCTGGCTTTTTTCTTTTTGCTTATGTGGTGCTGAGGAATCGAACCCAGGACCTCAGGCATGCAAGGCAAGCACTCTACCACTGAGCCAACTTCCCAGCCCCATATACAATTTTAAAATACATACATAATGCTCTTTGGAGAGGAACAGAAAGGTGCAATGCCTATGTGCATCTGAGCATATGAAATAATATTTAATTAAAATGAACTCCAGGAAGTGGAAACGAGGTTTATTTTTTCTGTTTTGCTGCTTTTGTTTTCTTTTATTTTTGTTCTGTTTCTTTATATGTCTTTGGAAGTGTAAGGGGAGGTGCAGAAATGGAAGGGAAAGGGTGAAAAATACAGAAATTGTATTAACAGGATACTTGTTGAAAATGAATGATGCAACTTGTGGGTGGGGTTGGGAGAGAAAAACTGGGATAGAGCAAGCCAAGGGATGACATTGTCCAAAAAGCAATGTATTCTTTACCTGATTTATATAATTGTAACCTCTCTATACATCACCTTTATAATAACAGTAAAAAAATTAAAAATATATATGTTTATACCTTTCATGTGTGTGTGTGTGAGTGTGTGTGAGTGTGTGTGTGTGTGTGTGTGTGTGTGTGTGTGTGTGTGTGTGTGTGTGTGTGTGGTAGGGTTCCTAGTATCCATGTTGTGGTAAGAAGATAAATACTTTTAAGTTGCTTTTGTAACTTGAAAGAACATATAGTTCGATAGAAATAAATTCAAAATGCAAACCCTGAAAGCACAAAACAACTAAGAATTGTTCAAGTGATAATGTGTTCTATAGATTGGAACATCATAGTCCACATTAAATGGTATGGAAAAATTGTTTCTCAATTATGATACAAAACCCCTAAGACTTCTCTATCGATAGAATCTGCAGATATGAAGTGTGGGTGCATTTGGCTGATACTTCAAGGGTCTTCAGTACTGTCTTCCCTGAGACCTTTAATGAATTATTGCTACTGCTGCTGTTGCTGTTGTTGATGGTGAAATCAGTAATCACCTTCCACTTTTAAGTGTTTGTAGAAGTGTGGAGAAAAATCTCCTCTCTTGGATATTTTTATACAGCCCAAGTCAGCCTGAACTAACAAAAGAATTTGCTAAACATTCAGTCCAACAAGGAAACAAGATGAAACTGTGAAGTCTTTGGGACTTACAAACAAGTTTATGATCCTGCCATGTCTAATTTACTCAGTTGTTAATCCCTGCCCTATTAAATTTCACTTTGCAGACACAGCTACCACCCTTCTCCTTCTAAGAGCCCATATAATTTTTAGGAACTTCCTACTTCCTTGCTTTTTAACTCCTACTTTTCTTCTAAGCAAAGGAAACTCTTTACAACCCATAAGACTGAAAATGATCTCCTAGGGTCCTGAGAGTTGCAAAGTGGGAGGATCATTATGAAGTTCATTTTTTGGTGTGAGAGACACATTTCCCCCCTTCCTCAGGTGATTCACAAAACTATGGCAACTGACAGAATAAAAAAATCTAAATTCAGGGGTGGGATTTAAGATCTTTGTTTTGTGAAAACAGAATTATCCCATGACAAGCTGGATAATAATGACAGGACCCTGTAAGCAAGTATGACATTTACACAATAGGAATTGTATGTTCAGATTACCAGGATGCAGAAGGAGAGGTGGGGTTATCACTGTGTTGGTTTTTGGTTAAGGGAACCGTGTGAAGAAATGGTAAAGTTTTAACATGTTCCTGAAGTGATAAAATACCAGACCAGAGAAAATGCCTTCTCTTTACTTCACATGATATTTTGAGCTTGTTAGACTTCCTAATATAGAACTTTATGTTGTCAAGAATAAGAAACTTGCCCATTAAAGAACCTTTAATCAGCAGTCTTCTTAATTAAAAGGATTCAAAGGGAAATTAGGGAAGGTGGGGAGCTGCCTACCTTAGCCTTGGCCATCCCTCATCCCAAGAGGCATGTGTTAATTACAACAGCAATAAACTTTCTTCTTTAAACAAATTTAATCTGTAGGCAGCAAATAAAAGTTTATTTTCTCCTCCCATATAAAATATATTCCAGACAGACCACCAGCCTGTAGTTAAAAAGAAATTCCCAAAGCGAGATCCTTAGGGCTTTTTGGACATTATAGGTCAGAAGATTACAAGACACATGTGAGAATAAGATTATAAAGACACCAAGTTCCGGTCCTAAGTCATTACAGAAATGAAAAGCCTATGTATTCTCATTATTTGTATGTGCTATTTGGACGTTTTGGAAATAAAATATGTTAATATTTAACATATAAATCTTGAAGGCATCAGGCACTTGACAAGACCTCTCACAGCAATCAATAGCGGAGTTACTTCAAGACTTGGGCCATATATTCTGGAAATAAAAAGTGAAATCAGAGTCATTAGTGTATGGAAGTCACACATAAAAACTTTATGTTTGGTAAAGATGATTCGAGAGAAAATGCCTTCAACCTGTTGGTCAGGGAACACTCAACACAATGGCTATGTGTTTTCTGAACTAGTGGAAACTAAATCAAGTGTCACATCAAGTCTAGGTATGTCACATGGGTTACTATTTCGTGTTCACAGTCATGATGACAAGCAACACAGATACAGGATATAAAGCATAAAGCAACTGGGTAAATTCCTCAAAGCCACACGGCTAGTAAGAATGGAGTTGGAACCTGAAATTAGTATATATGTTCCCAAGAAATACACTCTGATTAAAATGCATTGCTCCTTAAGTTTGCGCTGTAACACAGCAGTTACTCACCTGGCTGTCTACTTAACAGAAATAAAAAGGTACACATGAGCATCTGTAGTTTGGCAGTAGCTAACAAGTAGAAATAACTTTCCATATATTGATGAATGGGTATATAAATTGTGCTGCTATTGTGCAATGAAATAAAAGCAATAAAAAACAAACTAATAATATCAAGTACAACATGAAGAAGCTTCAAAAACACACTAAGTGAAAAAAACATGCAAGATACTAGTATTCCATAAAGAATTCTAAAATGGCCCTGAGTGGGAACCTCGGTTCTACAACTTGTATCATCTCTCTCCTTGAGTTGGAGCAGGACAATGAAGAAAGTAGAACAGTCAGTTTTTTGGTTAGATTAGCTTGTACAGAAAAGTCTAAGTGATTATACAAATGTAATTAGATTAATCTTTAGGCAGTAATTTGAGATCCTTGTGGGGGTGTCTGGCTTAATCAGGCAAACACTTGTAAGGAGATTCAGATTTTCCCTATAACAAGAATAAGATAGATTCTTTTAATGACATTGAAGAAAAAACATGTTGTGGACTGCCTGTGTGCCGAGGACCTGAGAAATTACCTCAAAGCAGTCTTCACCTGTCAGAACACACAGGTTCTGTTCTACAACAATAAGAAAATCATTTCTGCCAAAGCCCCTAGTGATTTAGAATGTGAGTTTTCCCTCGTCAGAATCCAGGTGAGAACAGCTTGGCACCTACCTTGACTGTCACCTTGTAAGATACAGAGCAGTGAACCCAATGGCATTGGACTTCTTAATCTACAGGAATTGTGATTAAAATAGATATTGTTTTATTCTAGTAAATTCTATCATTATATTTATGAAAAACCTCTAGAAGTGGTTTCTAACACTTTGTCAGAAAGATCTGCAGCTCTGGATCAAAGTACCTGAGAGAAAAGAAAGAAGAAAAAGCAAGAGAGCATGAGAGGAAACAATATGTATGAATTGACCCATCTCTGAGATTGACATCAAGTGGTGTGTGTGTGTGTGGCTCAAAGAACTCCAGGAAGACATTGGAAAACTGAGCTACAATATGATCCCCATTTTTTTGATCCAACTCTGAATGGTACGTACACATGGCATATTAAAATATCTTAGTGATGTCTTAGAGAACTGAACTTCCTGGGTAGCACCATCCATAGATAAGACAAAGCTACTTGGATTGATCATTTTCTGAAATAAAAAGCAAAAGTTTCCATTCTCCAGAGATAGCTAAAAATACACAAAGACAAGCCCAAATCACTCTGCCTATAAAAGAATAGGGGAAAAAAAAACATTGAATGCTTAAGGGAAAACACAGTCAACAAATGTGGATTCTGAGATGATTCAGATATTGGAGAGAGTTTTAATCACCCATGCTGATCACTTTTTGTGAAATGCAGGTGATCTCTTTGAAACAAATGCAGAGATGGAATTTTTTTTTCAATGAGAAACCAGGCATAATTAGAGAATCAAATGGTCGTTTCAAAAGGAAAACATAGGTTCTGTAAAACAACGATGTTATACTTGTGATGAGAGAGGAAAGAACAGATGAATTTAAAAATCATTCATTACAGCAGCACAGTCAGTGGTTAGATGGAGTAATGGAGGGAACTCTTAGGGGCCCTGGATCTCCAGGAAGGGATAAGGGTTGGCTGGCCATTCATGACCCTCCCCAAAGGGAGCCTTTGTCATAAAGAACATAAACTTCTGACCTCAGTAATCCACGCCAGGCCCAGTTGGTAAGAAAGATAGCTTCAAAACCTCAGAGGAGAGTAGGAGGACCTCAAGGATACCCATGGGTCCTTTCTGTGTTGCTCTGCATTGTCACCTATTTTGTTGTCTCCTCGCCATAAAATGAAAGCAGGTTCTATTTCCACAGCAATCTGAAGTAGCTCTTCTGACTCTTCCCAAAGAAATGTGGAGTTAATATTATTCACATGTGAGTGAACCAGGTATTCAAATAGGTCTTTGTGAACTAAAGCTTTGTTGAGCCCGATGTACTTAAAATATGGAGAAACAGAAGTAAAACTTGTCTTTCAGCTGTCAGTACCCGAGTCATGAGTGGATGGTGAGGTGTCATTTGCTCTGTAATGGCAAACCCCGAAAGAACCTTTGTCCAAAGGACTGGGGTGGGACGGATATCAATAGGTCTGGTCGGGCTGTGTTACATTTTTCAGAACCTGGTGGATGTCATGGTACAGATGTCACATGGGGTGCTCCATACAAAGTCTAACTCAGGGGGAATTCTGGAAAAGGGATATAACTCCCAAAATCATCGTCACATCAACGGCACTTAAAATCCAGAAAAGAAAATGTCCAGAGTGGGATAAAAGATGACCGATTTAACAAAAAAACAACAACAACCCAAAGTCCTATGAACAATGCAGAAAATGCCACTGGTATCAGAGTATCTTCCCCAGGAAAGAACAGAAAGGAGTTGAGGGACTTACCATTATCTGGTGGTAGTTCACAAGCTTAGTTCAGATACAAGTGAAAATGCATTGGGATACAGGCAGTAGTTCCTGTAGTTATGAGAAGAGAAATGAAGAAAATAGGCCCAGATGAACTGTGGGGTGCAGAGATTCTTGTTCTGCTTGTTTCCACTAGAAATGGAAGCACCAGTACAAAGGCCTTCACAATAACAGCTGGAATAGGACATCTATCACACACATGGTGGAAGCCTGCACCCCACTGCTTTTTTAGCCCAGGCATTTATAAGTCTTGAGGATGTAAAGGGCGACTTTATTAGTTAGGATAATGAGAGATCATGGGTTCTTAGGGTTATTGTCTATAGTGATGTTGTTGGATGAGCAGGAGGCAGCTGGCTCTCTGTGGTTTTCATAAGAAGACATCCACCTCACCAGGCTACCACCGTGAGGAGCAGTTTAAAGGCATAAATGAAGATGGATCATTTTCCAAATCCCATGGCTTTTCTTTGTGGAGCTTTTTGCCCTGAGATTATAGAAATGGATGGTTTTATGGCCACTGGAAAAAAGAAAAGCACAGCTGTAGACATGATACATAATATGACCAGAAATTGTCTAGGAATGGGGAGGATTATGGAAGCATTATCTGTGCAGTGTTGTCAAGTTCAAAGCTGCATGTGTCACATCCTACCTTACATCCCCAGAGGGGTCCTAGAAGTCAGAATGTCCTGGAGCCACTTTCAATTATATGCATGACTACTTAGAATATTCTTAGTGGTTCTCTTTTTTCCCCCCTTTAAAAAAAATTTGTGCCAAGTTAAAAAAAAAATGTCCTCCAAACCCAATCATTTTCTGCTGCTCCTTTTTTTTTTTTTTTCTCTCTGTAAAACCAGAGCCAAATTTCACCTGCCTTGGTGTGAAGCTGGGCTACCACTATCTTCATTCCCCACACAGAGTCCTCAAAAATGCAACTTTCCTTAGGATATACTAATTTTCAAAATGATGCAATTTTACAGTCATTCATAAGGAAGCCCCAGGAGCTTGAAACAATATTGAAATTAAGCTTCGTGTGTAAAAACATTATGTGCTTTCCTTCCAACCTCTCTGTATTTCTTCTCTGTGCTCTGAGTGATAACACCTCCATAAAGCCTCAAGGAGACACTGGAGGAGCTGCTTTGCTTACACCTAGGGGTGCAAGGCCCTTGTAAATCTTGGCTCTTGCCATGCTTGGAGCTGATTAAAGTGTGCTGGCTTGCTCTAGTGTGTGGTGCCTTCCTGTATTTTCACTCTCATTGCCAAATACCAGCAGTTACCAACAGGGCTCCCTGGTCTACGTTTGCCAAGCATAATGTTTTGAAATTAAAAATCTGAAGAAATGGTGCAATGACTGCTTGATCAGGTGGTTTCTCCTTAGGAAATGGCTAAATGGAAGGACTCAGCATAACCTCCCAGTGGTGGCTTCAGTGCAGAGTGTGAATTTAAAGGGGCAGGATTTCTTTGCTACATTAGATGAACAGGATCAGTGTGAGGATCTTTGTTCTTTGAGATGTTTCTTTCCAGATGGCATTTGTTACATTTCTGATTTGAGGTATGGCAGATGCTATCCTAGGATAAACAGTGATCATTCAGAAGTATATAAAAGAGAAAATAAAGCTGGGTGCTGGTGGCTCATGTCTGTAATCGTAGCTACTCTGGAGGCTGAAATCTGAGGATTATGGTTCAAAGCCAGTTGGGGCCTGAACTCTGGGCCTGGGCGCTGTCCCTCAGCTCTTCAGCTCAAGACTAGCGCTCTACCGCTTGAACCACAGTGCCACTACCAGCTTTTTTTTCTGCTTATGTGGTGCTGAGGAATTGAACCCAGGGCCTCATGCATGCAAGGCAAGCGCTTTACCACTGAGCCACCTTCCCAGCCCAAGGGGCAGACTCTTATCTCCAATTAATCATAGAAGAAGCCAGAAGTGGTGCTGTGGCTCAAGTGGTAGAGTGCTAGCCCTGAGCAAATGGAGCTCAGGAACAGCAACCAAGCCTATAGTTCAAATCCCAAGACTGGCAAAAAAAAAAAAAAAAAATGGAGAAAATAAAATAATGCATAATCTCAGCAAACTTACATTATACTCTGTATATAGATCTAAGTATGAATGTAATAAACATATGTAGCAAGATGCAAGTTTGATGGGCTTAGAAATATTTTCAGATATGCTAAAAACTGTTAATTTTTGTATAACACTCTCTCTTATGTGAAAGTACCAATTTATTTCTATTGGCTGCTTAGATATTTTCCCCCTTAAGTTTTGCACAATTATGACTAATATATAATGGACTATTTTGGGTATGAGTGTATATGATGCTGAGGATTGCACCTAGGAACTTGTGAGTGTTAAACAAGTGTTCTACCATTGAGCCACACCCCGAGCCCTACAATAGAATTTTGAGACTCTTGGTCAACAAATATGGTGATTTTCTTATATTTTATAGAAATGCAGTTCAACTCAACTGACTTGAACATTTAAAGAGCTCAGGATCAGAGTACATGCAAGATGTCACTGCTGAGAGTTTCACAGAGTAGGAAACTGCATTCTGATTCACAATTACCACACTGAGGGTTTACCCTGAAAAATAGGTTTGCTGACCTTAATAGGACTTCATTATCTTAATCTGTATTTCCTTTACTACATGACATGAATCTGAATTTCTCAAGGATAATTATCTAAATTCTAGTAACAAGAAATATTGTGCTAAAATAATCATTAAAAATACAATCTTCAATGAACTTCATTGAACATATTTCTAATTTCTACAAGCAAATGAAGTAACTTATAATTTTCACTTTGTTAATGAGAAAATTTAAGCTCAATCAGCTTAATAATATGAGTGATAAAACCACCATCCAAACCTTGATGCTTCTGGTTTGAATCTAACATGTGTTCATTTTCACTATATTATACACAGTTTTATCTGAACAGCTCAATGAAAATGATTTTTCTGAGGCACACATGCTTTGTAATAGCCACTAAAATAAAACCCAGCAGCTCCCCCTGGAATGACCAAATCACCTGGATTTTCAGACAAATTGATCACTCACATGACAGAAAAGGCCAAAGTGAAAATTACTCTGATAATCTAGGCTGTGATCTCATGATCATATTGTGATGTTTGAGTAGCTCTCATCAAGAATCCTGATTGCAAAATGGATGCAGATCAACATAGATCTTTCTCGAATCAATACAGCTTCTATCCCTGTATTTCCTAGCACAGCTTTTCCTGATGCATTGCAGCTCCTGTGAATTCTTCAAGGTTACATTGATCACGCACTTGATATTGCTGGGAGCTGTGTTTGGAATGTGCAATTTTGGTTCATTAATGAAGGAGCCTGTGCAGGTCATTGAAAGGGACCAATGAAACTAAAAATACGAAGACATCACAGAACCATAGGCCTGCTTGGCTTTTTAAAAATCATTGGCAGTGCCAAATATCCTTGATAGTGAATCTGGCATTAATGGTGCCACTATTTTGTCCACCTCTACCCAGTAAATACCTTGGGAGAGAGAGAGAGAGAGAGAGACAGAGACAGAGAGAGACAGAGACAGAGAGAGACAGACACAGAGAGACAGAGAGACAGAGAGACAGAGAGACAGAGACAGAGCAACAGAGAGACAGAGACAGAGAGACAGAGAGACAGAGACAGAGAGTATACACTAAAGGAACTTACTAGCCCAGAGTGTAAGACAAAATTAAACACATAAAACAATCATAGACCAAAGAATAGCAGTTATAATTAATTGCTCAGGTGCTTCCCATGGTTGAGAAGAGTATATGTAACCCTTGAGAAAGTATGTGCACCCATATGCTAGCAGACATTTCCGCATGTCAAAAAAGTTTCAGAGGTTAACATGACTTCTCAAAGAGTTTGTTTTCTTTTTTATCAGAGAATTGATTTACTTCCAAATGAATCAGTTTTATTATCACCTGAGGAACTGTTGAAAGCACACAGTCCTTAGAACGGAGCCCAATAAAAAGTGCACTGATAAATTTTTCTGGCCCTTTGGCACAGCTGTTCTGACTATATCATACGCGATCAACAGGTCTCAGAAGGCCATTCTCCATTCACACCCCTCTCCATCAAAACACACACATCCTGTACCCATGGAGTTGTTTATTTTAGTACCAAACATCAAGGGAATAAGACAGACCTTGAAGACACTTGTATTTTCATGAATGACATTTGTTTATATTTTCATGAATACAGCATTACCTATGTTTTGTAAATGGGTTTGGACACAGAAGATTGCACATGAAATATGTTTTGTCCCAGCACCAGTGTTCACCCTTGTAATTCTAGCTACTCAGAAAGCTGAGATCTGAGGACCTCCATTCAAAGCTATTTTAGAAAGTTAATGCCGAAGACTTAATCTCCAATAAAAGAGCAAACAGCCAGAAGTGGAGGTGTGACTCACGTGATAGTACACTAGCAAAATGTCTAAGCAAGAGCTCAAAGCCCCAAGTTCACATCCTAGACCTCCAAAAAAGTAAAAAGAAAACAAATGTTGCTATGACACTGAATGGCAACAAATAGTATCTGCTTCTAATACTGCTGGTAAATGAGTCGCTATCCTTTTACCAGTAAATTAAAAGCACAAATAAAACATTGGGATTTGGTTTGTAGAAAGATGTTACAATAAGGAAAGTTGTTAATGAGGAAATATACCAAGCTGATAATACATAGAGTCCGAACTGCTGAGCCAAAGTTGTGATTTCAATATGGAAATAATTATTTGTCCATTACTATTAAATCTTAGAGCAATCTTGCTTTCTTATTGGTCAGGGGTAGAGGTTGCATGGAACAGAATACCCAGATTAGTTTTAGTTTAAAGTCTCTCTTTCTCTTTCTGTCTGTCTGTCTCTCTCTTTCTCTTTCTATGTCTATCTATCTCTATCTATCTATCTATCTATCTATCTATCTATCTATCTATCTATCTATCTATCTATCTATCTATCTATCTATCTATCTATCTATCTATGTATCTATCTATCTATCTATCTATCTGTCTATCTATCTGTCTATCTATCTGTCTGTCTGTCTGTCTGTCTGTCTGTCTGTCTGTCTGTCTGTCTGTCTGTCTGTCTATCTGGAAATGGCTTGTGGATGAATGGGGACCTGGAATATATGGTCTTAGGTTTTTCTATCAGTGCTCCTGGAAGGCACATGAAAATGGTCCAGGGACTATATTGAGTGAGCAAATCTCCTACCTGGCTTCATGAATATATCAGCTGCTCTATATTTAAGTTAATGAAAATCTGGAGGCTTACAAATCATTTATGAGGTTCTTTCTTGGAATTTTTTTCTATTTATCTTTTGCTAGCCTATCTAATAGCAAAAAAATGAATACAGAACACTTGCATTTTTACTCATCAATATAATGCACACTATACAAATATAGAAAAATAAAGAGACATTAGAGATATTTTCTCTCTTTATGAGGCTTCCTCAGAGCCAGTATTGGATTTTGAACTTTTGCAATTATTAGTCTTTAGTAGTTGAAGGTTGGGAACTCTATGATCTATTCATTCAGCTTTAATTTGGGATGTGTTAGAAGTCTTTCCAATTGAACAAATTACTTGGATATGGCAACTAGTGGAGGTATTATAGGATAGAAACAAAGAATCTGCACCTGTAAAACCAGTAAACAGGTAACACAGAAAATGTCTTTCATTACTTGTTTGAATAGTGAAGTATCTAGCTTTTCAATGTGTTGTTTGTATTATTATTTGCAAATTTATCATTTACAAATTATTACTTATAAATTTAAAAGTTGCTAGTCATTACATGAATGTGTAAAGCAGATTAACATGAAATGTCTACAGTTTTGGATCTAACAAGTCCTGTTTGAGGCTCTAAAATGAACTCTAAATGAATTGACCTTAAAATAATCAGATTTAGGGTCACTGGGCAACCTATATTAGATTCTGGAATACATACTGTGCCGGCTGGACCCTTCTGGGTGGCAGGATGTGGCAGAATAAAACCATAAGCAATGGGCTCTGCCACATAGACTGCTGAACTGTCAGATTTTTTTTTTTTCAGATTCTGTGGCTCAGGCACCCGCGAAGCAGTAGATTTGCGATGAATAGTGCCCATATTGATTTTTCCATAATGGAGTGTAAAAGAAAAATGGATAGGTTTTGTTGCAGGTATTTTCATGGGGTACTAAATTGGAGGATTAGTTGCAAACAGCAGTACTGATAAAGTCTGCTGTCCATCTTGATGGTTGGGTCTTTCTATTAAAATGACACATAAATAACCTATTATATCCCCCACCCATGGAAATTCAAATGCACCTGTCAACTTGATAAAGCACTTGCCTGGAGGGAAGCATTGTTTACATTTTCACTCCATTCTTCAGGAAAAAAGTGAGATTCTAATTATTTCGCCCACTGTAAATTAATGCTGACTATGATGGTTAGCATATCTCTGTATTGTTACATCTTTTGGAAAGTTAAATAATAGAACTCTTCCATCATGTATTATGCAATGTGTATTTTATGACAGCCTTCCTGGAGCTCTTCTCATTCCTCTCTGTATGAAATGCTTATTTCTTCTCTGACTCATGTGCTTTCTGCCTCTTTTTCTTTCCATTTTTGGGGGAATTTTTTGTTGATACTAGTTATCAAACTTTACCCTTTCCTCTTTAGCCAGCCTTGTTTTCTTTCCTTTACTGAAATACATATGAACAATGTTCAGCTGACCACTCTGTTTTGAACAACCAAGATTGTGTAAGCCCTTTAGCCTCCTGGGATATTGTCCCCATTAGATAGATCATGTCTGAAGACATCATGTAGTTACATTTAGGATTGTTGCCTTTTGGGTCACTGAATTAATTGTCTTAAATTTACCTATTTCTTGTTATCCTCATGGTTTTCTCCTGGTTTGCAATTGTGATAAAATTATGTTGAAATATGCATTTTATACTAAGCTCTAAGTTATTTCCCCAACTATCTGCAGTCCCTCTTTCAGATTTGTGTACATATATCCTCATCACCACACACAATACCAATTTCTTCATAGGAAAAAATCACGTCGAGACACATAGTCTTTATGAATTCTTGTAAACACCTGGTAAGTTGCCTAATAAACCTGCAGTCCAGTGCTGTCCTATAGTTGTGAGTCCTGAGTGTCCTATTATTTCCTTTCCATAGGCACTCATTATTATATTTACTGATTGAGTACACTGCTTATTTAAATCTGTGTGTCCACTAGTAAATTTGTAATTAAATTCTCTGAAGAGAAAAGGGGAAATATTTACATTAGAGCTGCCCAATTGAAGACTTCTGGGAGGACATTGTAAGAACCAGAGATACGGTACAATGGCTTGCCTCCTACATTCTAGCATAGACTTTTCAATTCTTTTCTTAATATTTCTCCATGTGGTGACTTGATTCCTTGGGTCCACTTTTCTTCTCTTGTAAGGCTTAAGTCAATTTCTATCATAATCTTCTCGAATGCCACTTTCTTCCCAGAAGTAAATCCCAGCTTTAGTTCAAGAAATTATACCACAAAAACATTGACAAATTTAAATTGGACAATTTCAACATAAATGATTTAAAGATCTGTAACTATGCTCCTATTGAGCTAATTTAGCAAAAACTAAATTAATGGTAGTACCTTTTGGCTATAAACAGTAAGGCAATTTAATAACTTCATTACTTTAACTCATTAGTTTGGAAATC
Source organism: Dipodomys spectabilis (assembly GCF_019054845.1). NCBI lineage: Eukaryota > Metazoa > Chordata > Mammalia > Rodentia > Heteromyidae > Dipodomys > Dipodomys spectabilis. Next base: position 830,299 of record NW_024870886.1, on the reverse strand, counting down.
ATATTTTAATAATAAATTTATATGTTTTTGAAATCTCTATGTAAATTTCACATCAACCAATCCAGGCTTATTGTTGTAAATTACCAAGAAAGTATACTAAATGATTTGAAAACTATTATACTCTATTATCTGTCAACTTTCATTTAATTTGCAATTCATTTGCTCTATCTTAAAAATTATATGTGTGATTCTAAAAATTGGGACACAAGTTTCATCTCTCTGCCTGCATTTGTGCAAAATAAGTGGTGGATCACACGCTCTAGTTGGTAGACTTTGGTTCTCTTGGAAGTCTTAAAGTTTGAAAGGCCTGAGAGAACTCACAGGTATTCTAAAACTAGACAGCATATTTTGCATTGTGAACTTGTGTCTAGCTGCCCATATGTTTGTCAATAGAATGTGGAGCTATAGTTTTGATAAATATACTTACAGAATATTTCCATATACTTTCTACTGAAACAACTTGAGATCTAGATCAGAACATGTCATAATTTTCATATGTTTGGTTGTGAGTGTGCAAGAGAGAGAGACAGAAAGACAGACAAAGACAGACAGAGATAGACAAAGAGAGAGACAGAGAGATAGAGAGAGATCAAGAGAGAGTAAGGGAGAAGGAAGGGAGGAAGACAAGCCAGGAAGAGAGAGGGAAGGGAGCAGGGGAAAAGGAGGAAGACCTATATCCTCCTTTTATCCAACCTGCCCATTTGTCTATCAGTCTGGTGTTAACTAACAAAATAAATGAAATAAGACAGGACTGCATTCCAGCCTAAGTCACCCAAAATAAACAATTTACAAGTCCAACTGGTCTATTTTCTTGTATAAGGGAGAGAAACCATCCAAGCACCAGTGGCTGGTGCCTGTACTCATAGCTTCTCAGGAGACTGAGATCCAAAGAATCTTCTTTAAAGGCCAACCTGGACAGAATGAATCGGTCAGTAAAACTGTATATCCAAAATAAGTATCAAAAAGCTGGGCTGGAGACATGGCTAAGGTGTTAAAACACTAGCCAAGCAAGTCCTGTGGTCCTGAGTCCAAATTTAAATTTGAGTATCAGGACAGAGAGAGAGAAAGAGAGAAAGAGAGATGGGGGAGGATGGGAGGAGAGAACCTTTGTCTACTATGTATTTGTTGCAGAGTGAAAGAAGCAAATAACCAGTGAGTCTCATGCTAACAAAAATGGAAATGCTTGGTAACCACTGCATCAAGATAGTCTTATCCAAAGACACACACCCTCATGGTTCTTGTTTATTTATTCTGGCTTTGAATTCCTTCAGATTAAAATAAAGCTGCAGGGAAAAATTCTTCTCCATTTGTGTGCTAGAGAAACACAGGAGTGGCACTTGCTATTGACCCTGAGTCCTGGCTCTTTTATGCATTTCCATTCTTGTATAAGCATGTTATTCAAATACCTTGTTTTAGAGGCTTTAGAGGTTGAGTTCATCTAAAAAATTACTGGACAAGAAACTTCATTGTACTCCGAGAAAGTGAAACCCTTATCAAAATGATAAGTATTCATAGGTATAATTTAGTTTTCCTTAGAAGCCATTGTTCTACAGATATAGAAGAGGATGGGAAGTTGGAAACATAAGCAAATATGCAACCAATGATATATTGATATTGATATAAATGTTAAAATAATATGCTCTACGTTTACAGACTTTGCGGTAAGTCTGTCTGGTTAAACAAACCATGATTATGCTGTGAGTAATAGAACAAACAAGTCATTGTCTGGGTCAATCTATGAAGTTCTATTATCACCTGGCCTCTGTTACTTTGCTTTTGTTTTATTTTAGATGAGAAGCCAGAGGTCACTTATTTCTATTTCCCATGTATATGATGTGTCTCCCAGGTCCCTGGTTGATTTAAAGCTGTTTAGGGTTTCCAATAGTTTAAGTATGCTTTGTCTAGGTGACATGGTTCATTCTGACAAGTTTATTCTGACTTGGCTGGCCAGAATGTGTTCTTCAACTGATTTGGTATGTTTCCAGGCATTATTCACTAAACTTATTTTCAGTTCTAATTTTATTTGCTTCTGCTGTAGCCTTTCTTATATACATATTGGACTACTTATTTGAAACTTGCTGGCTTACTTTGGGGTTTTCTTATTTTTTAAGTATTTTTTTCTGTAATGCATTGGTATAATTTCTTTTCATTTGTCTTCAAAGTTTATTTGATCTTTCTCCTGATATCTAGAATCTGTTTTTAATACCAGCCAATAAATTTTTCAGTTGTTATAATTTTTATGTTTAAATTTTTCATTTAGTTTATTTTTTATAATTTTTACCTATCTGGCAAGATGGTTCCTTATCAAAATACTCATCAGGACAATGTTGGTTTTTTTTGTGGGTTTTTTTGGTGGAGAATACTTAATTTTTAAAGATAAGTAAAATAAATCGTACAAATTCTTTTGTTTTCTAACTTTAATATTATTTAGAAGCAGGTTGCTATTGCTGGAGTTCTTTTTAATGATGCCACATTTTCTTCTTTAATTTTTTTCTCAAAATTTGTTGGTTTTGAATGTCATATTTTATATACTGTGTATTTTAAAATGTAGAGATTATGGATTCCTTTATCTTCTTCCAAAAATGAATCTTTTTTTTCCTTTTTTGGTCATGTAGTTAAATCATTACACAACTATGGTGAACTTCTTTCATCTTGGTTGTAAATTTTGTTAGGATAAATCTGAGGAAAGATCGAGGTATGCCTTCAGCTCCTTTAACTTAAGGTATTGTAAGCTCCATATGTGTTCACCACTGTAAATTTTTAGGAACAAATACAAATGATGAATCATTAGCTAAGAGAAGAATCAAATAAAATTACAAATGAAAAAGAGACATTACAATAGATTCCACAGAAATATAAAGACTCTTAAGGGATTACTACAAACATTATCCCCATCCCCCAAAATGAGATAATGGATAAATTACAAGTGTAGAATCACCGGGCGCCAGTGGCTCAAGCCTGTAATCCTAGCTACTCAGGAGGCTGAGATCTAAGGATCATGGTTCAAAGCCAGCCTGGCAGAAAAGTCCGTGAGACTCTTATCTCCAATTAACACTAGAAAACCAGAAGTGGCACTGTGGCTGAAGCAGTAGAGCGTATAACAGGAAGCGCCCAAACCCAGAGTTCAAGCCCCATGACTGACAAAAAAGAAAAAAAAAAGATGTAGAATCTACTACGAGTGGATCATGAAGAAACAGAAAATCTAAATAGGCAAATACAAGTAACAATCAATAATCAATGCCTCAAATATATAAAAGCCAAAGTCATGATAAGCTCATTTGTAAATTCTACCCAGCATTTAAAGAATTAATATCAGTTCCTGTCAAAACTTCCAACAAATTGAAATAAGAAAGCCCTTCCTAGTCTTTGCATAAGACCAGCATTGCCCTGATACCAAATTCAGACACTATTTAAGAAAATAAAATTATAAAGAAAGATCCCTGGTAAATCCACATGTAAAAGTCTTCAAGGAAATTCTAACAAAATTAAAAAAGAATTCAAATGATTAAACACTGTGGTCATGTATTATTCATCCTAAATATACAAAGTTGCTTTAAAATATATAAAGCAATAAATATGATGCATTTTATTGACTGTTATATGATCACCTCATTTGGGCAGGAAAAACATTTGATAAAATATCCTTCAGTGATTAAAACTCTCAAACTTTAAGTAGAAAGAATACCCCTCATACTGCAATTCCACAGCTAATATAATACTCAATGCTGCTCAAGTGGAAAGCTTTAGCCCACTTCCATCCCTTCTGTTCTATGTAGTACTGAAGTCTTGGCCTGAGAAATCAAAGAATAGAAATGAGGCATCCAAATCCAAAGGAAGAAGGTGATATGATCTTCAATACAGAATTAAAAAAATATTGTAAATGTGATGTACAGAGGGATTAGAGTTATATATGTCAGGTAATGAATGCATTTCTTTTTAATAATATTACCCGTCTCTTGCTTTCTCCCATGTTTTCCATTCTGACCCCTCCACTACTTATATGTTTATTTTTAACATAACATCTAGGATCACTGCTGAATTTGTTCACTCTTTGTCCCAACGTTTCTTTGCTCTCTTTTTACTCTCCCCCACATAGATTAATTTACATATAAGACAGTAAGTGCAGAAAAAGCAGCAACAATGGAGAAAAGTAAACAAAATAGAAGAAAACCACTTGATTCCATTTCTTGGCATAAATTTTCATAAATATCACTTTTTATGTTTTTATTATAAAAATAGTGTACAGAGGGTTACAGTAACATGAGTAAGGTAATGAGTCTATTTCCTATCAAGCATTGTTACCTCCTCCTTTGTTTATCCCCTACCATCCCTTCCTTCCTCACCTCCCCAATTCCTCCTCCCCCCAGGTTGTTTTCGACATAGTGTCTTGTACATCTCATTGCTACAATGGGTCAACTTATATCCTTATTTCAGCATTTTGTTATTGCCGTCCGCTCCCTAAATTTGAAAAATGTATATACAAGATGCAGGGCATCAACATCAAATACAGTGAAAACAGGGGTTATACCCGTGGGGGAAGAACATACAAAAGCAACAAAAAAAATCACATAGTATATTTTAAATATGTTTAAATAGCAAGCAAGAAAAAATTGTGTTCCTATCTTGGGGTTCATTTCACTTAACATCATGTTATATGGTCATATATGCATAGTTTGGCCTTTTCTGCTTGTCCTAGACTTATACTAGCTATTGGAAATAAGGGAAACCATGAGACCTATGTTTCTTTGTGCCTGGCTTACTTCACTTAATATAATTTTTTTCAAGCCTTTCCATTTCCTAACAAATGAGGCAATATCACTCTTTCTGATGGAGGCATAGAATTCCATTGTATATATACACCACATTTTCTTGATTCATCCATTTACTGAGGGGCATCTGAATCGATTCCATAGCTTAGCTATGGTAAATAATGCTGCAATAAACATAGTTGTGCTGGTAGATTTAGTATAGCCTTGTTTGTGATCGTTTGGGTAAATGAAAGCTCACAGATTGGGAGATCTTCACTAGCCATATAACGGACAAGGGTCTCATATCTAAAATATACTTAGAACTCAAAAAACGAAATCCCCTAACAACAAATCCTCAAAGAAACAACCACTCCATCAACAAGTAGACTAAAGACTTAAAGAGAAACTTCTCTGAAGAGGAAATAAGAATGGCCAATAGACACATGAAGAAATGCTCAACTTCTCTTGCCATAAAAGAAATGCAATATAACGACCTAGCTTTAGTTTTCTACAAGTGATTAGCCAATTTTGCCAATACCATTTACTGAAGAGACTGTCTTTCTTCCATTCTACTTTTTTAGCTCCCTTATTGCAGATTAGGTGGCTATAGGTCTGTGGGTTCATTTCTGGGTTTTCAATTCTATTCCATTGGTCCTCAGGTCTGTTCTTGGTGCCAGTACCAAGCTGTTTTGATGACTATGGCTTTGTAGTAAAGTTTGAAATTTTGTATTGATATTCCTCCAGCACTGTTCTTTCTGTGAAGGATCGTTTTTGCTATTTGGGATCTTTTATTGTTCCATATGAATTTTTGGATTGCCTCTTCTATTTCAATGAAGAATGAGGTTGGAATATTGATAGGTATGGCACTGAACTTGTAGATAGCCTTGGGAAGTATTGCCATTTTCATGATGTTGATCCTTCCAATCCAGGAGCATGGGAGGTTTTGCTACTTTCTAAGTTCTGTTTTGATTTCCTTTTTCGGGTTTTAAAGTTTTCATGATAGAGGTCCTTCACTTCTTTGGTTAAGTTAATTCCTAGGTATTTTATTTTTTTGTGGGCCTATTATGAATGGATTTGCTTTCCTGATTTCAGTCACACTTTTCTCAAAAATTATATTAAGTGAAGTAAGCCAGGCCCAAAGAAACATAGGTCCCATGGTTTCCTTTATTTACAATAACTAGTACATGTCTGAGACAAAGTAGAAACAGCCAGATAAGTTGATGTTAGGCAAAATGAACCCCAAGATAAGGATTCAAATGGTTTTTCTTTCTTGCGATTGTTTCTAACATATTTATAAGATGATTTCTTTGTTGCTTTATATGCAAATAAAAATATTCCACCTCACCCCAGTTAGAATGGCTATAATCAAGAAATCTAATAATGAATGCTGGAGGGGATGTGGCCAAAAGGGAACCCTACTGCATTGCTGGTGGGAGTGTAAACTTGTTCAATCATTTTGGAAAGCAGTATGGAGGTTTCTCAAAAGACTCCACATAGAGCTCCCCTATGACCCAGAAAATATCACTTTTTTGATCACATGCATCTACTATTGAGCTTTTGTGATGCTCTTCTAAGAATATTCTCCTTTGGTCTCACTGTGTGAATGTTGAGAGTCTTTTATAATTTATCATGTACAGTTTTTTTTGTCTTTACCATTTCATGTGTTTACTTATAGATTCATAGGCACATTCTAGTTACAATTATTGAAGGAAATGAGGCAACCTATATTTCTTTGGATTTGGCTAACTTCTCTTAATATAATTTTTCCAAATACAGAAAATTCTGCTTTACCAAAATATCTGTCCAAAGTAATAAACTAATTCTGTAAAGGTACAAGATAAAAATCAATATGGCATTTCTCTATACCAATAATGAGATATTAAAAGCAATCAAGAGAGCAAGTTCATTTACAGTAGAACCAAAAGTAAAATGACAAGGTGCTTAGCAATAAGTTTAACCAAGAAGCTGAAAGATATATATACTGTAAAATATTAAACCTAGGTGAAAGATATAAAAGACTCATATCGTAGAAATTGTTGAAATGGCCATATTATGCAATACAGCTACAGATTCAATGCAATCCCTACTGAACTTTCAATGGTATTTTTCAAAGAAATAGAAAAATGAGAGTTAATATGAATCTACAAAAGACCTCAATATCCAAAACATTCTTGAGCTAAAAGAACTTAGTTAGATGTGTGACATGACCTGGTTTCAAACACAGCACAGCTCTAGCAATCAAAAAAGCAAAGTATAGATATCAAAAGGATATACCTAGACAGATTAATGGAATGAAATAGAGATCCCCAAAATAAATTCACACGCTATTAGACCTGGAAGATGCCTTAGAAATTATTTAATTCAAGCTATTGAATAATAAATCAGAGGCCATGTTCTTTCTTTTATTGGTAATCAAACAGAGGCCAGATTGAATTAGTGGCTGAGACAGGAAACAGTGTAGGCATTCTGCTTCTCTGACATTGTTCTTCCTGATAGAAAACAGAGGGTCCAGAAATCATTTTTCACAGCCAAGTCCTCCAAAAATACTTGCTTCCCACTTGAACATTAAAGCATAGATCCATGATTCTGAAAAGAAAAATATAATTTTTAAGTTCCATTGAAATGGATACTTTAGAATATTTTCATATTTAGCAGTGTTAAAATGAGTCTTTTTGAAGGAGTACAGACTGAATTCTGGGGGTGGATGGCTGTCCAGTCATATTGGCATTCTACTATTTGCTAATTTTCCCCCTGAGTATACTTTTGTGCCCATTTCTGCTTCATTTACTTTGCCTGATAATTAAATGTAATTAAACATATAACCGGATCATTCCCTGTGTTAAGTTTTTAGGGGGCTATCATATCAATATACCATAAGCCAGTGATTTGAACAACAGAAACTTGCTGCCCCCTATTTTGTGAATTTACTATTCCAAGATCAAGATGTCAGCAGGCTTGGTTTCATCTCAGGTCAATATGTTCCATTCTTTCTCCCCTAGTTTCTGGTAGTATGATGGTAATCATTGGCTTTTCCTGGTGGTAGATACATCATTCTACATCATACAGCGATGAAATATCTCCCTACCCCAGCTCCCATGTTCTGATTTCATCTCTTATTCATTGTTTTTCATTCTATTAGCATTTTTTGCTCTATCTTGAACACAGACCCCAGAGCCACCTACTTGTTGCTCCCTCTTCTTATTACAGTGTTTCTACAATTGCATCTATGAGGCACATTCTCACCTCCTTCAAGTCTCTTGTCTAATGTGCCTTCTCAGAACTTTGCAGAATAAAAGTAGGTGCTCTCCATCAAAGAGCGTTCAAGGGGCCCTTTCACCCAAATCCAGTACTACTCGCAACTTGGTTTCAATTTTCTTCTCAGTACTTCACATTTATCCAGTTAGTGTTTATCTATCTTCCTCCCCTGGAATGGAGCTGCTTTAATTCTTTGTCACCACATTTCTTTGGCACATGTATCTATTTCAATAGATAGATACATGTTGAATAGTTGAAATAATGGATGAATTTGCTTTGAAGAAATCCTTTTTAAATCAGGAGTCCTAAATAATTATAATTTGTAATTCTTAATTTCTCCCCAAATCGCCTCTGCTGTGGTCAGTTTTCTGTGTGATTTCTTTTTTTCCTTCTCTTTTTTTTCTGCTCTGGAAAAGTCATGTTCAAAGAGTGAATTGCCATTTACACAAAGGACAAGCTCCAGAGTTCAAGTATGGGACTAGAATGAGAAGCCAGGAAATACTCACCCCTCCAAGTCTCAAAAGGCAGAAACGTCTTGAATCTCTGGACTCACTAAAAGTTACTAAACTGGAAGTTTAGGTAAAAGATACACCCTGAATCCCTCATTAAAAAATAGAAAATATTTCACATATGAAAACTTCACTTAAAGGTAATTTTTTCCCTTTCCCTTATTCTAAGTTCCAGCCCAAGAAAGAGATCTAACTATCTACCTATTATCAGTTTCAGGTTTGATTTAGGCTTTCTCAAATGCCTAGATTTTCCGTCTGAGTAGTCATAACTGACTACTTTAGAATTATTATTATTTATGTCTCATTTTCCTTACTACATTGTAAGTTTCATGCAGGTCAAGAACGTATTTTATTCTGTATCTCTTATGACAGCTAGCTTGCAAGATGGACTGAAAACTATTTTTATGTAGTAAAGAGGACTTTGTTAAAACTTAGTGCAAATGATACATACTGATTTCCTTTTATTGTTGCAAAATACAACTAGGAATTGGACATTATTCCTCTAAGAGGAAGATATTAGATTAAATGCATTCATTTTTGCCCTTAAACCATTACTATGACAATAATACATAATTCATTGCATAAGGCACATCGGGTTCACTTTTCATGTCCCTTCAGTATTATTGTTCTTGCAGGTACCGATGTGGTTTCTACTTCCTTCATTTCAGACTTATCACCCATAAAAATCAAAATAATGCTCTCTTACTTGTAGGAGTGTTTAATGAGGCAATTAATTATCACAGAATGCATTGTAGCTCTTGGAGTACATTTGGAGTAAAGGTTTTCTGTGCGTGCGGAGGGGTATTATGACGTGGACAATGTTCACCTTGTGGGTGGCATGGGCGAAAAGGTATGTTGAGAGAGAGAGAGAGAGCACACACCTGAATTGAGAAAGAGTTCAGATACACATAGTGGGATGTTGATAGTTAGTTTGCTTTCTTAATAGCTCTGAGAAATTGCCTTCGTATTATTAGAAATGCCAACTTAAAAGAGCCATTGCAACTGATATATCCACATTGCACTTGGATAAAAAAAACAAGTGAAATTTAAGAGCTGCCAGAGTAGGCATGATAAAAGGAACAGGAAACAAACACATAGGTTTTAGTATTGGATCCATTTCAGTCACTTAACTCTATGATTTATTTTTCTAATACATGTATTTTTAATGCCTACTGTAAGCCAGGCCCTCTTCCTTCTCCTCATGAAGTTTGTATCTGCTTGCAGAAAACTAGATAAAAAGCAAATATCCCAGGAAATATATAATATGGATGATAGTAAGACTTGAGTTAATGTTATGACAAAAATCAAGCATAAGGTACAGCTGAGGGTGGAGATACTATCTCCTTTGGAATGGTCAGGAAAGACCCCCCTCCTCCCCAAAAGGTGACATTTGTATAGTCTTGAAGGAAGATGTGAGCCAAGTAGGTGTCTGGGAAAGATTCATGTAATACCCCTTGTGAAACTCATGTCTGAGCATGCTCAGTATGTGATAAGTTCAAGCCTGCTGCTGCCAATCTTCCCTCCTACATTTGCAGTATATTTATCTTGCTGAACATGGCTTTTGAAATAACATTAGAGTACAAAAATCATATTCCTAATTCATGTAGTTTTTCCCCTTTCAGTTGATATAAAATATGTTCACAACTAAAATCTGAAGTTGTTTATCCTGAAAGTATAGTATATGCACACACACACTTACACACACACACACACACACACTTATACACACACACACACACACACACACACATGCCTCCTTCCAATATTTTGCTTGTCATACTGTGATATTTTCTATCATTAAAGAAAATGAAACCAATGGATGAACTTAAAACCCCGTAGTAGTCACCAGCAGAGAGAGCAGGTTACCTTTCAGGTGAAAATTTGCCAGACAGAGAAAATACATTTTACAACATATGCATTGAAGTAGAAGTAAAAGTGCCATTCTAAATGGCATTTTAACTTTCGTTTTGTTGTTATTGTTGTTGTTGTTGTGTGAGCAGGGTCTCAATATGCTCCCTAGATTGGCCTTGAACTCCTGGACTTAAGTAATCTTCTTGTCTCAGCCTCCTGAAAATCTCAGAATATATTTGTGCCAGTCATCACACCCAGCTTGACTGATATTTCACAAATTAAAGGAAAAGTGATCTTTAGATTAGTAGCTATATTAAGCTCATTCTAACAATGAGTTAGCAGCTTCTGGGCTTTAATGGAGCAGAGTCAATGTTTTCTTCTATGTCGCAGCAACATATTTCAAGTTTACTATCTGCAAAGAAAAGGAATTTGGTCATGTTTGTTCCCTGCAGATCGTTGGGCATACACATTGTTTTAAAATTTAAGTTGAGTGACTCTAATTATTTTTCCTTTGTTTTGTCATGCCAGTAACAAATGCTTTGCAGGGAATTTCAAATTTTAATTTTTTGCTTCCTGATATTTAGGAAAGAATGTTGGATATTGTGAAATTTCCCTTTCACAACTGAGGTTTCTTACCCGCCATGGATTGGGAGACGATCTTCACTAGCCATACAATGGACAAGGGTCTCATATCTAAAATATACCTGGAACTCAAAAAATTAAATCCCCCTACAACAAATCCTCAAAGAAACAACTGCCCAATACATAAGTGGGCTAAAGACTGAAAGAGAAACTTCTCTGAAGAGGAAAGAAGGATGGCCAATAGACACATGAAGAAATGCTCAACCTCCTTAGCCATAAAAGAAATGCAAATCAAAACAACATTGAGATACCACCTCACCCCAGTTAGAATGGCTATAATCAAGAACTCTAATAACAACAGATGCTGGAGGGGATGTGGCCAGAAGGGAACCTTACTGCATTGTTGGTGGGAGTGTAAACTTGTTCAACCACTTTGGAAAGCAGTATGGAGGTTCCTCAAAAGACTCCACATAGAGCTCCCCTATGACCCAGCAATCCCACTTTTGGGCATTTACCCAAATGATCACAAACAAGAACACACTAAAGCTACCAGCACAACTACTTTTATTGCAGCAGTATTTACCATAGCTAAGGAACTCACCCGCTGACTTTAACATGAAGCGCAGTGGTAGGTAAGGGATAACACTGATGGTCATGTGATGGTAATGACTAACTGTAGTGAAGCAATGCATTCACCACCTGTAGAGTTTATCTCTCAGAGAAGTAGGTGGCTGCAGCAGGGGTGGATGGATTTTTCCCTTGACCCCTCTCCCTTCTGTCCTCACTCACACATCCCCCTTTCTGACTTCACTCCTAATCTCAAGTTCCTGGTACTATGCTTTCAAAGTCATAATGCATTACTAACTTCGCAAGTATTCAGTGTGAGCAGGGAACTGTGGCAGAAGGTTACTACTGTTAATGTTTGCATGCATACCCACAGGCAACAATTTGGGAAATAAGGCCAAGATCTGTTTGTGATTCTTTCATGAACAGTCCTGCCATTTTTTTCTCTCACATTTAGTCCTGTTTCTTTGAGATTTGAAAATATCATAACCAGAAGTCAAATTCTTTGTAGTTTCTTGATTATTTTTAAAGAATTTGATTTGGGGAAGGGAAGGGCAATAACAAAATGGTGAGAGAAAGGACAGAATAAACCAATGCAAAAGCCATAGGCACCAGACACTGTGTTGGAAATGAACTTTACAACTTAGGGGGAGGAGTTAAAGGGGAGGGGCAGTGGGAGTAAAATGAGGGAAGGATAACTGTTTGACAAGAAATGTACTCATTACCTTACTTATGTAACTGTAACTCCTCTGTACAACACCTTTACAATTAAATTAAATTTAAAAAAGAACTTTATAGTAGTGATATGAAAGGTATGTTTACACCAATAGAATTTACACTAATAGATATGAGGTATAAAATTGTTTTTTGCCAAAATAAGAGATATTTTGTAATAAAACTTATGACAGAATGTGCATACAAAGACATTCGCGTGTGAGTTTACTTTCCTCCAATAGCATATTTCCTGTCTCAACTATGAACAGGTAATTTTGTTCAGAAGCATGACATTTTTTGTCACTGTACCATAATTTGTTGCTTTTCTTTAAATTGGTTCAAATTGGAGTGATTGTTTTATACTCAGAATCATTAAAGAATGAAACATCTGGGTATCATCATTTTATTTACTTATTTGTAGGTAATCTTCCATTAACGTATCTGCTCATTTATTACAAAGCCATACAAAAAATGAAGAAATGTGCAAGATTGCTGACATATATTGACTTCTTAGAAATCAAAATATCATGCAGATATCTGTGGCCCATGCTTGCCATCCTAGCTAGATCAGATGATTGTAATTCCCAGCCTAAGAGAAAAATCTAAGAGATTCTATCTCCAACTGACCAATGAAGTATCATCCTAGAGTTCAAATGGTAGAGCATTAGCCAAGCAAATGAGTAAAGGGAGTTCAAGGCCCTGAATTCAAACCCTGGAATCATCACTGATAATAATAATAATAATAATAATAATAGGTATTATTAACAATAACATAAAATAAGTAAAAAATCAATTGTCAAGATGAAAACTGAAAATATCAGATAGATATGTGGTTCTAAGATGTAGGATGTAAGCCAATGTTTAAATATTCACATAACTTTTATATGTTAGTCTCTTCTAAGTGCTAGCTATGTGTTTGAACCAAACATAGAAAACTAGATACATCAAGGAAGAGCTATCATTTTTGCAACATGAAAAACCAACTCTTTTATATCTTTTATTTCTGTAGACAAAAGTTAGAATATTTTACTAGACACAATCTGTGAATCTTTGATATTTTTGTTTATACTGGGAAATATGGTAGAACACAGATGCCACCTTCAGCATGCATTTACATTTATTTAATGCTAGAAGAATGTATTGCTCAAAATTCATGGATTGTAAATTTAATCTCTAATGGATAATAAAAGGCAATTATGTCTGCTCTCACAAATGGATCAATGCCATTTTCATGGGAGTGGGTTAGTTTTTGCAAGAGTAGATTTCTTATGAAATCAATTTCTGTCCTGTCTTCATTTTGCTTTCTTTTGCTCTTCTACCTTTTACCATGGGATGAGATCACACCTAGGCCTTCACCAGATGCTTAGTTTTTCCGATCTCCAAAACTGTGAGCTCAATATATGTCTATTCAGTTATAAATTACTCAGTCCTAAATATTGTGTTATAGCAGCAAAAAAACAGACTAAGAGAGGAAGGCATTGCTTCTCAGGACAAAAGCCAAGTCTATATGGTTTATTCTTTCACGGGCACCTTGGTTTTGTTTGTTTGTTTGTTTGTTTTTACCACATGGTTTGCTCCTAAACCCAAGCAATAAAAATCTCCATCACCAGACACAACTTATTTAGAGTTTTAGCTCAAGTACCCAGAAGAATAACTGGATCATCCAGTATGACCTAATTTCCTGACCCTGGTTCTTTCTTGCTGACTTGCCATACCTGGAAACTGAGTGCAAATTTCGAATGAGAAGAGAAAAGAAATCCACCCAAAAGCTGTTAAAAAATGTATCGATGCAGTAAATCTATGTACTACTGTGTAATTATAATAACACAAACAACTCCACTATAAGGGCATTCACAACAGACCTAATTTCATGCTGAACTATTATAATGCAATTAACAGCCTCACAGTCCTGTTTTAATTAAGCTCTGTTGTGAAATATGCAGCATTCGAACCTGTTCTGGCCTGTTTCGTCTACCATTGAATTACCATCCTTAACTTGTTTTTCTGCTGAATGATGGATTTCATTTAAGGATGATTGTTCACAGGGCTGGGATTTTGTGGATTCCTCTAAGTTTTTGTGCCTGCAGATCCAGGCCAGCTTTATAGCTCCTTACTCGTGTCCTATATGTGTAGATTCTTGATTTGCTTGTCTCAGTAGATTTATTAACTCACACTGGGCTCTCTTTGGAAATGAAGAGACATGTTTGATTGGTTTAATGAAAGAGATTGTCAATGGCAGGAGAGACACTTGTGGAACTCACCTCTGATTATGTAGGACAGTGAATCTGTCTTCTCAACTCACTATCTCTTTGTAGAAAGACGGAGGAGTGAATTCCAATTTTCCATGGAGATTATTTAGATGGCTGAATACTTTCATCATTACTCATTCTCTAGCAAATGCAAACCAAAAGCATGCCTAGAAAAAAACAACTTAAAAAATCATTTCTTGTTCCCTTCTTCCTTTCTCACCTACCCTACTCAAGAATGTCCAGGTTGTCTGGTATTTGCCTTAACAGGTCTTTCTCTCCCGCTTTTGGCATTGCTTTTGTGGCCTGAAATAAAATTAAATGGGAAATATTACAAATGGACATTGAACTTGGTAATCAAATATCATAGGTCACTTTACCAAGAAGTTTTTCCCCAAACTGCTATTTCTAAGGATCTAGAGTTAAAAATAAGGGGAACAGAGTTAAAGAAAATCTGTGTTTAGCTAATACATTGTTCAGGACTGAGTCACATGACCTAAGAAAAAACAAATGATGAGTGTTCATTTCTCTCCACCTCTGTATTCTCCTCTCCTCAGTCGCTCTTCTAGTTTTACCCTTGTTTTTTTTTTCCCCTCCTTCTTTAACTTGCCCTACTTTCTTAACTCTAGGGAAGATTTTAGGAAGTTTTAAAGCTCAGCATCCCCAATTGCTTGAAGCTATCTTTGGTTATAAGTTCCATGAAAAAGCAATTACCCTTAGGGTACAGTGTTTCCATAGCCAATATGAAAACTTTCAATAGATCAGCAGGTAACTGGAAATATTGTCTTCTGTTAAACTCCTGTGTCAGATCTTTAAACCATTTTAGGGAGATTTTTTTCCCTGCTCACTTGAGTGGTGCCCTCTCTCTCTATTTTTTCCTTTCCAGAAGGAGGTAAGGATCCACACAACAGAGTAAGTTTTCCCTGAATGCACACTTCTTAATGTTTGTGGGTGTTTGATTGCTTTATCTTAAGACCTTCCACCTAGAATGGAGCAAAGTTGCTTTAGTATTAGGACTTCAAACTCCACCCCTAACAAAAGAGAGAAAAAATATGCTCCAAAATTTCTCCTATTTAATCTGCTCCAAACCCTGGGAATAAATACCCTTGGGTTGTTAGTAGAAGTCATAGTCACCAATAGTTTGGCCAATGAATCTATTTCTGTAGAGTTTCTACCAAAACCTGGGCTAGAGAAATCTTCCCTTATGACTCTTTACTGAAGGGAAAACTCAGCGTGTAAAATCAAGTCCAGACACTTCTGCATTCTGTAGCAGCACAGTAATGTACCAACACAATAGTGTGATCATCAGCTACATGACCAAATGTTTTACCACATGGTGTTATCAAAAGTGTGTGGGCTTGAGAGTCAGACTAACCTGGGTTAAAATATCAGTAATGCCTGATTATGACTGGGGTATTGGGAGCTGATGGCTAAATCTCTCTTGCCATCTGAGCTATTAGAGAAAATGTAGACATGGGATCCAAGCCAAAGGAAATAAGAAGTATTAGCCTCATTACTGATAGTGCTACTTGGAAGATGTGGCTGTAGATCAGGTGCTAAATGGGTATGCTACTTTGTCACTCTATACTAATAGAGACAATGCAGATACTGAGACAAAATGCTACTATGAAGAGGCCTGCTGCTCCTGTAACTAGTCTATGGATGGATAGAAAATATGGGAAATTCCTTGGAACAGCCCAGAGCTCCAAAGATCAAGAGAGAAAGAATAAGGGAAGTTCTAGTTTCTCTTGTCAATTCACAGGAAAGAGAGCAAGTAAAGCATACTAAGAGGGACCAGGAATAGAGAATTTGGACATGGAGGAAGAGAAGTAAGTCTGAGGTTAAGCATCATGACATAACTGGGTTTAGGGACAAATTACTTAACATTTCTGGACCCCCAGTTGCTTTGCCTATAAAACAGAAATAATACTACTAATTGTATATATTTGCTTATATAAAATCACATGTAAATGGATTTGGGTGGTGGTGGTGGTGGTAGTGATATGGAAATTGTCACTTTAAGGTTCACCAAGAAATAATGCTGACTTACTTTCCAGGCTTTTCCGTATCCCCTGGCTTTCCCTTGCAGAAACATCAGTCAATGTCAGTCAAAGATGAGTTGGGGCAGAAAGCAATCTATTCCTCTACTTCCTAAAGTCCAGGGTGTTAGAAAAGAAGAAAGTAAGGAAGACTTATTTTTAATGTACTCTACATAGTTTATTGGCTCAATTTTCAGGCCACTTGCTTTTGGAAAGGCATTAGCTTCTAAAGCAAGAAATTTTGTTTTCCAGTCTTGCC
This sequence comes from Dipodomys spectabilis, assembly GCF_019054845.1. Taxonomy (NCBI): domain Eukaryota; kingdom Metazoa; phylum Chordata; class Mammalia; order Rodentia; family Heteromyidae; genus Dipodomys; species Dipodomys spectabilis. Next base: position 813,532 of record NW_024870886.1, on the reverse strand, counting down.
CACCTCCATGTTCCTTTAAATGTGCACCTAACATCAAGGCTGTGTTTGATGTTGCATTACAAAGAGACCTATATAAAACCTGGCTTGGAGCTGTGTACAGGATATGGAGTTGCTAGGCTCAGTTTAGATATTGCCTCCAGGACCTGGAGTCTCAAGAGGCCTGATTTAACCCCGAAGTGTACGGTCTCACCAAATGTAGTGACCAGGTTACCATGTCAATTCTAAAACAATCATACTCTATACGGGATGCTATTGCAGTTGCTAGCACAGTTTTAGCATAGCTTTCTGAATTTCTTCCTTAGACACGTCTATAATGCTGGTTTGATTCTAGCCTTCCTGATCTCACAATGCTCACAAAAGTTTCATTTCATCCAGGTGTGGGTGGCTTGCACTGATAATCTTACCTACTCAGGAGACTGAGATGTAAGGATCGCAGTTCAAATCCAGCCCAGATAGGAAAGTCCATGAGAATTTTATCTCCAACTAACCACCAAAAAACTGGAAGTAGAGCTGTGGTTCACGGCGTAGAGTGCAATACTTGAGCACAAAAGCACAGGGACAGAGCACAAGCCCTAAACTCAAATCCCAGAACTGGCTTACACATTCACACACCACCCCTTCCTCCACATAAGCTTCATTCAGTGGCATCATTGGCCTCCATAGTCTTAGTTTGTTGCCACCTCTAAGATTCCTTCTTCATTTGATATCATCTATCGAATTAGCAACATGACTGATCTTTCCCTACCTCACATAGAGAAAGCAGTGTCTCAGTCAGAAATTGAATTATCACCATCCAAATGCAAGGTTCAACATCCAGTTTAGGTTAGATGGTCTCCAATCTCTCTTCCTTCTGGAGGACCATTCATTTTTATTATTTTAAAACAAGCCAGACTAAATCTTAACCTCTGCTCCTGAACTTCTACAAGCTTACTGTGTTTATGAATCACATACACCATGTCTGCATAGCTTCTAGTCTTGAGAACATCAGCTTTGTACTTCAAAACCCACAAGACCAGACAAGGACCAATTGCTGAGCTGTGAACCCACCGTGCACTTGAATATGTCTAAGTCTTTCCCTGTAGTACTCCTCTTTCATACTCATCTGTAAGATTTTTCATCCACAGAAATCTCATCATATTTGTTGTTGATAATCCATGTGCGATAATTGCATGTATTTATGGGGTACAGTGTGAGGAGTTGATACATGTATACATTGTGCAATGTCAAATCATTGTAAATTCAATATATCTGTCATCTCCTAAATTTATCATTTTTGAGCACCCCTCAGAATCTTTTCTGTTTTTATTTTTAGATATTCAGCACAAAATAGTCATAGTCAGACTACCCTTCAATATACTATAATTATAATATGACAGCTGCGGGCCATATTTTCTTTCCTCACCATGAGTACCTATTATTCTACTCTCTCCTTTTATGAAGTCAGCTTTTGTTGGATTCTGCTTATGTGTTAAGCCACACAATATTTGTCTTCTCTCTGCCTGACATACTTTACGTGATGTCTTCTAAGTTTATCCATGTTGCTGCAAATATCAGGACTTTATCCTTGTTATGGCTTAATAATATTCCATGGTTTATATATACCACCTTCTTTATCCATTTGTCCACTCATGGGCACTTGCAAATTGCTTATCTTGCTGTTTTTCTTTCTTTCTTTAAAAAAAAATCTTTTCTTAAAATTTTATCAAATTCATAGCCATAACCAACTTTCAGTACAATCAATGAATAAGCATAATTTGGGCATGGATATTTATTAACATTTTTGTTTAGTGAGTAGCATATAAGTGAAACATAAACCTGAAGGTAGAGTCAGGACTTCATTCATTGTTTTCTGGAACAAGTGAAATTAGACAAAAATTATTTTCTGGACTTATTGGAATGTAAGGTTCCCACCATTCACCAAATTCCCAGGCGCCAGAACTTGATGACAACACATACTTCTATTCAGTTCTCTCCCTCCACATCAGAGGATTTCAGGATACAAAAAAAAAACATTCATAGGAGAAAATGGGATGAAGTGAGTCTACGGATATGCTTGCGTGGTCCATGTCTTGTCATGTCCTGTCATGGTAGTATCTTGTGTGAGGTGCCTTGCCAGGTACCTGCCTTGTGCGAGGTCTGCTTAATTTCCTCTTCTATGGCAGGAAGGTGCCAGTGGACTTTGAGCTCTTATATCTAGGTTCCTTTGACATGCTTGTCAGACTCAATCTTATTGGAAGCTAAATGAAGGCAAGTGTCTGACCATGAGTTCCTGCTAGGTTATAGTGTAAAGAGCATACATATACTGTCTCACAATCTTACTTTTTAAATGGATTTACCGTTAACCTCTGTTTAAATCATAGGATGTCTTTGCCTTTTCTATCCCTCAAGCCATTTCAAAAAGCTTACAACTTTTTTTTTTCTATCTGACCAATTATTGATTGTACCTTGTTGGTTTCAAAGACAAAGTCCCTAGCTCAATTCTAGAGCATTTATCTTATAGGATTGACTTAAATAGTACTTGATCAGAAGTTTCTTCACACTACATCTTTTTGTATTTGTGAGAATTTAAAGTATTTTTAAATCTGGTTAAGACCAGTATTTTTAAATCTGGAAGGCTTGTTTGATACCAACTTTCTGGAAAAATGGACACCACTTCTCTGTCTCAGAATGAGCCAATGAGGAAAAAAACGTATGGAAAACTTCATTTCCAAAGCTCAAGCATGTGAATATGTAAGATGGAAATTTTAGGACCCTTTTATATAGCTCAAAACAATGGGTAAAGACAGGTATCTGAAGGTCATAATTTTTATCGGTTGCAAATGAATTTTAGAGTGGCATTGTCTAACTCTCATTGCTGATATTTTAAACAAGCAATAGAAATGTGCCTTTTCAACTCATTCATATTTCAATTAACATTAATGAAGGTCCCACAGGGTACATTGTATTAGGTGATGAGATGGATACCTGTGAAACTCTATTAAAAAATAAAGTCCATTAAGTACAAAAGTGAGGATCATCACCAAGAAAAACCAGGAAAGTAGGCAAAAACTCTGCTGTGTGTGGATAAATGTACTTTTAATGAACCTTGTCCACTGGTCAAGATGTCAGAAACTTAGCTTTATTTTGAGTGAGAAAGCAAAAAAGAAAAAGAAAAAATAAAGGAAAAAAGGAAGAAAAAAAGAAAAACATAAAACCATCTGTACGCGTTTATTTTTTTTAAATTCAATACTGTCATTGTCACAGTCTGCTTGATCTCCCTATTTTGGGTTAATATGGGAGTCAATTACAGCTTCGTCTGTGTAGAATTAACTTTACAGAGTACACACGCGGGATTTGTCTATCTTCACTCTTTAGATATATGCCATAAAAATATGCATGGAAGGGAAGCAAAGCACTGCAGATGGCAGAGACTTTCAGATTTATTGTAAAATCATTTAACATCGGTTACGCTCTTGCCAGAAGTTAATTAATTTTTTCCCTGTTCTTTTCTGGGGCTGGGGGCCTGTGGATGGGGGGGGGGGGCCCTCTGGTCTCACTAGGTGGCAGTGTGTGATTACCTGTCGAGAGACCATAGCATCGAGTCCAGTGTGTCTAGTTGTGACCTCCAACATCAGAACAAGATTCCTGTGTCTGCACTGGGTCCAGGAAGTCTGACTTCTCATATAGCTATATACATACATTGTATCTCAGTGGGTTCCAAGAGCTCTATCGCCATTTTCTCGGACTCCTGGATGGGGCTATCATTGAGGTATGTATCTGTGAACTTTATCTTTATACAAATGCTGTGTGTAGTGTACTATATTTGTCCATATATGCATGTATCTGTCTATACTTGATTTCAAAGACCTCAGAGCTACTTGGTGCACATAATAAAATTTGTATTTCTAAAATTACAATAGGCTTGAAGGTGTATTTTAGTTTTTTGCCTAAGCAAACAAATATACTGCATAGAAAAAAAGTTTTCTGTTCCTAACTATGTCGGTTGAAGAGAGGCAAGTAACAGACAAAATATTACAAATGAGGATTTTTGCCTATGACAACTTTTACTCAGGTGACTTATGAATAGCAGCAGGTTGATGTTCTAAGGGAGGATGGATTCTGTTGGGGAGAGCTCCATCCTTTGCTTAAATGAAGCAGATGAGTTATGCATTTACTTTTTAAAAAGAAACTTCAACCAAACATAATGCTAAATGGTGATGTGGGAAGACCTTTCACTTTTGATGTACTAATAACGTGTATTTGGTTTTCCTTCACCGTTCATTTAGAAATAGTTTAAAAATATTAAATGAATTTGTAGAGGCATTTCATTTTCCTTATAAAAAGAAATCATTAAAAATCCAGAAAAGTACCCTTCAGAGTACTTTAAAAAAGTAGCTTTTGGCAAAGATCTGTAAAGGCAGATTTTTTTTTTTCCTTAAAAAGTTAATCTTCAGGGGTGCTGATTTTGAAGGTTTTAAATAAATGTTTCATCATATTCTTAGAATCTAAACTCATTATATTTTGAAATCGGAGGCTCTGAGTGTTGAAATCAGAGGTGTAGTTGAACCATGAAATATGGAGTGGAGTTTATTTGGTGACAATGAATTCAGAGGAGATGGAAACTTAGGCTATTTCATGGAGAGTATTTAACAATGGCATGATATTAGTTGGTTCGTTTCTGTTCAGAACAATTTCCCTATGAACGTTAGCTGTTATTGGAGTGCAGACGAGGAAGGTATATCCTCATTCTATTCAATAGACCCTTGAAGAAATTTCTGATGGCTTAGCGGCCAGGCTTACTGGCAGGGTGCATCACCTTCTGTCTCTACAGGCCAAACACAATTTGAACAACTGGAGAATCCTATAAGCATTTACTAAGAAAAGCATGAATGGGCCAGAAACTATGTCCCATCAGCTCTCCTTGGTTTCACCTCTACCAAGACACCAAGTAAGCTAAAGGAAAACTCTATACATTGCAACAAGCAGCAGACAAAGGAGATTTTGAATTCTTTGGGGCTTTGCGGGGTGGGTTGTTCTTGACACTTAGGCCTATGATCCTTTGCAGACTATGGTAATATTTGCTTTGAAAGTTTTTATTTGCGGAATGAACTGCTGGGGCTTGACTATTTTTGCACAAACATGTTTAAATATGCCTGTACCCAGGGCACTGTAATAATACGAAACTTGGAGATACCAACGTTGTCTTTCTGCTGCACAATGTCACGTGCTTCCTAGACCCTTAGGGACTCAGGTGAAAGCCCAGCTGGGTAGTGGCAGTGGCGTGGGCCCAGGAGCATGGCATGAACCAAAACAAGGCTGTTTCCATCCATTCCGTCCTTCCTTAGCTCTGTAACCTTGGCATAGTCATTTCTCACCACTAAGCCTATTTTCTTGTCTGTAAAACTGGGTTATGAATACTTATGCTACCTGGCTCACAGGGATTTGGGACACATTAATGAGATAACATCTGTAATGTATTGTTAGCTCTTTTTTATGGTATGATGAAGATTACAAAGTATTGTGGATCGCACTCAATTCAATTCACTCAACATGGAGACCTTTTTCAAGGACTAACAATAACACTATACTAGCAACAAGGTATATTCACTTTTGGAATGATGACCTGCCTGACCCATTGCCTGTTATGAGGATACGTGGTGGTGGTACTTGGGTGTTGGTAGAATCTTGTGTACAATTGGAATTGTAGCTAACAGTAAACCAGTACAACAAGTGTGCCTGGTCTTGCTCACCTTTGGGTTAAATTATCCTATTTATCTGCTTCCTGGTCTAGGAAATCGATTCAGGACCAAACTATTGTACCTTCTCTAATACTTATTACGAGCCTAGTTTTATTCTTTAGTCTTTTTAAACTTGTTTCCAGTAATAACTTAATTTTCCTAGGGGACTGGAACGATACAACAATCCCAGTCATGGAAGCAAATTGAGGAACAGGCAAAGTTACTTTCAGTACCTGCTTGGCCATTCAGCAGTCTTTCTACTTTTTTAAAATGTATTTCCTGATCCCAACAGGTACATAGGTAAAACATCCTTAGCCGGGCAAGGTGACATATTCATGTAATTCTTGCTACTCAGATGACTGAGAGCTAGAGGCTTCCAGTTCAAGACCAGCTAAGGCAGAAGAGTCTGCTAGACTCTTATCTCCGAAGTAACTAGCAAAAAGCAGGATAGAAAGCATGGTCTATGTGGTAGAGTTCCAGCTTAGCAAGTACAAGGCCTTGAGTTCAAATCCCAATACTGCTAGAAAGAAAGAATGAGAGAAAGGAAGAAAGTAAACAATAGTCTTTAAAACTTAACATGATAGCTCATTAGCAGTCATCTACTTGCCTCAATAAATGCTGACTTGGACTTTGGCGTTTCTTGTGTTTATCTTAGATACAGAGTCAACTCAAGGAAACCTGTAAAATTGTGTTGAATTTTTGGATTCTAAATTATGCTACATGATTAATTAGGCACCATGAAATATCATCTTATATTGGTTAAGGGAACCTGAACTTAAAACATGTCTTAGACCCACTTACAAGCTCTAGTAAAATCCATCATGCCATACTATGGTCAGACATTCTGGGATGGGAAGAAACAGGAGCCCACACAGGACCTAATTTATTTACTCATTAGATGTAATAATAAATAGGAAAAAAACTGGATAAAATTTTGCTGCAACCCTGTAACCTGAATTATATTCTTGAAAGTCAAATAGTGGTTGTAAACAGTCTTCTAGTTATATAAATTCCTTCTCCACTAATACAGTTCTAAAGTCTTACTAATTGATTTCTAAGGTTCTCCTAATTCTTGTATTAAATATAGGCCAGATAGTAATCATTGTCCCTGTTTGCAATAAAAATTGTGACTTAGGGGAAATATATTTGCTCCGTGTTTTTGCCTTGTATCAATATTCCTAGCTACTTAGGAGGTTGATATATGAGGATGGAGATTTGAAGCTAGCTGGGGCAGTGAGACTCTTATCTCCAATTAACAACTTAAAAAGCTAGAAATAGAACTGTGGCTCAAGTGGCAAGAGGCCTTGAGTGAAAAAGCTCAGGGACAGTACCCAGGCTGAGTTCAAGCCCCAGGACTGGCACAAAAAAAAAAAAACAAACAACAAAAAATTATTTCCATGGAAAGCCACACTTTTGGAAAGAGCAACTTGTACACAGGAAAGATCAGACTTCATGAGTCTATAGTCAACTTACTGCAAACACTATGTGCCAAGGCTGTGAGATCATAAAGCTTTGTATCCAGGCTTATGAGCGTGGATGACACAGATCTGATGTTGTTCTGCATAGTTTTGCTTTTTTAATGACCCCCTTTCTCCCTCTCCAAGATGATCATCATTCCAGCGCCCCTGTCCTTTGTCCCGTTTTTTGTTTTGTTTTGTTTTTCTGTTTTTCTTGGCTCCAGTCTCCACTGAGCCACGCTTTGTCTCTTTGTTCGGCAGGTAGTAAAAGGGTTAGCTGGAGATAATTTTGTAAGAACAAAGTTACTGTAAAGTTTTTAATGCTACAAAACCTAGAAACCCAGGCCAGCCTGGTGCAGATTCATCAAGTTACAAATAAGCTTCGTGATCCCAGGGTATCAGTCGCAATTAAGAAAGTCCTTGGAGCATTAGTTGGGGTGGAATGGGAAAAAGGTTTTTGGGGTTTTTTTTTGTCATTAGAGGCGGTGTTGCCTGGTGGTCTGAGTGAAGAACTGGGAGCCAGGAACTCAGCGATCCAAGGAGGCTCTGCCAAGGCCTCCTGCACCGTTTAAGGCAAGTAGCTGGGTCTCAGGAGGCCAGTGTCACCTACTTTGAATCTCCCATCTGCAGAACTCCTTACCCAGGGCCAGGGGAGACGCAGCAGGAAGTCTGCTTCCTTGTCTGCAAAATTAGAATATTAATACTTGCCTAAATAACAGGTTAACCAATTAGTGACAAAATGTGCAGCTGATAGAAAGCAGCAGGAGGAGAAAAGGAAAAATCCAAACTCAATCTTATTATTAGGTGAGTTTTACTCAGTTCTGGATTTTTCAGCTGCCCAGGGAATCCAAGGCATGTCAGGGGGTAATCCAGGGCAGGTGGAGAGACACTAGACCCTCGTTTTCATTCCCCTTCAGTGTGAAGATGTCTGGTAAAGCAGATTATGCGGCAGCTCTGTTGGAAAATAGAGAGAACATCCACACTTTGGGCGTAAATAAAATGAATTGCAGAACAAAATCTCAGACAAAAGAATTTGGTTTTTAAAAATTAGTATCATAACTATACTATTTTAATATCATCCGGAAAAGACCATTTAGTGCATTTGAACATTCTCTGTGTATGTGTGTATACACATGTGTGTGAACATGTGCAGGAAAACCTAAGAGGAATACACAGTAAAATGGAAGATGGACCACAGCAAAAGTTCTGGGTAGTGAACCCAACATTCTCTAAGTTGCTGCACATTGTTGATGAAGCCATTAGACAGAAAAGAAAAAAATATCGTGTTTCCCACTGTACATAGTTTTAGCCTTCCCCTAAAATTACATTGAAATGAATTCTTTCCTTCCATAAAATGGAAGAAAGTCACATTTTGGGCTCTCTGAACTTAGAACATTTGACATTTTGTGCACGGCCCCTGCATGAGAAGATGCAGTGTGTCCTTTGGGCATGTTTTGCTTACATGACAATAAACAGAAACATATATTAGCTGCAAACAGTAATAGCAGTGCTTACGGCTTTGTATGAAATATTGCCAAAAATGTCAAGTACACTTCTAATCTTTTATGCCTTGGCATTCAAATTCAAACTTAATATGAGTTACTCTTTTTATTTCTTTATTTTAAAATAAAGTCCTTAAAAACTATTTTGCCATTTCTAACTTACACTGTAAAGGGTTATCAGAGCTAAAATTTAGACCCTATTTTAAGCAATATACTAAAGAGTAGAATACAGGAGTCAAAGTAGAATTTAGTCACCACACAGTATTATAATATTTTTAATTTAAGACATTTTCCTGCTAGACCACAATAAAATGTCTTAGGAAAATTTATTTGATACATATGTGTTAATAGATAATATACTCACATAATATTTATGCTGAAATATTATTATATATAAATTTAACTCTCCTTAAATACATAAATACTTGATATTTATGTATATATGTCAAAATAAATGATTTATTTGTTCATATAATTAGGTCAGTGCAATTTACTATGACATGATTAGGTTTTCGTAAAATCTAAGCAAAAAATCTCTCACTTCTTACTATGTTTATCACTTTATATGTATTTTGATATATGTTAGTAACACAAAGGAAAATTTGCAGTTTTATTTTCGAGAACTGTGTACACTGCAAATTTTAAATGAATCCCAATGTATCTGCTACTAATATTTTGTTTAACCAAATTTTATAGAATTATATGTGGACTCATTATAAAGTCATGGAGAACTGTTTTGATTCCGTTTACTGCGCACCAAGATCTGAGTTTAGAAACATTTGGAAGATTTTTCAGGTCTTTCTGAAAATAATTCTTATTGCATAATTTTATGAATATTATATTTCTTATACTACATTCATACTTATATCTTGAAAGATGTTGTCAATAGTAATCTTTACCTTATATGGGTTACACTTTGTAAATTTACAAAATACAAATACTAGATATATGTGTCATATATGAAACCATAAAGGGTCTTTTGGATTCTGTTGAAAGAAATGTTTTGAATGGTGTATTGAATGCAAAGAAACTAAGTCTTGATATATTAACAAAATATTAAACTAAAGCCTTGATATATGAACAAAATATATGTTTATCTATTTAATGTAAATATAATAGAAGTGAATAATTAAAATGCTTATTTATTGCACAATTAGTTGACATTAAATGTTTGAACTTGAATAAAATGCTTACTTTTGTGTATTGTTGTTACTGAACTGGATTTCAGAAATAATATCTTATGCTATGAACTAAATGAGGAAATATATTTTCAGGCTCCTTTTTACTTATTGGTATTAAAAATTTAGAAATTTTTTGTATTTCCTTCCATCAATAAATGTGCATTTTGAAGACAATGTTTTGACTGGGCATTTTTAGAATCTGTGATTTTTTAAAAATGTTACACCATTGAAGAAGGTTGTCTAATATCAGTTTACTAAAATATCAAGAAAATCAGTCATGCAAAAAGAACAAAGTAAGATTCAAAATCCTAAACATAATTATGTCTTCTTATTTTTATATGCAGAGATATTATTAAAATATTTGCATTCATTTTTGCAATGGTGCCGATATTAACCTAAGAACTAGCTACAAACATATTAATTTCTTCTCTTTAAGAATCTGTAAAGAGTGTTATTTTCTCCATTTTAGCTTATGGAACAAATTCATCTATAATGACTTGAAATGATTATTTAATGACAGTATAAAGCAATGTAGAAAGGAAGAAATGTTTGCTTTTGATAGGATAGATTTACAAATATATCCTATGAACTAGTTGTAATCCCACCTCTGAGAAATGGTAATATAAAATCATATAAGTTTATTTTCTGTGCAGAATCACCTAGAGTATGTGGAATGACACTTAAAGGGAATAAACTAGCAACAGTGGCTTATTTTCTGAAGCAATCTTGACACTAATGCTGAATTACAACTTGGAAACATCTAGCATTTTTACCTTTATGAGAAAGGGCTTTTTACATATTTAACATAATTCTGGGGAAAATAAACTGGAATTATGTATAAAGATATGTACACTATAACCAAGGGGCATTTATATCCCCCTGTAGAATACTTACAATGATTTTTATTGCCACTTTGCGTCATTTTCTAAAGGATATAAAATACAGCCAGTAAACAAACTAGACTTGAGATTTAAGGTGACAGCCACTCCTTCAAAAGCAATATTCAGATATTTAATCTTAAGAACATTGAATATTTTGCAACCAAGTAAAGTATACATTTTGCAGAAATGAAAGGACTGTGCACTTGGCTTCTAATTTTCCCAGCTGTGGTGCCCGGGCTCCCAACTCCCACCATTTCTGAATCACAGAGAGTAAATCCAGGATTGCTCCTACACTCAATGCCCCGCTTGAGAAAACTATACAGAAAGCCTTTACTCTTTTGAAAGGCAAACCATTCTTTCTCTAAAGTGCTAAAATCAAGAGGTGTTGTCTGACTTCTGGCTCTATTTTGGAAATCTTCCATTTTCACCTAAATGGAGGAGACTGTTTGACCCTTCCTGGAGACTTCTGCACATTGAGGGTACCCTTACACGGAGGAGTACTTCCACTTCGCTTCATAGCTGTGTGGGTCTCACGAGGCCTCCAACCTTGGATGAATTCAGACTGTGGAATACAGGAATCCTGCGAAGTGTGCAAAGAAAATCAAAATTTCCTTCCAAAATGTTCTTTCTGTTCAATCCTTCCTTCTCCTTGCTTCGGTCATGATCATCCTAATTTTCACTAACGCTTTACCCATATTAGATAATTCTGGCCTTTGGATTTGATCCACCCCACTAACTCCATTGTAAATAATAATCAATTTAATATTGCCTTGTGAGAGTTGGGAATACAGCTGCCCTTATTAGCAAAGCTTCTTTCCTAAGCTTGGTGTTAGTCACAAAAGTTCTAAGAAATTCACATGCTTTTTTTTTTAATACCCAAGAGGTATAAGTGAAGAGGGTCAAACCTTCTTTAAACACAAGACCGAAGGAGCTGACACATGTCAGAGCATTGTTTGTCACCATGTCACCAATGGACACTAACTCCCCATGGCCCAAAGATCTTTGTCTGTCCCTGTAGGTGTGATTGCTTCATCACATGGCAGTGTCTGTGTGTGCATATCATCCAGTCACAATCCTAAATTGAAAATAAACCCTACCATGGTAGAATCCTGAATCAGGTTCTTGGTGGCTTTAACACTGGTCACATGGTGTGCCAGAGCCAGTTGTTCTGGCTCCAAAGCTGATTCTGACCATTTTTACCCATTTTTCACTGTCGTTATATTTGCGGAGGAGCAGAATTCAGAGTTCTTTATTGTAATTTTCCTTGATGGTCCATCTTATTCCTTACAGGCAGATCCCAGTATTGGAATTTGAAAAGTAGAGCACTATATGAAGTGATGTATGTGTGTAATGCATATATGTATATATCTACACATATGTATATATGTAAATATGCATACATGAATATATATGTGAGCTGTATATATTTATATGGCATATGATATATACACATATACTTGTATGTACATATTCAAATTTATGTCAGAAATATGATTTATATGTATATATGTAAATATGCATACATGAATATATATGTGAGCTGTATATATTTATATGGCATATGATATATACACATATACTTGTATGTACATATTCAAATTTATGTCAGAAATATGATTTATATGTATATATGTAAATATGCATACATGAATATATATGTGAGCTGTATATATTTATATGGCATATGATATATACACATATACTTGTATGTACATATTCAAATTTATGTCAGAAATATGATTTAATTACTCCTGCTGTGAATGAAATGTTTCCCCAGCACTTTGACACTCTATTTGACCATGTCCACACAAAGTTTTCTATAAGTATCTTAATTGGATAATGCTATGTTTGAAATATGAAACTGCATGGGCCTCACAATTCACTGTCCTTTTCTGCTGTTAAAAGATACAAGCTGATTTTCACCCTTGAATTTTTTTTGTAGTATGGAACATTAAGTAGTTGTTCTGAATTTGAACTGGTTTGGAATGTGTCTAGCAACATTTCTTCCCCTTAATCAATGTGGTCAATAAGTAATAAGTGTAACTATAATATTACTAGCTTATATTCCAGCACACATAAAAACAATTAACTATATAGATTGAAAAATGTAAAATACTTTAATATCTCTTAATAATCACACTGTAGCAATTAGCAAGTGAAGTGTATTGTATAGAGTTAACTTAGAAGTAACTGCAAGTAGGTTTCTTTTACAATCGACGTAAAACTAGGTAAATTTTTATTCTTTCTTATTCAAACTGCTAGATCAAAACATTTGTGTTAGGCACACTTTTTTTTGTTGGTCATGGAGCCTGAACTCTGGGCCTGGGCACTGTTCCTCAGCTCTTCAGCTCAAGGCTAGCGCTCTACCACTTGAGCCACAGCACTACTTCTGGCTTTTTTCTTTTTGCTTATGTGGTGCTGAGGAATCGAACCCAGGGCCTCATGCATGCAAGGCAAGCGCTCTACCACTGAGCCACCTTCCCAGCCCTCTCTCTCTCTCTTTTTTTTTTTTGGGTCCGGTCGTGGGGCCTGAACTCTGGGCCTGGGCGCTGTCCCTCAGCTCTTCAGCTCAAGGCTAGTGCTCTACCACTTGAGTCATAGCACCACTTCCGGCTTTTTTTTTCTGCTTAAGTGGTGCTGAGGAATCGAACCCAGGGCTTCATGCACGCAAGGCAAGCGCTCTACCACTGAGCCACCTTCCCAGCCCTCGGTTGGCACACACTTAAGTCCCCCAATTTGCCTATTTATACTTTTCATAACTGAGAGAACAGGTATATAATACCACATCTGGCTCTTCATGGAGAAGAAATCTCATACACTTTTCTGCCTGGGTTGGCCTTAAACTGTGATCCTCCCAGGTTTCAGCCACCATTGCTGGCTTAGAAATGCATTTTTGATGCATTTTGATGTATTTTGATATCGTATGTTGGCAACTTAGACAACAACAAGGAAATAATTTCATTAAAGAGGCAAATTAAGAGAGCCAGGGTAGCCCAGGAAACCACATGACCCTGATGGTGTGCATCTGAGTCAAAGAATGCTTTCAGATAATTAGTCAAGATGACTACCAGGGTTCTTCTCTAATCATTTCTCTCTCACTTTCCTTCTTCCCAAACACTCTTTCTTTAAGGAATTTGCATTAATAAGACCAAGTAAGGAGACATCCCAATAATTAATATCCTAGAAAATATAGTGGCTGAAGTTGTTAGTCTAACTTTAACTGTCAACAGCAAAGAAACACTGTAAATCAGAGAGAATTTAGGAGCAAGTGACCTTGTCATTTTGAATTAATAATTCTATTTAAGACTAATTGCCATCCAAGTTGACATCTGTTATGTGTGTTTCAAGAGTGCAGAGAGGAATTGGCACAATGGAGCCAAGTGCAAAGGTATCTCAAGAGTTATGGGCAATCTGAATAAGAAAAAAAGAATGCTACAGTAAGCAGAATGCTTCACAGAAACTCAGACTTTAAAGGTTCTTAAACAAGAGCGGGAAAAGGGATTATAATGAGAATAACAGAGAGTAAAAAGGCTAATATAGAAGCAAGTGAAGGAAAAATTCTTTATTTCAAGTAGCTATGGGAAAGAGGAACCTAAGCAAAACAGGAAAATCAGAGTTAAAATGTATCTATTTTCTCAACATCTCTTAGTTGTAAGTGTCAAACACCCTAAGTATTTCTGCTCAAATATGATGGGTGGTTATTAACCCATAAAAATGAATTACCACAGTCTTAACAAAAAGATACATGAATGATAGAACAGAAAGTCATAACATCTCTTCTCTTTCTCCTACCTCAGGGTTGGTTTCATTCTTGAAAGTGCTTTTACTCATCAACAGCAACTATTACTAGAATCAAAAGACATCTTACAGCATGGTAGAAAATCTTTGCCTGCCAGTGAACTATATCCAGGATATACGAAGAGCTACAAAAACCAAACATCACATGGAAAAATAATCCAATTATTAAATGAATAAACAAACTGAACAGAAAGTTCTCAGAAGAAGACAAAAAACCAAAATAACAATGAATACATGAATAACTGGTCAACATTCCTAGCCATATAGGAAATGCAAATGAAAGCTGCCTCAATAGCTCATCTCCCCTCAGTCAGAATGGCAGCCACCAAGAAACCAAATATCCAATACTGGAGAAAGATGAGCAGGAACAAGGCGCTGGAAATGTAAACCACAGCAGCCCCATTGAACATCAGTACAGTATATCCTTAAAATACTAAAAGCATATCTATCTTATTATACCACCATACCACACTACTCTTGGGCATATGAATTATTACACAAGAAAGATAACTGCATACTCATGATAGTTATTGCTTCTCTATTTACTGAGGCCAAACTTGGGAATCAGCCAAGGAACTAACAACTGATAAGTAGATAATGAAAATATGCTGCCTACATATCATGGACTATTACTCAGTCATAAAGAAAAATGAACGCATGTCATTTAAATAAAATAAATGGAAGATAATCACATTGATTGAAATAACCAAGCTTCAAGACCAACTATAACATGTTCTCTCTCATTCGTGAAACATAGGCATATAAAAAAGAGATTATGATAAAAACAACAACAACAACAACAACAATAATAATAATAATGGAACACAAATGTAAAGTGGGATTTTGCTGGGGGAAAAGGGAAATCAGTAAGAGGAGGATCAAGAAAAGAATACTGAGTGAAGAGAAATGAGGTACTCTATGTGTGCATAGTGTATGTATGCACATACATGTGTGTATATACATGAGTGTATACATGTATATGGATACACACATAATGAAACCCAACACTGTTTTTAATAAAGAAGAGGAACAGAACACAAATATAGAGGAGGTGTTGAACTTGTTCAAAGGATATTATATGCAAATATATTATTATCGTAATGAAATCCTTTGTGGTATTAATATATGCTAATTCATAAAAGAAAAAGGAAAAAATGTTTACTCAATATTCCTCAGAGCTATTTCCCGGTGCTATTGCACCATTCCAAGATTTTATTATTCCTACTGCTCACTGACTAGGAGGGAGGTTTTCTTCACCCTCTACCCTTCTCTCCACTTGCCCACCCTGGAGAGAAGCTTTATGATTGGCTATCTATATGATTTATGGGCTCATTAGGAGATGGAAGAGTAGTTCTAGAAAGAGAAAATGGCTTCTGTAACCAAAGAAGGACTTGTCTGATGAGCACATGCCTTGGTTACTATCCAGAGAAATTTATTCAGTTCGCAATTTATATGTAGATGTGGCTCTCTGCCTTTCTCAAGTGGATGGCTTCCAGTTCAAGAGGTCAAGTTCTGGGGGAAAGCCAGTCTTCAGCTGAGTGCTTGGAAATGTTAGATATCTTCAAGATGTGCGGGATATATGAAGTCAGCAGAATTGGTGATTATTATAACCAGGCCAAGGATAAACTGGAACCGTGTGGGACAAGTGAAACAGGATGTTGCCATGGCTGTGAGTTGTGCTCTAGGATAATTAGTCTATGCAGAAACATCTCTAGGGACAATGAGTTCCTATTAAAAAGAATGTTGTCCTCTGTGTTCGTCACTGAAAGTTTTCCTTCTCTCCGCGCTTCATTAAACAAAAGTTTCTCAGTACAAAGCAGAGTATCCCAGCCTTGTTTTGTATTATACAATTTTTGTTCCAGTAAAATTAGCAGGGAGGAGGGGGAAAGAATCACTTTTCTGCTGTATTTCAATTGCTTATAATAATCCTGGGCTTTGCATGGCTAAATATACAGCACTAGTACTTCATATTTTTGATAAGGTTGTTGTAAAATTATCATAAAAGATCAGAAATGGAACTAGCCCCTGATGCTTAAATGAAAAGTTTTTGTGTAATTAGGAAATTAGGAGGATATTATGTCATTTCAGAGCGTATTTGAGCTACTATTTTTTTCCTCCGGTAGTGGGGGAATTTTTTTTTTCCTTCCAAAATGTGATGTGATCATATGTGTTCATTTTCCACCACTTTCCAGGTGTTTGGTGACATCAGTGCCTTGAAGATGGTCCC
Source organism: Dipodomys spectabilis (assembly GCF_019054845.1). Lineage (NCBI taxonomy): Eukaryota > Metazoa > Chordata > Mammalia > Rodentia > Heteromyidae > Dipodomys > Dipodomys spectabilis. Next base: position 796,769 of record NW_024870886.1, on the reverse strand, counting down.
CAGTGAAGTGATCACAGCCATTAAGCAGCGCCTGAGATAGATAATGTATGGAGAGACTCCTCGGGCACTCACTCAAGAGAATCTGAAAGGGTCCGTTGAAATTAGAAGGTGGGTAGATGCCCGTGCATCTACGAAGCAGGAGCCACCAACTGGCACTTCCTTCTTGCTTTCCTTTTGCTCTATAATGGACACAAGTCACTGTGAGGAGACTAAATCCACCGTTACTTTGGTCATACATGCCCCCTTCAGATGAGGAGGAAGAAAGAAAGAAAAAGGGTAAAGAGAAAATGCCATTGGGATTATACAAAGCACAGACAGTGGATGGCTCCTTTATGGCCTGTGGAAGAGTTGGAGTCAATGCAACAAAAGCTTAACTCCATTGGGGCCTGGTGGTGAACACCATAGAACAAAAAGTATATACTTTGCAAACCAGTTTACTTGAGTGACAAGATTTTTATTACTATGATTTGAATTTTCCATCTTTTCCCTTTGAAATTCCTTCTAAGGAAAAACAATGAATTTTCCAGCTAGTGAAAGAGAGGAAAGGTTTTGTTTTGTTTTATTTTTTTAAAGCTTGGTCATGTCATCTTCCAGCCAGTATTCCACATATGTGAAAACAAAACATATAAACAATGACAAAAGCATTTCCCAGTAGAACATCCATCATCCTGGAAGAGAGAACTTTTAAAAATGAGTCCTTTTATAAACACAACTTAGAATAGTGCTAGGTACATTGGGAAATGCCTGTGGAGCCAGATACCTGTGGCTCGTGCCTACCTATTCAGGAGGCTGAAGTCTGAGGACTAAGTTTCAGAGCCAGCAAATCTGTAAACTCCTTATCTTCAAATAGCCAGGAGAAAGCCAGAGGTGTCTCAAGTGTCTCAAGTGGCCATTTTCAGCCTTAGGTGAAAAAGCCAAATGAGAAATTGAGACTCTGAGTTCAAGCCCCCATACTGACACAAACACATTGTGTTGTAGTCTCATTTGTAGCATAAGGGAAGTTAAATAAACCAAAGTGATTCAGGCCAGATATATTACAATTCATTCAATGATAATGGTGTAGCAACACAAAATATCCTGAAAAGGAGTAAAGTTATAGCAGTATGCAGATTTCTGCATTTTCAATCATATTTCATCTGATTATTAGGTCAAGTTTATCAATAAAGTTTGGTCAGAAAAGTGTGGTAAATTTTCCCAAAGACTCCATTTTCTTAACTGACTTAATTGAAGTACCTGCCAACTGTGTATCCTTAGCACGTCTCTTTATATTTCCTTCAGTAAAATTGAAGACCCATGAGGGATTGTTTTCTGTTTTACTTATTACTTTTCCAATTCTTAATAGTGTGTTTCAAACAAATAGTTGCTCAGTAAGCTTTGTGTGGTGCAGAATGAGTTGATACATCACATTTTAGTTAAATTTATGCTTAATGAGCTATATGAGATTGAATTGAAAGAGCAAAAAGATTATCAATTAATACATTCTAATTTTTGTCTTTTCATGTTTCCTTTAGGAAATTGGTGGCCTCAATGGAAGAATGCACAAAATTAAGAAGGCCATTATTTTCCACCCCCTCAAGGATTCCCAGAGACACAACTGTATTTCTTAATCAAAGGCATATTCTAATACATAATTTCAAAACATGAGTGTTTCAAAGTCTAAGTTTGTGGAGTTTTTGTTGCTTGTGTTGCTTTATATTTGTTTCTTCTGTCACTCAGTTTATCTGAACTGAACATTAAAGAATAAGCATTACAATTTGTCTAAAGCTGTTATAATGTGATATATTGGCACTGATAAGTGTTGAGTGGAGATTTGCTAACAATTTTGTCATGATTATTCACTTTTCATTGCAAAGAACTTTTCTGATTTTCCTGGGCCCAGTGCTATAACCCAGAACAACTCTGAATTAAGATTGTGGAAATTTATAGATCTGAATCCAGTAAGTACTACACTTTAATCAGCACTTAGAAAATTAATTTCACTTGTCTCCATATCTTTGAGTTCATTTCTGTCACTCTCTCTCATTTATATGTACATCTATAAAATTTTGCCTTTTAAATGTTGAATATTTATATGTGGTCCAATTCTTAAGAAAAATAAAGAAGGAAAGACAAGATGAGTTGGTATTCTTATAATCAGTCCCTTCTTAGGCACTGCAAATAATAATCCCTTGTCATAGAGACAGCAGTGCAATCTTTATAAGCATAGTCTGCATTGAAGTACATTCTAACATCACAAGCTCTTGAATCATGTCCCTTTAAGAAAGAGTATGCATTTGTACCCAGCACAAAATATTATTACAAGACTCAGAATATATTTCTGGGGGGTTATAAATATGAAAATTTAGTCTATATTTTTCAGACTATTTGGGGGCATTTATGATGCTAGTAATTATTATTTTTTAATGTATAAGTTCTTGCACATTTTTCAGTGATTTCATTAGTAACTCCATCTCAGTGCTGTGCTTACTAATGGGTATTTCATTCTCTTTGATACTTTTTCTCATGTAATTATAACATATACTACATGATAAATAAATGTGATCATAAAACAGAACTATGAATAAAAATATATCTTATCATTTTTGCTAGTTCTTACTGTGTTTCTGTTGCCTAAGTGGGTGATTCATTTGGAGATACAGTTTCTGTAAGAGAAACATATACATAAGGAGGTAAGAATTTATAGATGCTTGCTATCAATATACCAGTGAAATCTACAAAGGTTCCTTGTATTAAATTTGGAGACAATAGATGCTACTGAGTGTCAGTTAATCAAAGGGATGACAAATGATTTTCTTCCTTCGGTTAAATACAGTGGTCAGTGGAATGCACCAGCATTGGAAGAAAATTACTCATCATTTCAATAATCACAGCATGAAAGCACTGCAGCCCCACTCTCCCTCACTCCTTAGTTTTATTAAATAAATCATCTGATAATGTCTGGATACAGAGAAGGAAGGCCTCGCTGAAATCATGGTGCTCCTATTTTACAAGTGCTTTTAAAGATGTTCTCAAAATGGCATTTTCTATTTGTCTTCATCATTAAAGTTCACACATTTCAGAATTATATGTCATCTGTTCTCATCCTCTAAGTGAAGCACGAGTACCCTCCTCTACTATATTACCTGCACATGGTCATTTAAGGGATTTCTATACATCCTATGCATGGGAAGAGTTCAAAACTCTTGCAGTTAGAAAATCCTTTACAGAGTTTGCAGTAAGTATATCACTGGGTTTCAGGTCCAGGTGAGATGCTGTTCACAATAGCAATGAAGAGCTATGGCAAATGGTCCATCCTAACTCAATGGTTACTGAATGAGTGGCATAAAATAAAGTTGGTCTCTCTTTTAAAACTCTGGTTTCCCTTATTTGCAATAACTACTGTATGTCTGCGACAAGCAAAAGGTCAAAAGCTATGTACATATGACCAGATAAGATGATGTTAACGGAAATGAACCCCAAGATAGGGACACAAGTGGTTATTTCTTTCTTGCTATTGTTTCTAACATATTTATAATGTTCCATGTGGGTTTTTTTTGTTTCTTTGTATATCCCTCCCCCATGGGATAACCCCTGTTTTCACTGTATTTGATGTCGGTCTAATTTGGGGAGGGGAAAGGAAAAAACAAAATGTTTAAAAGGGATACAGGTTGACCCATTGTAACAATGAGATGAACAAGACCCTATGTTGGAAAACATACTTTACAATTTAGGCGTGGGGAGGCAGGGGGAAGTGTAGTTGTGGAGATGGAAGGGAAGGGATGGTAGGGGAAAACAAAGGCAGAGGCAACAATGCTTGATAAGAAATGTACTCATTACTTTGCTCATGTAACTGTGACCCCTCTGTACAGTATTTTTACAATAAAAAAACTTATAAAAATAAACAAAAATAAAAACTACTTTATTTATATTTTTATATTTTACATTTATTTACTTATTTATGTTCTCTCTCTATATTTATATCTGACATGGATTTTTTTGTGGGGGGGGAGTACTGTAGGATCGGAAGGGGTTGGAAGAGCCCCTGTTCTAGGTTGTACTTTAAGTACAACTTTAAGTACTTTAAGTACAACTTCTAGGGTTCCCCTCATGACTCCTACCAATGCTAGCCATGTTTCAAGTAGGCTCAAATATAGCTACTATACAGCAAGTCACTATTCTTATGACAGGAATATGGGATCTGTTTGTTAGAAGGAGGATCTACTTAACTTTAGGGATTTTTTTTCTTACACCTACAAGGTTAGAGGCCTTTCTCTTGTGGATTTTCCTTGATCTGCTGAGACCCTAGAAGAAGCAGAAAGTCTTTATTAAGTTAGTATACATTTTTTAAAGAATAACCTTTATAAGATCTGGGCCAAAATAAAGGTTTATTAATGATATAAATGAATGAATGAGTGTATGAATAAATGAGAGAAATAGCACAGCCTGTTGGTGAAGAGCAAGGGTTCTAGAGTTAAATCTGGGGCCTAATTCTCCTGTCTCACCTCTTCCTAACTAAGTTTCTTATTCAGTCTTGGAGGTGTCAAGAACGCTTAGCTACTTCATCAATGTTAATAGCTATCTATGTGGAGTTTAAGATTGCACAATTTGAGAGGACACCTAATGTATCTGAATATCTGGGACACTGTCTCCACTCTACTCTTTGAGAGATGCTACCTCACTTTGGGGATCCTTTTGTTCTAGACAACTACATTGAATGTGAGAGAGCCAAATTTCAGCTACAAACTAATTTCAGTTACCTACTACTCCAATTAATCTTTCAAGTAAGGGATATTAATAATGAAATGTTTTTGTACTAAAAGGTAAATTATTTGTTAGAAATGCAATTTCTATTTAATAAAAAGTTATTTTTCTACTGGAACTTTTGATTATTGATTTATGATAACACTTAGTATAAGAAGCTCAGTAAAGTCTTTATAGGTTGTATTTGTTACCAAATTATGCCAGTGTCATTTTAATATATCTTATCATACATCAGTTCTACGTGTTGGGTAGTTGCATATGTGGCATTTTTAAATTTTCTGAAAGTAGTGTACTAGATAATTTAACATTTTCTTGCTACTTGGACAGGTTGTCTTTTAGTAAGTACATTTAAGTTACCTCCTCCCCCCCCCCCCAAATTGCTGCTATTCTACTGAGTTTTTGTCTACTCTCATATTAATTTCAGAATCGGTTAATTAATATAGCTCATCAATATAGCTCAAGTCAGGGCTTGCATGTCAGTAAATAGTACACTATTTGTTGGCCATGTGAGAAGAATGGGAGTAAAGAAGGAAAAAAATTCACTCCTTGCAATTACAGGACCAAACAGGAATGTAGTGATAAAATGTGGACTGCGTCAAGAAAGTAGGTCTGGACAGCAGCCCCTGTGTATTGTCTTCAGTGACTCCTCTCTGCCTCTCCTCCCAACCTTGAAAAATCAAGAGTCTGGTGACTTTTCACCTCATTCTCCACAAGGCTTCAATATGAACTGTGTTCAAGGCTCCTGGACTTCTGCAATAATGTCTCCCCAGTTCTTCTGCCTTTGTTCTCTTGCCTCTTTGACCTGCTAGCTAACGCAATCCTCTTAAAATAAGGCAAGTGGTGGGACTTTGTTGCTCAACCTCTCCCTTCCTTTAGCAAGAAGACACAGCTCCTACAAGTCACAATCTGCCTAATCATTACCTCTTCTTTATCACATGGACAGATAACATCAGCCTTTATTCACCCAGCTCTATCTTCTTCCTTTTTACCTGTTTCCCAATCATACTTGCCTTTTCAGCTGGGAAAATCACACCAGTCTTTTCTTTTAAACTGTTATCTAAATGGCAACAATCTTTCCCAAAATTCCATTGGGCTATCCCATCTATTTAGTTTCTTAGTTCAAATGTAACTTCTTCCTAAAGAAACAACAGTAACACAGCTATTGAAAAATTATATCTTACACCACCTATCCACTCCAATGAGATTCTATAAAACCTGAGGAATCCTTTTCATAGACCCATAGTTCATTATTTTTATATCATTTCTTAGGTGAATCAGCTTAAGTCTTTTTCTTATGAAAATTTTAGATTTTCTTGACTGTTTATTGGATTCTTGAAAGTACAAGCACACGCTTTCCTTTGAAAAAAATCTCTACGTCTACTTTTAAAACAACCATAACAACACCAACATGCTTGTGCACACACACACACACACACAAGACCCCCAAGAAAACCTACTAAAATTTCTTCGTAAGAGTTACGAGGGTGCGTGTAGCTCATGCCTGTAATCCTAGCTACTCAGCAAGCTGAGATTTGAGGATCAGAGATAAAAATAAACTAGGGCAGAAAAGTTCCAGAAACTGTTTATCTCTTTCCAATTAACCACCAAATGAGTTGGAAGTGAAGCTGTGGTTCAGGTATTAGAGCTTTAGCCTTCAACAAAAAAAAAGCTCAGTGATAGCACCCAGGCCTTCAGTTCAAGGCCCAGGATTGTCAAAAACTTTTTTAAAAAAGAAAAGAAAAAGAGAAAAAAAGGAAAGAAAATGGAAAGACAGGCACTGGTGGCTTACTCTTATAATTCTAGATACTCAGAAGGCTGAGATCTAGGGATCATAGTGAGAAGCCAGACAGAGTAGGAAAGTCCCTTGAGTTCTTATCTCCAATTACTCACCCAAAAGCCAAAAGTGAAGGTATGGCTCAAGTGGTAGAGCACTAGCCTTGAGTAAAAAAGAGGCCATGCCCACACCCTGAGTTCAAGCCCCAATACTGGCACAGACATAAAACAACCACAACAAAGCAGGAGAGTTAAGCAAGTTGTTAATAAATAATCTAACCATCTCCTAGGTAGTTTGAATTAACAGAACACAAGTATTTCTGAAAATCTGACAAACTTCTAGATATATGATAACCTAAATAAAACAATTAATATAATAAATTTATTATACTGACAATTTATACTGGGTGCTAATGTATATAATGTCAACAAGACCTTATCTTCTGATGTTATTGTTGCATTTACACAAAATACATCCTAATTTGCACATCCAAGAGAAGTAACATAATATATATTCAGATACTAATGCATGAAAACAATAGACATGATGAGCATTTATATTAAAAGGAAACTTTTTAGTAGTCAAATCTGTGCTGAGATTGAAATACTTTCATTATTTAAAATTGAGTCAAGAAAATTGAAAAGCATAAAAATAAATAAACTTCCAAAAGTGAAAGCCATTAAAAAGTAAGAATGGAGATTAAAATTAATTTTTGAGTGATAAAACTCAGTATTTGTTCCTTCAAGAAATACTGGTAAAGAAGAAAGAATTAGGACATTAGGAATTAGAAAAGTGTAATAGACCCACAGCTAGATAGATAATATTAGAACTTTAAAATGTAATATTCTGGTGGCCAACACAAGTATATTAATGGTACAAATACTGCTCAAAGAAAAAGGAAATTTTTTTAGAAAATTAAATTCATAAATAATGCAAAATATTTTAAAGGATAGTAATTAAAAAGGGGATGGGCATGGAGATTCCTATCTGTACTCCTAACTATGTGGTAAGTATAAGAAGAGGATTGTGGTCCGAGGATAGCCTCTATCAAAAAATTTGAGAATTACCTAAGAAAAATAAATTAAACAGTAATCTAAACATTCACACAGTGAGAACAAAGGAGGATATTCTTAGGAGAGGATCACAAGGGCTCAATAGCTATGTACATATGATAGTATAAAATGATGCTTATCAAAATGAACTCCAAGAAGTGGAAGCAAGAGGACTTTTATTATACTGTTTGCAGGGTTTTATTTTCCTTTTCTTTTCTTCTTTCCTTTTTTCTTTGGTTAATTCCTTTCTGTAGTTGTTTTTGAATTCTGTACCCTTTGTGTTAATTCCCTTCTGATTTGGGAAAGGAAGAGCAAGCACAGAAACACCAGGACAAAGGAAGAACCAATTCAGTGATGAAACTATGTTGGAAATGAACTATATAATTTGGAGGGATAAAGGACATTGGGAAGGGAAAAACTGGGAGAGAATGCGGGAGGGAGTGACACCGTTCAAAAGGAAATGTACTTATTACCTGAATCATGTAACTGTAACCCCTCTGTAAATCACGTTTACAATAAAATCTATGAAACAAAACAAGAACAACAAATCTAAAGCAAAAAGGGATGACATCATGGACCAAGTGGTAGAGCACCTGTCTGGAAAGTGCCAGGCCCTGAATGCAAAGCCTAGTATCACAGACACACACACACACACACAAATAAATAAATAATAAGGACAAAGAATATTAGAAAATATTCTTCATAAACATTGAGACTGAATTTGTGTTTGATTTAAACAAAATCATTAAGGAAATGACAAATCCCATGACATTTAAATTATTCCAAATAACTCAAAAATATATACCAGACAGGTAGGTTTCATTGTTCTAGACATAATAATATGTGTATGGATATGTATGTTTATAATATAAACGCATATTATATATATTAAAATTATGCAAAACTTTTCACATTGTGTGAATATTATGAATATTAGAAATAATGCCAGCAATCAACAATAATAGGTTTATGTGATAAATTAGAGCTCATTCTTTCAATGAAATTCTTCACTGTCATTGAAAGGTAAGAATGAATCCTAACATTTCAACAGTGAACACGTTCACTGTAAGCTCACTGTCTTCTTACAAGATCAGAAAGTAGCTGTATGGATTTCCTGGGCTTCATGGATCTCATTGGGCAGAATTCAGCCAAACAGCCTAGAAGATACTGCATGGTTGGAATAATATTCTTAAAAAGAAGTGGCTGAGTGCAAGACCTGTATTTGTTTCTGTAATGCTATATAATAAATGCTTTACGTAAATTGAGAGTACAAATGGGAAGGAGAATAATAGGGAAGAATGATGGAAGGAATGACATTGATCAATTGTATTATAACCTGACTTACAGAATTGTAACCCCTTGTACAACGACATAACAATAAAATTTTAAATAGATAAACAAACAAATGCCTTAGACTTTTCAGATCACAGAATTTTCTGGTAATTCCACAACTCTTCTGTTGTGGAAACAAGAAATCAACTATAGAAGACACATTAATAAATGAAAGTAGCTGTGTCTGATGATGTGTGGAGAGTTAGATTTAGCCCGCTAGCCACAGTTGGCTGACTCCTTGCTGGTGCATTTCATTGTTGTTTGCTATGCTTCAATTATTAACTTAGAAATATCTTTGTTATATCTCTGTAGTTGAATTAGTAAAGTACATTACTTATTAACCAGCATGTATGTATATTTTGTATACAGATTAGTGTCTCTATATGCAAATAAATATACATTTGCATTAGGGTAATAGAATCATGATACTAACCTTGGCCACCCCGTATTTGTTTCATTTTCTTTACCATGTGTCTACATGTCCTAATATTTCTATAATACCCATGAAATATATAAAGACTTTACAGGAGAGGAGAAAAGAGGAGTGACGAAGGACTGGGCAAAGTTTGAAACATATTCTACAGCTGTATAATTATCAAAATACTTTATGAGTGGGGAACTCAACTGAATGAAGTAGGAAGTAGAAAATTAGGCAGAAACAAAGTTTAAAAATGTTTTGTAAGAATAGTAGCATCATGTTATTATACCAAAATAACTAAGAAAATTTTATTTTGGCTCATGGTTCCAGAACTTTCAGACCAGGATTGCATGGTTCTATGTCTTTAGACCTATGGATAGAGCAATATATCAGAGTGGGAGCAAATGATGAAGCAAAGGAAACTGAGTATCTGAAATCTGAGTCTCAAATTGGTGGACACAACCCCAGTGACCTAAGAACATCCTCCCAGGATCCACCTTTTAAAGGTCCTACTCTTCCCAGTAGCACTCCCTTAAAGATCAGGTTGATTACATTAGCACATGGAATCCTGGCCATGAATACACATGAAAATTCATATGCTATAAATGTATAAAAGATATGTGAAAACTATTCATAAATTCTTAGCACACAGTGATTGTTGAATAGATATTTAGTGAGTAATTCGAGATATTGATTAGAAATTGATTCCTTCCATACTTTTACCCAAGATGTTTCATTTATTCCTTTGTCTATTCATTTATTTTCCTATTTACTTACTTAATGTGTTTCTAAGCTTTGAATTCAATATCTTGTGCTTGCTAGATATTCTTCTGCCACTTGAGCCATGCCTTCAGCAGTTTTTGCTCTTGAGTTTTGAATAGGATCTCTCCTTTTTTGACCAGGATCACCTGGATTGAGATCTACCTATTTATACTTCTGGTGTAGGTAATGTGACAAGTGCACCCCACCATACTTAGCTTTTTATTGGTTGAGATTTTGCACAATTTTTACTTGAGCTGAATACAAAACACGGTGCTCTTGAGTTCAGTCTCCCTAGTAGCTGGGATGACAGGACAATATATCCAGCCAAGGGTTTTGAAAATGTGGTGATTCAATTTCTGGAGAGGCTTTTTGTGATGTAATTAGTCAACCACGCCAGCTTTTCCTGGTGTTACCATCTCTGCATTGAAAATGATCTCAGTCATAAAATCATACTCTTTTCCTAATCTATATTTTTTAACATTAAAATATTAGCTCCTGAAGAACTACCTAATGGAAGGAATATTTACTCCCTCTCTCTTTTTCACATAGCCAGTTGTCACCATCCTATTAGTTCCTTTCTTAACAAAACTGAAACAGAGGAATTAAATCTTACCCCCAACTACCCAGAACAACTGTACTAGATCTGCCCTCTCTAGGTTTATGTCAATAAAGACTCTACACCCATAGGTCAGATAATCGGATGTATGATAATTAACTGTATGAGTAATTATTGCGTTATGCAAATAAACAATGCAAATGAGTTATTTCATTAAAGCAGCACCATGAGGTCAGTAGGTTCTGATCTCTGTTCTAGTCTTTTGGGGAAAAATACTTTCTATGAATTGCTTTTCTGAAGTGGCAATAAAACATCACTAGTGGGTTCACATTGAGCAGTATAATACACAGGCTGCTTGATTTGTATTGAGTATATGTCTGGTGGTTGGGGCCCACTGTAATGAACTAACCCACAAATCACAGCTTAATGGGAATCTACTTTTACATATTGCTTAATTAAAAGTTGTGAGCTTATTAACATGTGTCTTTGGCAGTGAGCTTTGGGGATGTAATCTCTGTGCAAATAAGACTAGGTTGTAAAAGTTTTATAGATTGACAATGATATTACAGTCCATGCCTTAATAACCTATCATTTCCCCAAAGAATTTTTCATATCTTACCTTCTTCTATCCAGCTGTAACAGATTCTTTTTTCTTTTGTGTTTTTCAGTGGGTAGACCCTATTGCAGGAGTACTGCTCTCAAGAAAGGGCTGTGTTTTAAATATTTCATCTGGGCATCTTTTCATCATTTAATCTTATTAGCAAAGCTATCTGCAAGAAAGTCTCAATAGAGGGGCTCCAGGTAGTACAGATCTATTAGCTATGGGTTTCCAGAATTTCCATTATAAATCTCTATTTTCAGGGATTTATAATTCAGCTATAAAAATTTTGCCCCAGGCTTCAACTTGGAATACAAGGTCTTAGCCTGAGAGAGTACATTGTTAACACATGAAAAAAATCATGTTGTTTTCATCTCACCAAAGTGAAAAAGTAATGGCATGTAACCATGCTCAAACACTTTTTTGATATGCCACTGCCAGTTGGCACTTGGAGAGCTTTTGTTGTTGTGTTGCTTTGTTTTGACATGACGTTTTACAGTGTGTTTGTTGGTACTTTTAACCTAAGTATTTGGTGGCTTAAAATTTTTTTTTCAGAACACAAAGATGTCTTTAGTGTTCTTCACACGATGGTTCCTGGACTTCTCCGATCTGCTTGGATGGAAAATTTGGTGCAGAAATTGCCTAGAATTCTTGCATAAAAGCATCTGTTTACCAGCTCCCAGCAAAGATTGCAGAAAAAATTCATTGTTGTAAAGAATTGAACTCGACTATTATTGCTTTGGGCAATGAGTATGCCCATTTTAATTATTACATTTGAATTGGTGTCCTGAAATAACCAATATCAGAAAGCATTTTTTAAACAGAAACAGGTGAGGAAGAGGTCCTCACCCCAGACTCTCTCGTTAAATGGCCCTGTAACTTTGGGAGATTTACTTGACTGTCCCAGACTTGTTTCTATATCAGTCAAAAGAAACACAGAACAAGCAGCAATAGTCTTCCAAACTTTGTGTGTGTGTGTGTGTGTGTGTGTGTGTGTGTGTGTGTGTGTGTGTATAGATAGATAGATAGATACATACATACATACATATTTGGTACCAGCCCTGAGGCTTGAACTCAAGGCCTAAATGCAGTGCTCTACCACTTGAACCACAGTTCCACTTCCAGCATTTTTTTTGCTGGTATTTGGAGATAAGAGTCGCTTGCACTTTTCTTCCTGGACTGACTTTGACCTGTGATCCTCACATCTCAGCTTCCTGGGTAGCTAAGAATACAGGCATGAGCCACCAACACCCAGCCGAAGTTTTTATAGACTCATTAATTATATATTATGGTATAGATGATGCTAAATCCAATGAACTCTTTACACAGAATCTCTCCATGGCATGCAGAGTAGAAGAGCATGCCCACATGTGCATACGTGTTGCCTTATAAATTATGTTTCAAGTGTTTACGGTTCTTACTTTTACCAAACTCTTCCATACATCTCTGCTATTTCCTTCCTGAGTCAATCAGACATTAAATGTTAAAGTTCACAAAACTTGATGGACACTTTTGTTTTACAGGACCTCCCTAAGGGATTTTTGTCATTTTCAGTGGCTTGAAATGTCATCTTTGCACCTCGTTCCCAGTGGTGTCTTTGGATTTTGTGGGCTCTGGATGTCCTTTGTGGGCTCACAGATGGCTTGAGGCCACATACGCACATGATAGTTCCTTTTGAAGTATCTGGCTCTCACGCATTGGTCCATCACCTCCTGTGTCTTCACTTTCCTGTTAAATATGCTTCTCTACCTTGCACCAGGTTATTCAATCCTTGGCTTTGTCCTAAGATCCTTTCTCCCCTCTCTACCCGCCAGGGGTGGGGAACCTTTTTTGTTAAACTACCAAGAGCCATTTATAACAAGATTATGAGCCATATAAAATTATGAATACAGGAGGATGGGCAGCTAACAGGAAAGAAAGATTGTGGACTCATGTATCCACTTTTTTTTAATTTAATTTATTTTTTTTTTGTGAACATACTGTACAGAGGGATTACAATTACATGGGCAGGATAACGCGTACATTTCTTATCAAGCATTGCAGCCTCCTCCTTTGTTTACCCTTCACATCCCTTCCCAGCCTCCCCCCTACCTACCCCCCCCCCCACACCAACGTTGTAAAGCTCGTTTTGGACATGACAACTTGTACTTCTCATTGTTGCAACACGTCCACCTGTATCCTTAAACAACTGGTTTTTCCCCATCTCCTCCACAAATTATACCGACATCAAATATAGTGAAAGCAGGGGTTATACTGTGGGGGAGGGACATACAAAGCAACAAAGAAATAATCTTATAAATGCGTTAGAAACAAATGCATGGAAGAAAAAAAAACATTAGAATACATATCTAAGGGTTCATTTTCCTGACATCACATTATCTGACCTTTTCCGCTTGACTCATACATATACTAGATATTGCAAATAAGGGAAACCATGGGACCTATGTTTCTCTGGGCCTGGCTTACTTCACTTAATATAATTTTTTCCAAGTTTTTCCATTTCCTAACAAATGGGGCAATGTCATTCTTTCATATCCACTGGTTTTACAGTCTATTTTTTTTGTCCCACAAGCCTGATGCTTCACATCCCTGAATCACTCAACTTTCGGAATGTGCAAGTAATTGTCTTATTCTTAATGTCACTTCTTTAGTTTAAGCTATTAAACATCTTTGGTGACTTATCCAGTCTCTTCACCCTGCTTCTGCTTCTTGTCTTACCCTATTGAATTCAGTGACCAACTTGCTTCCAGAGTGACACAAACCAAAAACAAACAAATAAACACTGTGATCTTGTTACCAGGTAGACAATTGGATGCCTACAGTGGCAATAGTATTATATCAAGTTAAGATTGCAAATCCTTGCCTCATAATGTGCCTTATGAAATTCCCAGCTGTTCTCCTGGCTCCTGATTTTCTGCCATTTTCTCTACTTGGAGGGCTCGCTCTGTAGCTCTTCTGTCCTTACCTGGCCTTGCTAAGCCCCCACATTCTGGTTAGTGAACTGGGATAGATTGTCTGTGCCTTGGGAAACACGAGATCTTTTATGGCTTCGTAAGCAGAGAGAAAGACTTTCCAAATGGTTCTTTCTGAAGTTCCAGATCCTTCAATGATTTCACATTAAAAGAATCAGCCTGCCAGTTCAGCATATTTTCCCCCATCACACCTTCATTCTGCAGTGGGAAGTTTTTAATTGCTAGTCATTTTATTTCAGGTAGACTCCTGTTTTCAGCCTTATCTTCTATCCTTATTCTGTTTCTTTTGGTCTGGTTGATTATGTATGATTGGGTTCAAAAGCAAAAAGAAAAAAAGTACTTTAAAAAATATACCATAAGTTTCAACAACCTTACTTATTATATCTTTTCATGTTTCTTATAGTTGTTTAAAATAATTGAAAGTTATAGTTTGGTCAAATTAAACTTCTCTGAGCCTGACAGTTTGCATGGGACAGTTTGCATGCTTCTGAAGTCACCCTAAATCACATCTACTCATAAGATAATCTGTGGCCATTCCTCTTTCCAGATCAAGAATTTCTACACCTTTCAGAACACTACAAGTGCCCAGAGCTCAGTAGAAACTAACATTGCCCTCCCCAAACTGATAGTTTCACCTAGATCTTCTGAAGCTTCAGAGCTGTGTTTCAATTAAGGTATAATTCACTGACTTTGCTATGGAAGATACTATAATCCAGAATTATTGAAAAGTACTTTGATTTCTGACCCAGGAACATGAATGATGTCACAAAATCTTGTTAATCCATAGCTCATGAGACTTTAGAAGATGTTATTGGAATAAAGGTGACTCCAAAACTGAAATGTCAACCAAAACTTATGTCCCTCAAGCTCTTTTCAAAACATGAAGTTCTGGGAATGGAGCACTTCCTTTCTCATCACATAGATAATATTTCTTCTTCCTGATGGGATACAGTTAACATAGGCCTCTATTGTAAGGACTTCATGTAATTCAAACAAAAGATGTTGTAGAATGAGCTGGATAGTTACGGCCACTGAAATATGGTGCCTTCACAACATATAGAAATGAAGTAGGAGGGGCTGGGAATGTGGCTCAGTAGTAGAGCGCTTGCCTTGCATGCATGAGGCCCTGGGTTCGATTCCTCAGCACCACATAAGCAGAAAAAAAAAAGCCAGAAGTGGTGCTATGGCTTAAGTGGTAGCGTGCTAGCCTTGAGCTGAAGAGCTGAGGGACAGTGCCCAGGCCCAGAGTTCAGGCCCCACGACCAGACCCCCCCCCCAAAAAAAAGAAATGAAGTAGGAAAGTATGACTCATTCCAAGATGAGGGCCATAATTACCTGGTAATCCTTTTACATATTGAAAATCATTTCAGTTCATTTTATTTGCAGGTTGTTTCCTTTAAATGAAGCATGTATACTAGTTTATGACAAATGAGCAGAAAAGATTATTCAAACATCTCAAGCTGGGCTTCTTTTTCCTTGTAGAGATATGCATGCAGTTGAATAGAAAGCCATAATTTTCATGATGATGAAAGAATGACTTTTAGTAAAAAGGCAAAAGTGTCACTCAGACCCTCTACTGTCCTCTATGGGTTGGAAGTATGTTGTAGAACTCATGTTTGCAGTCTTGACACCTTTGGAAAAAGTGTTTTAGAAGAACTATGGCAAATCCATTCCTACTGAAAAAAATTAGAGATACTGAACACGTTGAATTACATAAATGTCATTTAACAACTCTAGCCTAACATTTTAAACCCTTACTAAGGTATTAATTCTATATGGACTGTGGTCATTTTTCAGACAATTATTTGAATACATAATACTTACAAATCACAATCCTGGTTGTACAGAATTACCAATTATAGAAGATAGGGGTCCTACATTTAAGTAATTACCATCATTTGAGGAATCAAGATAAGCAAAAGAAAATCCCTCATGGTACATATATGCATTTGTTGAGTAGCATTTATAAATGATGTAGGCAGTAATTTTGTGTTATGCTATTGTCTATAGAATAGACACCGGTTTTCCAGTAAGCAGGCTTTAAGTTACATGTGGCTGGATTTCAGGAAGTTACCCTGCATCACCTTTAAATAGTAGGGGAGAAAGTATGTTACATGGGTATAGGATAGAGGGCTGCTGCAGAGCCACAGACAGTATTAATGGAGTGCTTGGCTTAGAGATCTGAGGAAGGGAGAGTCATTAAGACAATCTTATCCAAATCCTGTTCAGAATCTGCTGTGTGCATCTCATCTCCACGCATAGCATCCTGTGGAATGTGGAATGCAAATTAGGTCTGAAATGTGTCTGCAAACTCTCCTAATGGTCTGTTCTCCCAATGACGCTAAGCTCTCCCAAAGAGTGCTTTAGAATACCTAGTAAGGGGCCACTTCTCCAGCCTGCTGATTAGGAAACATGTTAGTAGCAGTTTGCCTCACATTTTTCTCTTTCTTATTTTCTTCACCTTTCCTTCCAAGCTTCTTAGGCAAAGCAAGATTTTAAAATGTTAGGAAGCTTAACAGTACCCCTACATCTTAAAATACATGTATCTAATTATAATACTGAAAGAGATTTTAAAAATTATAACCAGAGAATGAAATTCTCCCCAAAGTGCATAAGCCATTTAAACTTAGGTATGCCTATTTGATTGTTGTTTGGGGCAAGGCATTGATGTTAATTCTTCTGATTTTTTTGTTAAAAATGTGAGATTGTATACGCCTTCAATTCTAGTCAGGGACAACTTATAAATACATTTTTGATTAATTGATATTCATGTGAAATGTTCTTGTTTTAATGGAATCTGTAGTTGATCTTCAGGGAGAAATCAGCATTTTATGTGAAATTAGGTGTATATTGCTTAATCAAGGCCTTTTCAATTTAATTTACTTACAATAAGTATCCATGTAGATTCACTTTCTAGAGACTCTTGGTTTCATTATAGCTAATAATTTTTGATGCAGTTTATAGCTAATTATCAAAGAAAAACTAATGAAGCCTCTCATCACCTAGTAGAGTGACAATTTGGGTTAAATAATTATGCTTTTGTTGGTGTAATATGTTCAGGAAATATCATGAAATGTTTAACATAGTTAAAACTGTAGATTTTTTATACTTTTTTTGAGAAGGTAAAACACCACAGATTACTTGATGTCCCTTTCTGAATGTTACTATTTATACTTTGTGAAGCATTTATTTCTTTAAAAAATGAAATAGGAAAATATAAATATCAGTCTTGATTGTAATTTCATTGTCTATCATAGATGGAATTTTACTGCTAAAATCACATAGCTCACTATAGAAAGATGTAGAGGCTTATCCAGAATGATTTGAAAAAGTCCATAGCTATGAATAATTGCTTCTTTCTGGGTGTACATGTGTATGTGTATGTGTGTACATATGTGTGTGCGCTTGCATGTGCACATACCAGTACTGGGGCTTGTACTCAGGGCCTTACACTCATCCTTTGCTGTCTTTGCTCAAGGCTACTGGTCTATCACTTGAATCACACCTCTACTTCCAGATTTTTGCTGGTTAATTGGAGAAAGACTCTCAAATCTTAGTCTATGATCCTCAAATCTTAGTTTCTTGAGTAGCTAGGTTAAAAATAATTAATTCTTTTATTATTACAAACATATTCGGCAGTATTTTTTCTCTCTTTTTTTGTCAGTTGTGGGGCCTGAACTCTGGACCTGGTCACTGTCTCTCGATGCTTCAGCTCAAGGCAAGCACTCTACCGCTTGAGCCACAGAACCATTTCTGATTTTCTGAGTTATTTATTGGAGATAGAGTCTCACAGAATTTCCTGCCCAGGCTAGCTTTGAACCTCGACCCTCAGATCTCAGCCTCCTGAGTAGCTAGGATTATAAGCATGAGCCACCAGCACCTGGCTCATCAGTATTTTCTTCTTTTGAAAATTATCATATGTTTTCCTACATGAGTAGCTAAGTGAAATTTACAACCATGTGGAAATCCAATTATATTGAAGATATATACACCTACTAGCAATAATGATAACTGAAATTTCTTTAATCTAATTGGTGAAATCTTCATATAGCCCAATGAAATGGATGCTATCCAGTGTACCATACTTACCAACAAAGAGGCTAGGAAAAGGTGAAGGAATCTGCCCAAGTTCACATGATTTGAGAAATATGAGCCTCTGATGCCTGGTAAAAGGAACATTTTAATTTTATTGACAATTGAATCTCCAAATTAACTCCTAGAGAGAAAAGGAAGGGAATCTTCTTCAAATTATTCAATAAAATCCACTGACTTTGAAACAGAATGTGTGCCTCAAGTAGATAGCCATCATTTAAGGTAAATATGAGTCATAATCATCAATTTCATGGATTGCTAAAAACACAAAAAGTAACCTACCTAACCTTGGTGTGGCCAATACAAAAGTGAATCACATGACCATATTGAAATTTAAAACATATTAAACATTTCTGAAGACTCTGAATTAGACTGTTAGAAATGTTAGTGGTGGAGGATTTGGGTCATGACTTTCCATGGTGTGACTTTAGTGAGAAAGCTTTCAGAAGTGAGTTCCAGGTGATGGTGAAGTCTGATCCTTTTAGATTTATAGCACCCCAACTACTAAGTCAACCATGACAAGTAGTTAGCGTTCTAATAATTCCTTCTTAAGTAAGTCACCTGATTAAACATCTCAAATGTTTTGCCATCAAAAATCATTTGCAGCCTGTTATGATTAATGGGCTACATTTCTTGCCAAATGTTGATTTCAAGCAATTTCTGAGTATAATTCTTTCTGGATGAACTGAAAACATAACCTTCTGGTCGTAATCCCGCAGTAATTTCTTCAACATTTTAGGAAATAGTATAGGAAAAAATTGTAAGAGTTTTATGCCTGCTAACTTTTCTTAAACAATTTGTATGTTTGGATTTGGTTTAATTACAAAAAAATTAAAATTTCCATGATCTCTTTAATGAGAACTCTTCCAAAAGCAAGTTAAGTCTCTGATGCTTTTCTGATCTCTTCAGTAACTTTGGCCCTGTGGTTAGAGCCTGCTATGGTCTAAGCTCTTTGGGCTTAACTAAGACCTACACCCACATCCACAACCAACATATTTTGTAATTTAGGTCTTCTAGGTCCACTAGGGTGAGCAGGATATTCTGTTAAAAATTATGTATGTATGACTGTATGCATATATGCATACATACAACTAAATATGTATGCATACACATATGTATATACAAATACATACATATACATGTATATGTACATACATACATGTCTGTATACATATATGTATATACGTACATGTGTATAAACAAATATGTATATACAAATATGTGTATACATATATATATAAATATATATAGATACATATACATACATATACATATATACCTATATGTATACATACATATATAACCTCCCTCTTCAGTTACCTACGATAGAAACTGTTTATTTAAGATTTTTCTTAAGGATTGGTCATCATTATTAATTAAGTTCATATACATGAATCATGCTTCCCCAGATTTCTATAAAAATAATAATTCACATTAAGTAGTGGGAAAAGGTTATGTCAGCACCAATGTTGGTAGAGGTAACAGCACATGCTGATGTCTTATAGGAATGTCTGTAAATATCCAGTGTGGGTGAGACAGGAAGCAAAGGCTTCCTATAACCCCCCTGGCTCACAGGGTTGATGATAAAATAGGATCTAGAGCATGTCTGACTTCTTATAACTTGTAGAAGTATTCAAGGCAAAGAGCTACAGCAAAAGTGGATCACATCATGTCACCTGGCAGGGAAAGCCATGCCAGAAGGACCAGAAACATCATCAGATTCCTGCATGGAATGGGGAAGCTTAGTCAGGTGTAGAACATGGAATCTGTTCTAAGTGACTTCTGGTCATCATACCACAAAGACAAGGAAAGGTCTCTGAGTTTAGTTCCTCCAGGGCTGCTGATGGCTGTAGCACTAAGCCTATTTCCAGCAGGTACTGGAATTTGCAGCTACGTCATGATCAGCAGTGGAGAAATATTGGCTTAGTATACCTTACATTTTCTCTTTAAGATGAGAGCCAGTCTTTCACAAAATCTATTTCTTCTTTCATGCAGAAGGTAACACATGTGTTTCTATATATGGAGGTCACTTTGAATAATATTGTCAAGGATTTTGAATGATATTACATTCTGGATAAAGAGGATTTTTATCTGAGGAACAAGCAAAATGTTTTCTAAGAAATAAAGTTACTTCCAGAAATATATTTTAAAATACTAATAAAAAATACAAGAATTGCTTTTTATAAAACAAACAAAGCAAGATGGAGGTTTTGTTTCACACCTGTAATCTCGGTAAATTCAGAAGTAGGAGGATCATGAATTTGAGGCATGTCTTAGCTACATAAGTAAGATCATGTCTTAACAAGGTGGAAGAGGGAAGAAGAGATTAAAGGGGAAGAAGGAAAGAAGGAAGGAAGGAAGGAAGAGAAGGAGGGAAGGAGGATGGAAGGGTGGGAGGAAGAAAGGGAGGGAAAGGGGGAGGGAAGGAAGAGACGAGTTGTAGTCATGAAGTCAAGAAATGTTAGTGTAAAATCATTTTCAAATTAATATGTACAACAAACAAGACTGAACACTGTTGAAATTTCAAATGTAAAGAAAAAGAAAAAGGGAAGTATTTCTCCAAGGAATTACAGAAAAGGGATGAGGAAAATAGATTAGAGACCAATTGAGAAGTATGCAAATACACACAGCAGAGATGAAAATGAGCCCTAGGAAAGTCTCACATACTTGAGAATATGAGTACAGGATGAGCTGGACTATAGAAATCTGAAGGAGACGTTCCCAAATAAGAAATATATGTCTATTGGTCATTCTTTGGAGAAGTCTCTTTAAGTCTTTAGGCCACTTATGGATGGGGTTGTTGTTTCTTTGAGGATTTTTGGGGAGGAGTTAACCTTTTGAGTTCTAAATATATTTTAGATATGAGGCCTTTGTCTGATGCATAGCTAGTGAATATTATCTCTCTCCCAATTTGTGGGCTTTCTATTGATCCTGCTAGCTTTGCCATGGAGAAACTCTGCAGTTTAATGTAATACCATTTATCCAACCTTTCTTTGATTTGTTGTATTTCTGGATCTGTACTTAGGAAGTTTCAACCTGTTTCAAGGAGCCCTAGTCTTTCCCCTATCCCTCCCTATCCCTTTCCAAGGTATCTGGTCTTACATTAAAGCCTTTGATCCATTTGGAATTGATTCTGGTGTAGGGTAATGTATAAGGATCTAACTTCAGTTTTCTACACATGTGTAGTCAATTCTGTCAGCACCATTTGTTGAAGAGATTTTCTTCCATCTTGTGGGTGGGAATGCAAATTTGTTCAACCACTCTGGAAAACAATGTGGAGGTTCTTCAAAAGTCTAAACATAGACTTTCCCAATCACCTGGCAATCCCACTCCTAGGCATTTATCCAATGACTACAAAGAAGGCCACACTAAAGCTACCAGGACAGCCATAGTCACTGCAGATTTATGTATCATAGCTAAGACATGGAATCAACCCAGATGCCCCTCAGTGGATGAATGGATCAAGAAAATGTGGTATGTATGTATACATGCGTGCGTGCACACGCGCGCGCACACACACACACACACACACACACACACACACACAATGGATTCTATGCTTCCATCAGAAAGAACAACATTGCCACATTTGTAAGGAAATAAAAAGACTTGGAAAAATCATACTAAGTGAAGTAAGCCAGACCCAAAGAAACATAGGCTGCATGTTTTCCCCATTTGTAATAAGTAGAATCTATCTAGGATATTCCTAACAGAGGATAACACTATCTCAATAGCTATGTGAATGTTACTATGTACAATGATGCTTATCAAAATGAACTCCAAGAAGTGGAAAAAAGAGGTTTTTTTTTTATTGTATTGTTTGCAGTTATTTCTTTTTTTTCTTTCACTTTCCCTTTGGTTTATCCCCTGTTGTTACTGTGTCACTGTTTTTTATTTCTGCACCCTTTTTCTTGTATATAAGTTTATCTGATTTGGGGAAGGGAAGGAGAATAACAGAAACAGTGGGATAAAGGGTGGACAAATACAACAGTGATACTCAGCAGACACAATGTTGGAAATGAACTTTACAACTTGGGAGGGAGGGGATATGGTCGGGGATGTGGGAGAAAATGAGCGAGGGATAACACTGATAAAAAGAAATGTACTCATTACCTTATGTAACTATAACCCCTCTGTATATTTAATTTAAATGAAAATAAAATTTAAATGAAAATAAAAAAGAAATGTGTGACTGAGTTTCAGGTTTTTATTTATACTTAAGGTTGAATTATTCACTCAGAAAGTTTGGAAATGGATTAGTGGCAAAAAAAATAGAAGACCAAATGAATGGGAAAATGAGAAATCAGATGATTATGATTATTAATGCAATGAAAAGTGTAGTTATACTTCTCCTGCTTCTGCCTCCTATGTACTGGGATTATAGGTATGGAACACCAGGCCCAGCCCCTCTCCCAATTATTTTTTTTCCTTTTTTTAATTTAATTTTTTTTTGTGAACATACTGTACAGAGGAGTTACAATAACATGGGCAGGATAATACATACATTTCTTATCAAGCATTGCAGCCTCCTCTTTTGTTTACCCTTCACATCCCTTCCCAGCCTCCCGGCCCCCCCTCCCCCCGACCCAATCCTCCCTCCCCTCTTCGCACCAACGTTGTAAAGCTCATTTTCTACATGACAACTTGTACTTCTCATTGTTGCAACAGGTCCAACTGTATCCTTAAACGACTTGTTTTTCCCCATTTCCTCCACAAGTTATACTGACATCAAATATAGTGAAAGCAGGGGTTATACTGTGGAGGAGGGACATACAAAGCAACAAAGAAATAATCTTATAAATGCGTTAGAAACAAATGCATGAAAGAAAAAAGCATTAGAATACATATCTAAGGGTTCATTTTCCTAACATCACATTATCTGACCTTTTCCGCTTGACTCATACATATACTAGATATTGCAAATAAGGGAAACCACGGGACCTATGTTTCTTTGGGCCTGGCTTACTTCACTTAATATAATTTTTTCCAAGTTTTTCCATTTCCTAACAAATGGGGCAATGTCATTCTTTCTGATGGAGGCATAGAATTCCATTGTGTATATATACCACATTTTCTTGATCCATTCATCTACTGAGGGGCATCTGGGTTGGTTCCATATCTTAGCTATGGTAAATAATGCTGCAATAAACATAGTTGTGCTGGTAGCTTTAGTGTGGTCTTGTTTGTAAACATTTGGGTAAATGCCCAAAAGTGGGATTGCTGGGTCATAGGGGAGCTCTATGTGAAGTCTTTTGAGGAACCTCCATACTGCTTTCCAAAGTGGTTGAACAAGTTTACATTCCCACCAACAATGAAGTAAGGTTCCTTTCTGTCCACATCCCCTCCAGCATCTGTTGTTGTTAGAGTTCTTGATTTTTGCCATTCTAACTGGAGTGAGGTGGTATCTCAATGTTGTTTTGATTTGCATTTCTTTTATGGCTAGGGATGTTGAGCGTTTCTTCATGTGTCTATTGGCCATCCTTCTTTCTTCTTCAGAGAAGTTTCTCTTTACGTCTTTAGCCCACTTTTTTATTGGCCAGTTGTTTCTTTGAGGATTTGTTGTTGGGGGATTTAATTTTTTGAGTTCCAAGTATATTTTAGATATGAGATTCTTGTCTGTTGTATGGCTAGTGAAGATCTTCTCCCAATCTGTGGGCTTTCTATTGATCTTGCTAGCTATGTCCTTTGCCATGCAGAAGCTCTGCAACTTCATGCAATCCCATTTGTCCAACCTTTCTTTGATTTGTTGTGTTTCCGGGTCTCTATTCAGAAAATTTCGGCCTGAGCCAAGGAGACCTAGGGTTTCTCCTATTCCATCCTGTAATGTTTTCAGAGTGTCTGCTTTGACTTCAAGGTCTTTGATCCATTTGGAGTTGATTCTGGTGCAGGGTGATATGTAAGGATCTAGCTTTACTTTTCTACAAGTAGTTAACCAATTTTGCCAGCACCATTTACTGAAGAGGCTGTCTTTCTTCCATTCTATTGTTTTAGCTCCCTTATCGAAGATTAGATGGCTATAGGTCTGTGGGTTCATTTCTGGATTTTCAATTCTATTCCATTGGTCCTGAGGTCTGTTCTTATGCCAATACCAAGCTGTTTTGATTACTATGGCTTTATAGTAGAGTTTGAAATTTGGTATTGGTATTCCTCCAGCAGTGTTCTTTCTGTTGAGGAGCGTTTTTGCTATTTGGGGTCTTTTATTGTTCCATATGAATTTTTGGATTGCCTCTTCTATTTCTTTGAAGAATGAGGTTGGAATTTTGATAGGTATCGCGTTGAATTTGTAGATAGCCTTGGGAAGTATTGCCATTTTCACGATGTTAATCTTTCCAATCCAGGAGCATTCTCCCAACTATTTTGATGTAAAACATAAAATATAAAACTGAGGAATTAAGTAACAGGATCATAAGACTAACTAGATCAGTTGGATCTCAGTCTCTGACAAACATAGATGACAAGCACACACTACTGCATCCCAGTACCGAGGACTATAGGCATGGTCCATGAACAGTCATCTATTTGAGTGTTTTTATATTTAAAAATACATTTCTGTGATACTTCTCTAATCCTAGTTACTCAAAGAATTGAGATCTGAGGATCCCAATTTGAAGCCAGCCCAGCAGGAAAGCTGAAGAATCTTATTTTGAATTAATCATCAAAAAAGCTAGAAGTAGAGCTCTAGTTCAGGTGGTAGAGTGCTAGCCTTGAGCAAAAGAAGCTCAGGGACAGCACCCAGGCTCTGAGTTCAAATCCCAGGACAGGCGCGCGCACACACACACACACAGAATACATTTTTGAAACGCTGAAAGTCATTTCTTTGATGCTTTTGCTTGTAGAAAATACACATTGCAAGATCTGGGCTTTATTTAAAATTTTAAAATCAATTGTCTTCTTAGTGGAACAAGATTATTATTAAAGTTCACATTTTCTCATCTAAATTTTTTATTTCTTTTACAACCAAAATGATCATGTATACTGGTTTTCTGAGCAACATAGTAATTTTTGCCTGTGGTAATGATGTAATTTTTTTTGGCAGGGGGTGTTTGAGGGGGCCTTGAACTCTGGGCCTGAGCACTGTCCCTCAGCTCTTCAGCTGAAGGCAAACACTCTACTACTTGAGCCATAGTGCTACTTCTGGTTTTCTGGTAGTTTATAAGAGATAAGAGTTTCATGGACTTTCCTGGCCTGGCTGGCTTTGAAATGCAATCCTCAGATTTCAGCCTCCTAAGTAGCTAGGATGACAGGCATGAGCCACTGGTGCCTGGCTGGTGTAATTTTTAATGGTATCAACGTTAATCTCAACATTTTTGCAGTTTGGACCACAAATTTTATCATTCCACTTTAAAAATAGATATCTCTGGCTGGGCCCAAGTGGTTCCTATCTATAATTTTAGCTACTTTAAAAGGAGGCTGAAATTTGATCATTGAGATTCAAAGCCAGTCTGGGCAGGAAACATCTGATACTGATTTCCAATTAACCACCAAAAATCCAGAAGTGGAACTGTGGCTCAAGAAGTAGAGTACCAGTCTTGAGCACAGAAAGTTCAGGGACAGTGCCAGGCCCTGAGTTCAAGCCTTAGCACTCATACCCACAAAAAAAGAGACCTCTTCTATACAAGGAACAAAATAACAAAAACAACACAAGTTTTAGGTAGTCCATGTGATGATTGAAGTATTTGACATATGAGAATTATAAACTCCAAACTGAGGATAAGGATGTCATGGGGACTTTTCATCAACATGAATGATGCTCTATTTTTTATGCTTATATTATGAATTATGCTTATGTATATCTAAATATTAATCATTAAAGGTTGTATAATTCCAAATATAATAATTAAAATGTAAAGTTTAAATTTTGGTATAAAACTTGAAATACCAATCCAAAGATAACAGCATATTTTGAAAGAGCTTAGGTGAATGAACATAATTGTCATAGATTGATGAATCTATTAGTAACAGAGATACATTAGCAACAACAACATATATTAAGATCAACATAATTATAGCACTATACAGATAATATTAGGAGAAAAATAGAAAAATGCCAAGGAACCAGACATTTCTTTTTTGTACGTATTTTTATTGTAAAAATGCTGCACAGAGGGGTTACAGTTACATGAGCAAGGTAATGAGTACATTTCCTACTGAGCATTGTTGCCTTCTCCTTTGTTTTCCCTCTACCATCCTTTCCCTCCCATCTCCACAACTCCCCCCCTCCCCCTCACTCCACTGAGGTTGTAAAGTTCATTTTCAACATAGTGTTTTGTAATCTCATTTTTACAATGGGTCTACCTGTATCCTTATTTAAGCATTTTGTTTTTTCCCTTCCCTTCCCCAAATTAGAAAAATGTGTATACAAGATGCAGAGCACCAACATCAAATAAATGAAAACCGGGGTTATATCAGGAGGGAAGAACATACAAGAGAAACAAAAAAATTACACAGTACATTTTAAATATGTTAAAAACAATAGCAAGAAAGAAAAAACCACTTGTGTCCCTAACTTGGGGTTCATTTTGCTTAACATCATCTTATATGGTCATATGTATATAGCTTTTGGCCTTTTCTTTTTGTCCTACACTTGTACTAGTTATTGCAAATAAGGGAAACCATGGGACCTATGTTTCTTTGGGCCTGGCTTACTATACTTAATATAATTTTTTCCAAGTCTTTCCATTTCCTAACAAATGGGGTGTTGCCATTCTTTCTGATGAAGATGCAGAATTCATTTATATATATATATATATATATATATATATATATATATAAAATCACATTTTCTTGATCCATTCATCTACTGAGGGGCATCTGGGTTGGTTCCAGATCTTAGCTATGGTAAATACTGCTGTGATAAACATAATTGTGCTGGTAGCCTTAGTATGGCTTTGTTTGCAATCCTTTAGGTAAAAGCCCAAAAGTGGGATTGCTGGGTCATAGGGGAGCTCAATGTGGAGTCTTTTGAGGAACCTCCATACTGCTTTCCAGAATGGTTGAACAAGTTCACACTCCCACCAATGCAGTAGGTTCCCTTCAGAACCGGACATTTCTTATATTCTCAGGGCACTGCTTTTTAGTCCAAATGATAATATAGAAATAAATTTTGTGCAAGTTTTAAGCAGCTTGATAGGGTAACAGTGTATCTTGATTCAGAAGCATGGTTCATCATTTTGTTTCCTGACTTGGAACTTAAATAGCCCTGCTAAGGCTCCCTACAGGACAAGTCTTTCACAATAACCAATGATTAACACAGAAGTATGAAGAAGTTAATGCCTTTGACTCAGAGGGTGATGAAAGTTCATGGCTAACTCTTTTTACATGTATTTGAGCCATAATGTATAATTCTGTAACCTTCCCAAATCTCTCTGGACAGAATGGCCACTTGGGGTAGCCAACTTGCTAAAGTAATCTTTTGGTTTCTACTCAGTGTGTTTTTTTTATTTCTTGACTTGTATTTCAACTCCATGAAAATCCTAGCCTTCATTTCCAGATTCATTATCTGGAAAAACCCTGGGTAAAAGAGTTGTTACCTGAACTGGTTCTAGAAAGCAATTTTTTTTTTTTTACTATAGGATTTGGGAATTATATAACTCACTAATCTGTGAATAATAACAGAATTGGTGAAGGATTGCTGTAATTTCTGATATGTATATATACACACATAGATGTATGAATGTATGCCTCTGTGTGTGTCTTCTTAAATACTCAGATTTTAGATATGTGGACTAAGGAAAAGAATGGTCAGAAGTTGCAAAATGCGTTATGCAGTAGCTATGACCATTGGAATGTATAAGGACATTTGTAATTATGTCATTGTAATGTTACTTGGTTTATAAACAATTTTGGAATCCTTGAAGAAAAATAATAAGACATGAGCCAAGGGTCAGAAGCTCTGTGAGATAGCAATCCAATGGCTCTTCCATGTAACTTGTTACTTCAGTCTCATTGTCTTTAGATTGTGTGTGTGTGTGTGTGTGTGTGTGTGTGTGTGTGTGTGTGTGCACATGTACGCATAGAAGAGGATCTAAATTTTAGGGATGGAATGAACTTAACAAGGTATAGGCTCAAGCTAATGAAGCTCTGGATCATTTCCTTCGGTAGATACTTAGTTTAGTACTGTTCTCTAGGTAGTCTTAGACTGGTCTAGCTCTCCTCCCTCTATTGTTCGAAGTTCTAGAGATTTAACTGTAGAATATTCTGAAAATACAGTATCTTCATAGAGAGAAATGCTAGTGAGACTAACCGGGGTTCTGTGTCACTCCTCCTACCCCTGAAACAAGATGCCTTTCAATGCTTTAGACTAACGAGTTCAGTGGCTCCAGGCTGCAAAATCCAGAATAATCTTCTTTCCTTGTTCCCTTAGATCCTGCACAGACCAGAAGACTTTACCTCTGCCCTCCGTAGAAAGCTTTTCTGAGACTTGGAGGAAGCGGGCAGGGACGGCCCAGGTGGGGGGGCGGGGGGTGGGGGGGGTGGGGTAGTAACTACCAATTCACAATGCATTTCAGGTTTCTCTTGTTCCTTGCTGCCTACCTGTAGTAATAAATCTGCTTTAAGTTCTATGTCATGTGTGGGCATGTTCTGCCTCACTAAGCACAGAAAAGTTGGTAATGCACACACATTTGGCTTCACATCTGTTGGGCCCAGTTAAAATGGGCCAGGGAAAGTTGGAAGGCATGCTGGAAGAGAGAAAGGTCGTGAATACAGGGCACAAGACAGTAACTGAGACTGAGACTGTTTCCACCGTTTTGTTCTGGGACCTTGCATGGATTATACTATCCTGTCCTTCCAAGGGTGTCAGCGATTGGCCGGACAGAACGATTGATCTGGATTGATCTAACTGAGCAAGGGGTCCACTGTATCCGATAGTTTCATGGACCATCTCAATACATCCTTGGCCTTCACTTTCGTTCTAAGTCATGATGACCAGCTCCGCAAAGGTTTCCACCAACTTTCAAAGAAGAGAGAGATTCACTGTCCATCAGCACCATACGTTTCTGCTTCTATTTCTGTTTTTTTCTTATAGGCGTAGAGCATGAGTGTCTGGAAGTCACCCTAGAACTGTAACAGATGGGGGTGTAGCCCAGTGGTGCAGTGCTTCCCTTGTGTGTGAAGGGGTCTGGATTCTCTCTCTAGATCACTTCCCCTCACCCAGGCCTGCATCCCACTAAAGAAAATAGCCTTTTGGGGTGGAAGTGAAGTTAGCAGTTAGAATGCTTGTCTAGCATTCATGAGGCTCTGGGTTTGATATAGAAAGCTAGAAAAAAAATTAAAACTAAGATGGGTGTGGTGTCACATGACACTCAGGAGACAGAGGCAGGAAGATACTGAGTCCTGTGTCATTCTGGGACACATAGAGGGATATTTATCTTGAAAACAAAAAACCAAACACTATTTGAAGACAATAAAGAAATTTAATGGGTGAGTTGAGTCAGACATGTTTTTCCCCCCAGTATTTTAAAGTAGATTCTCACACTAAAAATATGTATAATTTTGGTTTATAGAAATCCTGAGAGAGATGATGTTCAAAACTAGGAATCTTTAAAGACTATATTTCAACGATTTGAGTACATTTAAGAACAGAAGATAGGAAATAACATTAATAGTTTTTGTTAATAGTCTGCTGAGAAGTTCTGATATTGAATAACACTTATGGAAATATAAAAACAGCCACACATGAAGAGTGGTAAAACAGCAGGATGATATAAGCATCTAAGAAGTGTGTCAACATTGCTAAGGTCTTGAGAAAATAAACATTTGTAAACAGTGTGAAAAATAGGAAAACAAAATCACTTAGAATATTTTTGGAGAAAGAAAATGAGGCAAGGAAGGGTGAGAATTTCTGCCTGAAAAATATAAAATCAAAAAGTCTAAATATGGGGCTGGGAAGGTGGCTCAGTTGTAAAGTGCTTGCTTGGCATGCATGAGGCCCTGGGTTCGATTGCTCAGCACCACATAAACAGAAAAAGCCAGAAGTGGCGCTGTGGCTCAAGTGGTAGAGTGCTAGCCTTGAGCTGAAGTGCTGAGGGACAGCACCCAGGCCCAGAGGTCAGATAAAAAAAATGTCTAAACATAACCGATCTAGTAATAAATGAATACTCTACCTGGTAACTAAAGACAGATATACTTGCCAGGTAAGGTGGAACATGCCTGTAATCCCAGCATGAGGTAGGCAGAGATTCTGACAGGAGGAACCAAGCGCAAGGTCACACTGCGAGACATATTAAGACCTTGTCGGAAAAAAAAAAAATAGAAAGAAAAGAGAAGTAAAAATAAAACATAACAACAAAAACCAAACAATATGATTGTAAATAAAAACTCAACACTGCTTTTGTATATATGTTAGATCAAAATGTTATGTGTGTAGGTCAAATATTATAATAGATTTGCTTCTGGTAGGTGATCAAAATCATTTCATTGTAAGAACGTCTTTTTTGTGAAATGTGAGACTTCAAAAATTCCAACAGGCTTATGTAATAAATTTCTCTAAATTGGGGAGCACCATATTATTTAACTCAGCATTAAAGACTCTTTGGAGTGTGTTATCCCTAAGAATATTGGTGTCATATGTGCAAGCCTACCAAAAACAAACACACGTACACACACATGTGTATGCATTAACAAGTTTCTATACTTTGAGTCTCAAGTAAGCATGGCGTCCATGTAGGAAGCTAGAAGAGGCAATTTATTGGAGGCAGACAGAAAGAGAGCCATGGGATTTCCAAGCCCAGACAAAGGGGTGTGGGAAAAGGTGTCAGGCTTCTCTGAACCATCCAGGAAGTCTTTGTGAGGCGGACAACTTAAGGGATGTTAAAATGTCTACAGATGTGTAAACCCAGTCATTTCAAGCATGTATTTATCCCTGAAATTGAATCCATGTGTGTCTAGGCCCTGACTATAGATTTCAAAGGGAAACAGGACTGAACACTTGAGTTCTAAACAGGTTCCTTTTTAAAAAAAAAATATTAGCAGCTACATCGATTTTAAGATAAGGGCTTCCTGCTTTATCCAGGCAGATGCGGCAGTCATCAGAAGCTAATTTTCTGGGATATTCACATATGCAAATCATGTCACAATGCTGAAACGCAACCACGTAATGACTGGAAAATGTTACACTCATAAATCATACCACCATGATCATCAAAATTTCCACTCAGCCAGGACAAATTCAACAGCATTTACGTCTTTCCAGCTTCTAGCCCATAAAAACTCTGTGTTTTTGGAGTGTGTGTTACACTGGTGATCTTAAACGTCCCAAGTCTGGCATAATGAGTCCTCAAGTGCATTATAACTTACCAGTAATTACACTTCAACATATCTCCTTTCAGCAGTTAGTGTTTTATTCATAAACATTTAAACACTGAATTAGGCATAAAATAAGAATGTTGGCAACAACTCGGCTTAATTTCATTAACTATTAGGTAAACTTAGTATTTCTTCTTCAAATAATCCTTGGTTTTGAATGCTAAAGATGTAATGAACTTCATGGTTCATAGCATCTGACATTGCTTAATTAATGGGTGCATTTATAGTACATAGACCTTGGTAATTGATTTATATGCATGATTTGCACATACAGCTGTTAGTTCCTGTAGGAAAGTCATAATTCAAATGTGTGCATACTTTGCAGATATGGGAGAAAGAAAAACAATTTGAACTTGACAAGTCTCCCCCCCCAACATGATAGCAAATTAATAGCTTAGAAACAATCCTTCAGGATGAAGCAGTAAACTTATATAGTCTTGAATTTTAACACTATGTGAGTTTCCAGAAATACTGAGAAAATGCTATTTCTTCTTTATAAATATTTACCTTCATAAGAAATAATAATTCATTTGCATCCCTTTCTCTTCTAACTTGTACATTGAAACAAAACTATGGGCAGAGTATTTACCAACTGAGTCATTTTTCCTCCCAGTGCATCAAATCCTTAAGGTAATTACCTTTGTAGTAGTTATTCCTTTCATTCTTACATAGGTCAGAAGACTGCAGTGGCATTTATGTGTGGTGTACTCAATAGTAGAAAGCTTCACATCACACATTTCAGATTTGAGCAACATCTCCCAGAAGTACTCATAGATTGCCATTTGCATTCTTCTGGTGAATTCCCTGTGTGAACAAACTACTGATTTATAAGCAAGCTGCCCTAAAGTGAGGGCAGAGTTTGAACTAGTGAACAAGAAGAAATTAATCGATATTTCAGAGCCTATAAAGGAATGATGTTGGTTCCCCATTGGGAGAACTGTATCTATATTTGCTGCCCTGAAATTAGGGAGCCAGGTCTATCAGAAAGAAATAGGATTTCTGTCTACTCAGAGTCTTGGTAAGTCTCCTTTTCATGTAAGACAAAGACTTTCAGGGCAGGAACAGGAATGCTGTGTTGCTGTCTTGTATAACACATGGATGCTTGTGGAAGTCGTAAGTGTAAGGGAGGGGATTGGACTGAGAAATAACACAGCCCAGAGAGCAAAGGTCTTCTGGGATATTTAACAAGACTGAGGCAAAGAAAGGACTCTCTGGACTTAGTTATTTCTCAGTCGTTCCTTTGTGTAGGGATCTGGATTCTGTGTTCTGTATTGTCAGCCCACTTGTGATTTGATTGCCTCTCACTTATTGGGCTAGTTTTGAGTCACTTGGTACCTCTCCCCACACCATTGATGATAAACGACAAATGATCTTTCTCCTTCTGTATGCTGCTTCCAGATATGTTGGAAGGATTTCAGAAAATACTTGCCGTCATTCTCCGTGTGTGTGTGTGTGTGTGTGTGTGTGTGTGTGTGTGTGTGTTTGAAGGCAGCTAGCAAAGTGCTTTATTGTACATTAAATCCTTCACCGCCCAAGCACCTTGATGGTTTTTGCCATGCTGGCCCCATTTCCTGGTGGTACAAAGCACTGCTCAGCTTTTCACTTTCTAGCCCTCCACTCTACATCTGCTATTCTCATGCCTTCATTCATCAGAAGACCAGTAATTGTAAATTGTTCCCAAGCCTGTCCCACACATGCACATGCACACCCCCACAGGTGTGTAGAAAGGGTGATTTCTCTAGCACCTAGTTCTCTAGCATCCCCTGGATGGGGAAGAGAGCCGGTGAACAGCAAATCTGTTTGGCTTACTCATTTGGCAGTATTTCTGTGGCTACTTGATTCTTTACTCTTTGAACATCCAGCAAGGACATAAGCCATTGCCAGGGTAGTTCTTGGTTTAATCCAATCAGTCCTCCATTTTAGAGGATGCACATTCAAGTCTGAGGATGATGACAATTGCCACCCTACGAAGTTGTCACCTTCCATCACACAACTTTCACAAGAAAAAAAAAGGAGGTGGCTTCTTCTGATAGAGGATTCGTTCTGATACTGGCATTTGGGGGTAATCCTTACCTCCTCAACCCCTACTGAGACTCCTTTGTTTTCAGGATCAAATTTCTCCGTGACCAGCACTGCAGATGCCCACAAAGTAGCAGATGAGATGTGTCTACATTTTCTTGGAAGGTAACCTCAGTGTATTTCCCCATAGTAGAATTTTGTTTTAGGTTTACACTTTCAAGGTTCAGAATTAATTCCATTTGTTTCCACTTGTCATCATTAAGAATTTTTATTATATATTTAAGAGACTAGAAAAGTGATGTTGGTGAGGTATTAAGTCCCTGTTAGAGAACAATACAAATAATTAGGTCAGCGTCCTAGGGTCTACTGGATGACCATACTTACATAATTCTATGTGGTACAAGGTTAATTTTTGTACAGAGCCCAGGATCATTATTTGGTGTGATGGAAAATTCTGGATAGCAGAATGTACATAGTGTGTCCCATAGTATGTACTTTCGCAAGCATTACCTTATGAGTCCCAAGAATCCTGTCACTACTAGTGAACATATTAATATTATGGCCTTTCTTTTGTGACAGAACTAAGCTAGAAGAGATCAAATGAATGGCTCTAGAACATACATTTAAATATTTCAAATTCTGAATTTTATGACCTTTTCCTATAACAAGCTACTATCCATTACACTCCTAAATTTTAAATCTCTCTTAAACCTTAATAAGGATTGTTTTGTTACAGATACTTATCCATATTATTAGACTGTTTGAAGTAAAAACTTATCATTATCTTCCTTAAAAAATAATGTGAGAAGAACAAACTGGAACTGTTGCTAGCTCTTGTGATTGAAAATACTTAGATTAGAGATGATAAATTCTATAGTGGAATGGATCTGTGATCTAACAAAAAATGATAAAGATATTTGGTATTCATTCATTAGTTCATTCTTTTCCTTTCCTTTATGTATGTTATCCAAATTTGAGTACTACATGCACAGTCCCTAGCACTTCGAGTGGTGAGCTAAAATAGAAACTCTTTGAGGAAGTCCTGATAAAACTCTCCAGATATTGGCCAAAAAATAACAGAAAGAATAGTACTGAGAATCATTACTGCCATAACTCTTAAAATTTGCTGGTGTTCGACCTATGAAATGAAGGTTAGCTAGTACCTAAGAGTTGTACAACTTTAACAATTTATTAAATATTGAATTTCTCTGAACAAGTTGTGCCTTAAGAAGAGCTAGCAATTGTGCCTGATTCTTAGTAAGTGTTAGTAAAGCATTGAATAACCCAGTTATGAGGACCAAAGAAAACTCTAACAACGATTAGGTAGCTTAACAGTAAGTGTAACCCAGGCTTCTTAAGGAAAATGGTGGGGGTTTTTTTGTTTTGTTTTTTGTTCTTGTCATCCATGGGACTTGAACTCTGGGCCTGAGTGCTGTCCCTCAATTCTTCAGCTCAAGGCAAGCACTCTACACAGTGCTTTGAGCCACAGTGCCTTTTCCAGTTTTCTGGTGGTTTTTATTAGAGATTAGAGTCTCATAACCTTTCCTGCTCTGGCTGGCTTTGAACTGAGATCCTCAGATCTCACCCTCCTGATTAAAAGATTACAGGCATGAGCCACCGGACCTGGCATAAAAGGTTTTTATATCAGTTTTTCTACTCTTAAATACTTCCACAAAACTCTTCTTTAAAAAGTAAAATGAGGTGTGGGTATCAAACATCTTGAAGAAGGAAGAGAGAATATTTGCTGAGTCCCTGCTATGTTCTTCTATCAGAATTAGTTATTTTAATGTGAAATTGCTCATTATCCACAATGCCTTATAGTTCGCCTTCTCAGGTTGGCTCCCAGTTACTGATTGTAAATAGGAACTCTCTATTTGAGTGTTCAAAATAGCAAATACCCTGACTGTGTAATTTTACTCTCCGCATAGTCTCCCTTGTTCAGGCTGTTCAGTCTTTCTATCCATGCACTACCTTCCTCCTCTTTTCTCTTCTTTCCTCCCACCCTATGTTCTCCTTTCATTTCTTCCTGCTATTTATTCCTGTTGGACAAAAATGTATCAAGCATTTACTAGTAAGAGGTTCTATTTGATCATGTTGTGGATACATCAGAAAGGAAAATAAAATACCTGACCTTATATTTTCATTGAAGATGTATTATAATTAGGTAAATAGAAGCATGTCGGGTGGCATTAGGTGCTCTGTTTAAAAAACAGAGCAGGATGAGTAGACATAACTGCTAACCATTCCTGTCTAGTCTCTGTTTCTTTTTGTCTGTCTGTCTAGCCATTAGGACTGTCTTTCCTGCTCTATTGGAATTCTTGCCCTACCACAACTCACAGTTCAAGCTTCCCGACCCTACCACAACTCACAGTTCAAGCTTCCCGACTTGACATCTGGGGTCCATATGTTTGCCCTTTTGTGTTCCTGAACACTTCTTTGTCACCTATAGTTAACACCTGAATATTTAAAACATGGAAACTCTCCAGTTGTTCTGAATGTTGCAGCCTAATCGACTCAGCTCACTTGCTATGCCTTTGAGAACTGGAACCCTGGATAATATTGCATTTATATTTGTTAGCACCTTGGACAGGAACTAACACACATCGGGTGCTCAATCAGGTCTCATAAAATGATGTATTAATATATTTTATAGACACATCAAAATATTTCATGGAAAAAAATATAAGCATTATTACAGGCTTTAAAGAAATGCTGTATACTAAAAATTTTATAGAATAGAGTAAATTTTTTTTTCCATTTTGAGATTAAAACTTCTCTATCATGGAAATTTTTATATAACTCTGAATGGGGTTTGTTAATTTTTTTGAGTTGTACATTTCTTTTTTTCCTTTTTGGGGGAAACCTGCGTGCTATCCTTGCGCTCTTTTGCTCAATGCTAGTGCTCTACCACTTAAGCTTAAGCTCCAGTTATGAGTCTCACAGACTTTCCTGCCCAGGCTGGGTTTGAACTTCAGCCTCCTGTGTAGCTAAGATTACAAGTATGAGCCGTGCTATCCTTGTGCTCTTTTGCTCAATGCTAGTGCTCTACCACTTAAGCCTAAGCTCCAGTTATGAGTCTCACAGACTTTCCTGCCCAGGCTGGGTTTGAACTGCAGCCTCCTGTGTAGCTAAGATTACAAGTATGAGCCACTGGCGTTTTCTGAGTTGTGAATTTCTTTGGCAATCTGGTGAAGCCTATAAATCTACTCTCAGAATAATACTTTTAAGGATACTAAACAAAGTACCAAGGGGTACAGGGTTATGTTAAAGTGCAATCAAGATGTAGAAAATTTTGATACAGTAATTGCACATAATTCCTTATCAGTTTATTAAATAACAAAATCAATGGTAGATAAAATTAGTGCAAGAATGCCATAGATACCACAGACATAAGTCATGTGCTGACTACACATATGATAGTATTCATCACAAAGTTGTCAGTATGGATAAGGATACTGCAATAATTATTTTTAAACTGTATTGAGTAAAAGGGAGTGCTAAAAGTTTCTATCACATACTAATGAAAGCAACTAGGCCATTTTCCAGTTGAGTTTCACTTATACCCTAAATTCTCTTAAGAAATCCCTTATGTGTATGTCTGTGTGTACTGTGAATCTCAGGGAAAGAATCTGGCAAATAATCTTCTGTGAGGGAGAGGCCTTAAGAAATCAAAGTCAAAACCAGCTCAATTCTTAGAAAACACGAGTCTACTTTAATTCACAGCACAAACTGCAAAATACAAATGACTTAGAACAGTCTGATGTGATGGAGAAAAACAAAATTAATCATAGAAATGTATACTGAAATTAAGCACAGCAGGTAGATGCGGAGCCTGTGTGGATTTCAGATGATATTACACATCACTGAGCTCACGAGTGTTGTCTTTCTATTTCTGCTGCAAAGAGGTCTTATTGAAAACAATTAAATATGCAAATGAGAACTGGGAAATGAGAGCTGGGGATTTACAGATAATTTGGTCATTTGCTACTTTATAAATTCTGTCTAAGTTTGGTTTCTTAGCAGCAGGCTTACTGTGGTTTAGACCCCACATTTTCAGTGGGTAAGGAGAATACACTTACTTAATTTAATCTAGTATCTTTATTGAGAATGATAGAAGTTATGTGTTCTACAAATTTATCTAGTTCTGCTTCAGGTTTAGTAATGCACTTGAATCTGGAAAAATGGATGCTTTGCTGTTTACACATACACTGACAAGCTGCCCCCCTCAGCCGGCAAAGTACAAGTTATGAGGATGCCAAAAGTAAAAGGACCACTGGAAGAACCGAAAGGCTTGAATACAATTTTGGCCATCAGTGGTCACTAACCAGACTCCTTATCTCAGAGCCTGTGGAGTCACCACTGCATGGAATTGACGGCCTCGAAACTTGATTCCTAGCCTATAAAGTAAACCAACTTTTTAAGGTGATTAAATTATGAATTATATTCTTATATTCTTGGTGGGACAAACAGCTTCTTTCCAAGCATTTGAATCAGGTTACTAACTCTACCAAAAATATAATTCCTCAAACCATATTTCCTAGGATAAAGGAAGGTATACCTGAAAAGTGAGGAACAAGAAACAGTCCTTATGAATGTTTTTCATCACTATGATTTAAAAAAATAGGTGAGATAAACCAATTTAAAATTTAAAAAAAGGTTTATTTGGGCTGATTTCATGATTATTGGATTAATATCATGGTCATTTGCTCCTTTTGTCTTTGGTCCTCTTGGAAGGCAACATATCATGTTGAAAGCATTGGATAGAAGCAGCTACTCACTTTACTATAGCCAAGAAGCAAAGAAAGAGGAAGATACCAAATCCCACAGAAGGACATGCATCCAGTGATCGACCTATCTTCCTCCCATTGGGCCCTACCTCTTAATGAAACCTCTTTATGGTTTTCCCTCTTCTCAGTATTACCACTAGGATAAAGCCTTTAGCACATGGGGCTTCAAAGATCATTCAATATTTAGTAGCACTCATAATGAAACCAATATATATTTTTCCAAGAAGCTATGTAACCCCAGTTGGGCCAAAAGGAGAAGGTAGCATTTGAAAAGTCTTATTTTCATACAAACGCATACATAAAACTAAAAAGAAAATAACAATTTGGCTTAAGTAGATGAATCTCCAAGTAATTAAACCTAAGGTATACTTTTAAACAGAGGTTAGATACTTTTCTAAGTATCACTTCAATAAAATGAAACAGGCAAGCACTAAAAGGTAACATAAAAATAAGGCAAATTATGAAAAGTCACACAATCTAATATTATATAAAAAGGACAGTGTAAAGTTGAGTCAACCTGGTAGTTCCATAAGAAAAATAATATATTCTTAGATTACATGTTTAATTTATTGTTATATTAAGACAATGGAATATTTGAATGATTGCTTTGTATCAAGTAAGGTTAGGTATGTTTTTGTCTCTTAAATTTTACATTTACAAATAAAATTTCCCTCCTAAATGAAAAGTTATAGTACTATATCAACCCAAGGGAACATCTCTTTGTACTAATACCTTATTTTCTGAAATTAGATAGAACCGACTTCAGCCTACTGCTATCCAATATTACAGTTTTCTTATCATGACCAACTCATTTTACATCTCTGAGCCTTCGTTTCTTGATTTCTATACTTTTTGTGAAAACTCTTGTTGCCGAGGTTAAATTGCCACTACTTGTAAAACGTAATACTATTATTTACTACGTCCTCCAAAATGGAAGCTGCTTCTGAAGGTCTTTGGTGATAGTAGCCCATTCACACACAAACTGTCAACCATCAGCCTCATCAGGAATCTATGGGTTCTATTAGGAAAAAAGTATTGCTATAGGAAGGTTCTCAGGTTTAAAAAAAAAATAAACCTGACAAAACCAAATAGATGAATTAATTTGTGTGTGGCAATGGATAAAATACTCGGGACGATGTTTAGTTAAGCACTTGTTGAGAATCCTTGAAACTGCCTGAGAGATGTTAAGAAACCTAGGGAGATTTTTTCCCAGACTTAACAGTGATCAGCATAATGTCTACCCACCTAACAAGGCTTTCCCTCTGTCTGAATAATTAGTAGATACTTTCTGGGCATGCTGTCTATTGTCTATGTTCTACTTCTCAGTGTTCCCTGACATTGCTACAGAGCCACAGATACCATTTTGACAGGTCCCTAGGGCTATGATTTGAATATAATTCCCCCCCAAAAAACTTCTCTCGAGTTTCAATTGCCCCTGAGATAATGCTGAGTTGTTGGACATTAAGTAGTGTTTAGGTCTCATGAATGCATTCATGCCTTTTGGTAATGGGTTGGGTGTTGTGAGACTTTAGCCTTTTTAATCTGCCTTTTGCCTGACTTTACTTTCCTCTGCTTTCTACATGAGTTTGGAAGAGCACCAGACCCTCACTAGAGGCCAAGCAGGTACTAGCACCTTAGTTTGGGCTCTCCCATTTCAAGACCCTTAAGCCAAAATAAATCTCTGCTTTTGATAAATTATCCAGCCTCAGGAAATCTGTAATAATAAACTAAACCTCCTAGGTTTTTCCAAAGAGAAAGACTGAGGTAAAAGAAGAGATTGGCTCAATCTCAGTAGAGATCAGATAATTTTTCTGGGGCTGGGAGGTCCTTCTGAGATGACAGGTATCCCATTTTTCTCACCTCTTCATGTCCTAATTTCTCCCTTTCCTTTTCTTCTTTCTGTTCCTTCCCAAAATAATTCAATAGCTTCTTTCCCCTACATTCCTCTTCTTGCAGGCTCCACAGCTTCTAAACCCATTTGCTGATAAAACCAGGTGGGTCACCTGGCTTTCTAGAGTGGATCTGTAGAATAATATAGAGTTTCTATATAAATTTCTTAAAAAGCCACCCCAAACTTGAGCCAAGTTCCACTCTGGTGGGAACAGTACAGCAAGGTGACTGGCATACTTATTTATAAGGACCTGGCTGTGCAGAATGGGCAGTACTTTTTTCACTGGGGGAAGCCAATGTCTCATTTTCTAGTCCTAAAAATTTATTGTCCTGTCATTCAGAATAAGAATAAGTTAGTGCTAAGTCTGTGATTAAAAATAAGTTTCAAGTAAACAGGTTTCTGAGGAAAGAATCTCATGACTATGCAAAGGGATTATAGTTAGTTCTAAACATGGTGTACTTTGGAATTATTACAAGATAGTCATTTTAGCAGTTCTACAGATGATTAAAAAGCCATTTTCTAAAATATTCTCACTGGAGTTTATTTTTTAAAGAAAACATTTAATTGCTCCAATCAAGCATAACTACTTTCTGCTTATGGTGTAATTTGTATCCTCTGATCACACGGTATGTGGCTATTTGTCATAATTTTGTAAGAGTATATTCCCTACTGTAGTGATTGGCCATCATTAATTGTGAATAATTCCCCACTCACTAAAATACTGCAAAGAAGACAGGGAAGCAGGGCCTAACAAACAAGAGGAAGGAGAGAAGTCTACTTCAGAGTCCTCTCCATAAACAAACATTGTTTGCCACGATGTTGCAAAGTGCATTTGTCTGAGAAGCATTTAAAAATAGTAGAAACACAAGTGACAAGAGCCAGTTTTTCAAGGTTTCTCAAGTAAAAACAGAAAAGGGCACAGGCCTGATGGAGTTTCTGCTGCAGGTAGCAATTACGTTAATGCAACTAAACAAGCTTTACTTTTAAATATTTGAACCTGCTGCAACCTTTCTTTTTTCCATATAGGTTAAACCAAACTGACAGGAAACAGGAAACTGCATACGAGTTGTCCCAAAGGGGCCATTTCAAAATATAGTAATCCCATTACCTAGTTAAGGAACATGAAACTCTCACACTGTGCAAATGGCTCAGAAGACATAAGATCTAGGAGAAACAGCTAATCTATGGAGCTTAGTAAGCACTTCCGTTTGAATAAGTTGTGCAATGATAATGAGAAACCAACGCGGCTGAGTTTATTTAGAACAGAACAGAATCCAAGACAATGAGAGCAGAGACTGTGTTAATCATAAACACCTGTCGTCAGCCATCTGCAATACTTTACTTTCTTTGTACAATAAAAATATCTTAAGGCATGTAAATCTTACACAGGTCAGCCTTCTCTCCTCTCGGTCACCTTCATTCCGTGAAGGTGATGTATTTTGGTCTATTCTCCGGCTCCAGCCACACCCTTCTGATGCTCTGTGTGGGTTGCACCCTCCTTCCTGCAAGCTTTCCCATGATTCAAGTGGTCTGTGAATTCCCGCCACTTTCTCCATCAAACCTTTAATGAATCTACATAACGCTATTTAGCTCCCTTGATGATGAAATGAGGGACAGCAATTCTTGGGCTAGCAATGGGTCTTAGCTTCGCTTTCTCTTTGTGTCAGACCAGTAAATTCTTTGTCTCTATGTACACCTTTAAAACTGTTTTGCCTACTCCTATAATGTATGCCTTTGTTGATGTTTATCTTAGGTATTTACTGATGCTTTCTTCGATTTCAGGTCAAGTTGGGAACTATGGGTCACTTTCTTATTAAGCACTTGGTATTGTCATCAACAACTATGTTGAACACTGCTAAGTCTATGCATTGTTACCATGGCTTCTTTGGATTATACCATGGTTACTGTTATTATTATTATTACCAACATCACCCTTAACAAGGCTGAACATGTCCTGGTCTTTTATTAAACGAAGAACAGCACTGAAAGCCCTTTGACTTAAGCCAGTTGGTCATGTGTATCTTACCATGAGCCCCTACCTTTCTCTTGATTTAATAGCATGAATAATGTGATATCCACTAAATCAACCCCAAGTGGCCCCAAATTGGTACTCATTCATATTTCTTGTCTCCTTTTTAAAAAATCTACTTGCTGCATCTCATGGTTTTTGCATTTACTTGATTTTTGGACTCATGTTTTGGGTCCTGTTGTGGGTTCCATAAATCCCCTTTGAATAGATAAACAGATGGTTTCTTTCTGGATTGAACTCCAATTTCACTTGAACATAGTTAATAGTTGTGGTTTCGTTCTGGTCTTTTATAGGGTTGTCTGATCTTAGCTCTTGGGGCTCCACATGAGCTAGTTCTGTTTTTATGTATAGGATCCAGATTATTCAGCAAACTCTGGAGTTCTGAGTTAGAATTCTAAGGAGGGGGAGAGACAGTGATGGCTCAACATTAAACTTTTGTCTAGTGAATGAACAAACAAATCACAAAATCTATTCCTGAAGTGTTCATGGCTGATCAGAAAAGATAAACTTATACATATGATATCTTCAGTAGTATGAATATGTGATGGTAAAAATGCACAAATTGAATAGCTTTTTAGGAATGTTTGTAGCACCTTAAAAATGGATATTTTGAAAATCAAATCAAAGAGAAGAATCTTGTTTAAAGTGAAAATTATTTAAATTACATTAAGATCACAAAATTTAAAAGTATTTCTATTGCAGTGTAATCGATAGAGTTATTCAGCTACTTCAACTATTTGAAAGGTATCTTTTTTCAGGTGTATGCACAACAGAGTCTTTATTCTGACAAAAAGAATAAACATGTAGAGAGGCAAGCTGGATGATGAGTATGGAATCAAGTTCTGGGCAGAGGGACTGAGAGCAGAATATACTGAGTCTCTTGGGTGCCTTAGTCTCAAGTTAGCTTGGAGATTCCCAGGATTTCTTCTAAGGCAAACTGACTTTCACATACTACATAGAGAAAATAAGCACAGAAACTGTAGGACAAAGGAAGAACCAATTCATCAGTGAAACCCATTAGACATTATGCTGGGAATGAATTACACGACTTTGGGGGGAGGGAAGATGGGAAGGGAAAAACTGGGAGAGAATGAGGGAGGGGTGACACTATTCAAAAGGAAATGTACTCATGACCTGAATCATGTAACTCTAAGCCCTCTGTACATCACCTTAAAAATTTTTTAATGCATTTCCCCAATGTATCAGGGTAGATATTGTATACAAATGACTTGAAATTTTTGCATCTATTTAAGAAAAAACCTAGCCAAATGGTTGGTTCTTCTAGACAAAAGCTTTTGATTCTTTATTTCTTTTGTAAAAAATAAAGTTATATATAAACATGAAAGAGCCGGGTGATGGTGGCTCATGCATGTAATCCTAGCTGCTCAGGAGGCTGAGATCTGAGGATCGAAGTTCAAAGCCAGCCTGGGCAGGAAAGGCTGTGAGACTCTTATCTCCAATAAACCACTCAGAACACTGGAAGTGGCACTGTGGCTCACGTAGTAGAGTGCTAGCCTTGAGCTGAAGATCTGAAGGACATCACCCAGGCCTAGAGTTCAAGCCCCACGACCAACAAAAAAAAAAAAAAAAAGGAAAGAAG
This sequence comes from Dipodomys spectabilis, assembly GCF_019054845.1. Lineage (NCBI taxonomy): Eukaryota > Metazoa > Chordata > Mammalia > Rodentia > Heteromyidae > Dipodomys > Dipodomys spectabilis. The sequence goes on along the minus strand of NW_024870886.1, from coordinate 752,842 downwards.
TTAACAGGGCATCACAGGGTACTGTAATAATTATTGAGAGAAAATCATTGCACAAGTCTAATAGTATAATCTAGAAAGTCTTTATGTGAAGCAAATTAGGGAAGTGAAGCTGATTGATTTGAAATTAGTATGAAGTGAGCTGTGTCTTCTTTGAACACTATTATGAAAATAAATTCATTTATTCCTTAAATAAAACAAAATAGTATTTGAAATGCATTAAAAGAAGTCTTATCTAACTACCAAAAGTGGTGATAGTGCTGAGTTTAGAAAAGGTAGTGTCTTCTACTGCATGTACAAATTGGAATGGCAATAGACTTACAGGTCCCATTCAGCTACTATAACTTCTATAAATAATACTGAAATAAGTGTATATTTATATACATTAATCACAAGATTTATAACTAAGAGTGTAAATAGGTTAATAAAATCAAACTCTATTCACTCAGTAGCAGATCATTACCAGAAGGGGAAAAAAAAGTATTTCATCAGTGCTAACACAGACTCGCACATGCGCATGTACTGACAATGAGTGAAGCTGCATTTGAATGCCAAGGACAGGAACTGGAAAGGTGTAATTCCCCTTCTCATGCTCAAGGACAATGTGACTTTCTATCCTGCTATTCACTTATCTGTTCTTTTCCACCAACCTCCCTGTTCCACTAGATCTCACTCTCTCATAGGTTCTAACAGGCTGATACTTTACATTACCAAACAAAACCAAACAAAAATCAAGGTCACATAAATACCACTGTCTCATTGACCTTGCCTTCCTGTAACGGGGGTTCATATGAAATGATCTCATCCTCTCATCCATTTTGTTGAGGAGAGGACCTTCCTTGGGTTCTATTTCACTGACTGCGGGGGGGAGCCAAGTGCCAGATTAGAAGGGAGCAGATACACTTGGAGATGAAGAAGACCCTCTACTATATGGATGCCACCACCCATGGACTCATTGCAATGGCTCTGTCCCCAAAGCTCTTCTCACCACGAATCCCCTTGAAGATGGGACAGAACAGGTTCTATTTTCCTACAAACAAACAAATCAATCTCTTTCCTCTGTCTTCTTAGGCATATGGACGGGGCATAAGCAACAATGGTGAAATGCTTCTGGACTCTGAGAGCCTAAAGCCTAGACAGTCCACAGCAACGATCAAGGACCAACCAAGGCAATGGCTCTGCCTCCTCCAGGCGCCCACTTTCCGTATCAAACTTAAACCCTGGGGGAGGAGGAAGTTCAAATGCGCAGGTGCATGCCTTCCCAGGCTCCATCACAGCTTCTTAGGTGTGCATTAATTTGGAAAGGGCCACAAGGGGACGGCCCTGGTTTCACACCACCTAGTAAGTCCACACTATTAGAGGAAAAACTACAATCCCTCACAGCTTGTGAGCCATCAGTCTTTACTTGGAACTGCCTACTTCACCCTTGATCTAGAAATATGCTTTCCTGACAAATCATTCTTCACTAGGTTCTTACTCTGGGTGGCTCTTTGCTGCACCGGAGGCATTTTCTTACCTGAGGGGGAGGAATATCAGAAATGCTTCCACCATGAGCGAACACCTTCACTATTCTAGCTTTTAGCTGTTTAGGAGACCAGAGAGCTCTACCTCAGTACAAACGTGAGATTCAGGCAATATTCCTTTCTTACTTGACCTTCCCCTGCTCATTCCTCCATGTAAAGTTCTCACACATGGCAGAAGAAAAGAAATACTTTTACAGGGAAGTCCTTGGTTCCTTGTTTTCCATTCTTTGGTCAACGTGGTAATGTTCCTTTGGGCTACTTCTCTGTGCAAACCCTTTAGTGCAGTGACCTGTAGCTCCCCCAATGAACAGACTCGTTTTTCTCATCTTGGTAGAGGATCCGTTTCGGGTATTTCTCCTGATTTGTCCTCTTGGATTCACTTCCTTCACCTGAGGATGCACTTTACTTCTCTAATGCCCCATTTTCATTTGTTCTTCATAGTCTATAATGCAACCTATTTTCTCTATATACTGCTGTCTACTCTTTGGGACCTTGTCATCTCTGGGTAAACATGTTTTAAATTCTAACAGTGTAGTAGAATACTATTAGCCCATCCTTTCAATAGACACAATGGAATATTTTTATTTGGTCAAATCAGGTTGAAGATAATCTACTCGTACAACGTAAATACTTCTTTGGAAAAATAGAGTTATGCTGAGTTAAGGATGCCAATGATTAAAAAGAGGGAGTGAAAAAAATGTAGACACAATATGGAAAGAAGGTAAGGGGACCAGAAATGCTGCTCCTGTACAACATAATAGGCTCTTACCAATCAACTAGTAGGTCATATAAGCAGGAGGGGTTATACGTACAAAGTTAACAGGTTAAAGAGATTACAACGGATTTACAACACAGAATATTATACATATATAGCCATTACAATTTTGCAACACCATTAAATATTCAAAAAGTGCCTTCCCAGTATAAGAGGAAAAAAGACTATTGAAAGCTTTTATAAGATGATCATAGTTTTATAATTTAGGGTAAATACGATAAGTATGTGATAATAATGTTCTTGTTTTTGTAAGTGAAAGGAGAAATGCATATCAGAATTATGGATATTTTTCATTATGTGTCTTTATATTAAAAATTTTCGATAACATATGTCAAAGTGCCTTATATTTATCATCACAGAAAACAAATACTTCTAATTATGATGTCCCTAGTGACAAACTCAATTAATGTTAAAACTTCAGTGAATTATGTGTCTCACAACTTAGATACCACATAGAATGTAAATATTACATTATAACTTAATTTCATAGCTTATACTCCAGTACATAAAATATTACAGAAAGTTAAGTAGGAATAAATAAAAGAACAAGATTTTAAGATGTATGTGTGTGAAAGACGTTCTTTCTGTCTTTAAGAAGTTTCATTTCCCTCTTGTAGCACAACCCGATCACTGAAGCATTTCTTGTATTTGAAAAGTTATTGAGTAATCAAATGGTGACCTTTTAGTGCTCCACCAAGAAATGCAATTCAGTTTGGTATGGTATCCAAGCTAATCAATATCTTATTATGATCACAGACGAGAACTTTACAAGAGAAACAGCAGTGAGGATAACAGACATACCATTGTTTTCTACAATGCCAGAAATGCGATGGCTTTACATAGGAAACCATTTTAAGTAAGGACATCAGACTATTTCTCTTTTAATAGAATATGAAATTTTACTTTCTAATCTATCACGAGATACATTGTAAAAAAATTGACATACAAATTTGAATCTTTCATCTTGTTTATCCATTCTAAATGGTCCATAAAGAATGAATATTGAGACTATTTATAGTTCAAACAAAAAGAATGCCAGAAGACACTCATGTGTAGCTGATTTGAATTAATCAGCTGCATTAATTGATTAGTTAACCTTCTATTAAAGTAATCAACTAGTTCTTTAATAATAATGATCAAATTAATCTGGGTGCTGTTGGCCTATGCCTGTAATCTTAGCTACTGAGATCTGAGGGTCTCAGTGATCTGAGGAACACTGTTTTAAGCCAGCCCAGGCAGGAAAATCTATGAGACTCTTATCTCCAATTAAACACCAAAAAGTTGGAAGGGGAGCTGTGGCTCAAGTGGAAAAATGTTAGCTTTTGGCAATGTCTCCTGGACAGTGTCAGGGCCCTGAGTTCAAGCCCCATTATCAGCACATGTGCACGTGCATATGCGTGCTTGCACACACACACACACACACACACACACACACACACACACACATGATCAAAACAAACTATGCCCTGGTGGGTCAGACATGTAATCCTAGCTGATTTGGAGTCTTAGATAGGGAGGATTATGTTTTGAGGCTGCCCCAGACAGAAGAGTTCTGGTGACCCCTTCTCAGCCATAGCTGAACGTAGTAGTGTGTGCTTTTCAACTTAGTTATGTGGGAGGCTGAGATCAGGAAGACAATGCTTCTAAACCACACCAGGCAGAAAGGTCTATAAGATTCCATTAGAATGTAAGAAGCTAGTCATTGTGGTACATACTTGTCATCCCAGCTGTGGTGGGAAGTGAAAAGTAGGAGGGTTGTGTTCCAGGTATGTACCTGGGCAGGACGTTAGGCCCTATCTCAAAAGTAATCAGGTCAGCCAGGTGCTGATACCTCAACTCTGTAATCCAAGATACACCAGAAACTGGGATCCAGAGGATCCTTTGTTCTAAGCCAGTTTGGGTAGAAAAGTCTGCAAGACTACATTTTCAGCTAATAGCTCAAGTGTTAAAGTGCCAGCTGTGAACAAGAAAACCGGAGTTTGAGTCCTGATATCTGAACAAACAAAACAGCACAAGAAAGGCATATAGATGTGGCTCAGTGGCAGAGTCCCTGCTTAGCAAGCATGAGGTCCTGAGTTCACATCTCAGCACCTCCAAAAACATCAAACCATTTCTGTGCACCGAAACAAATATATCTGAAGTGCTTTAAAGACATTTACAGCTCTGATCCTTTTAACAATACAGGCTGGGTGCTAATTTTAGCTTCAATGGGCTTCCAAAGCAATGTCAGAACTATGAAGAGATTTATGTCACAGGCTATTAGATGGATCATGGGTAAATTCCTATCGTGGTTGAAAGGACTGGTAAAAACTAATTTTAAATATTTATTTGAATATGTAAATAATAAAAGGTTTTTTAGGGTTTCCTACATGTTTCCTGGAGAGAGCATATTTAGGGCATTCTCTATCAGAACATATTTCAGAATATTATAAAATGTTTAGCTGGGTATGCATGGAGGCTCAGTCCTGTTGTTCTAGCTATTTGGTAGGTGGGGATAATGGTTCACGGCTAGTCTAGATAAAAACAAGTTTTCAAGACTCCGTCCCAACTAATTGACTGACATCTGTTTATTACCCCAGCTACTAGGAAAACACAACGGTTGGGCTCAGTAGTGCATGCCTTCATCCCGAGTGACCCAGGAATGCATAAGCAGGAGGATTCCAGCCCAAGCTGCACAGTCCAAAGTGTTACCATATTCCAAAATTATCCAACACAAAATTGAGCAAGCTCTGTGGTTCACATGGTAGATTACCTGCCTGGCAAGTATGAGGCCCTGAGTTCAGTCCTCAGTATGGCAAAAATGAATGAAATGTTTGATATATTTACCCAAGTTAGTTAAGAGATAATTATCGGGAAGAGAAGATGGAATACGACCACCACCATATGATGTATATAATATATATATTATATGAGCAAGGAGCATATTCTGGGAAAACTTCCTCCATGCTACTAGCTAAATGAACCTACACAGTTTTGAGCGACGTCACTAAACACCAAGGTTGGACTTCAAAATCATTGTTAGCCTTTCCAGTTCTCAAAGTTCTAAAGGGAAAATATCTTTAATGACTGTTACTGTACATGCAAAGGTGTATGTGTTATACTTATATCATTGTACCCCAAATACCTGAGGCATGCAAAAGGAGGCTTATGGTCCAAGAGGATTCAGTTCATATTGGGTTAGACAAGGCAGCACATTATGCAGTAGTATGGAGCAAAAGCTGCTCACCTCAGGGTAGTGCGAAGACAAGAAGACCAGAAGAGCCTGGTTTCCAGTATCGCATTCAAGGGTAATGACCTAACTTCCTTCCACTTTGCGCCACCCTGCAAAATGACCAATATCTCCAAATAGTACCATATGTGGGCACCCAGCATTAAGCATATGGACCTTCAGGGAACATTCCAGATCAAAATTGTATCATTCATTCAAACAAATCAGAAAAAACCCCCACAAAACCAAAGACATTGACCACATAAAAACAAAACAAAATACACCTGTGTATAAACTAACAAAGGTCCTAATGTTTATCTTGTATATTTAACTTCTTCTTGGTATTTCCTATGACCTTTTTACAGTGAAGTCTCTTAGGTGTTTTTCCCATGAGTTCCCAAGAAAGCAAAACTACAAAGTCACCAACTGACTTTGAAGGGATTTACTTTCTATTCTGACATTTACTTATTACATCAATGCCATCGGCATCTATAAAAGGACTTGGAGTCAACCTCTATTCTGGTTAAAGAGCTGTATATCACTCCACAGAATCCTGCTAAAGCCTTGCCCATTTGACTCATCAGGATTAAGAAAGAAATCCTAAAGGCAGACATGTGGGAACTTTATTGGGATTATAGCTTAAAAAAAAAGGAATGGAAATATAGTAATAACTAATATTGAGTGTTTGCCATAAGTAATCTCTGTTCTAACTTCTTGCGTGTATCATAAGAAGTATTTTTAATTCCTACTCTACAGTACAGGGTAAATAATACTATTGTTCCCATATTATAGATGAGGAAACTGGGGTACAAGAATATTAAGTAACTTTCCCAGCATTAAATTTCCAGGAAGACCCCAAGCCTGTTTGAAATTGGTCAGAAACAATGCAGCAATTTACCAATGCTGGCTCCTCACAGTCATTGACACCTTCAGCTAGAACTCATTTCTTCTTCTTTTTTTTTTTTTATTATGAGAATACCGTACAGAGAAGTTACAATTACATGGGCAAGATAACGAGTACATTTCTTATCAAGCATTGTTGAAGGGATGGGAAGAGGAAACAAAGAGGAGGCAACAATGCCAGAACTCATTTCTTTCCAGCACAATTCAAGGGGAAATGTTCACTCCTTAAGTAGGCAGGCCTAAATTTGACTCCTTGTATTATCTACAAGAGTATGATGTAGTGCCCTCTAGAGGATGGAAAAGATGATCATGGCTATGAAGATTTAAAAAAAAAAAACGCAGGCAAAAAAAAAATCTTTCTACTATGTACAAAATAAACACTAACTTCTTTCTTGTATTCTCATATTGGGCACATAGTTAGGACTATGTAGTTTTCCTTTTGTGGTTGCTCCAGTTACTTGTATGTTATTAATGGAGAAGTAAACCCAACCCTTCCAAAGGAATTGGTTTGATGCCAACAGTGACAGACAGAAAGGACCCTGGGTCCAATACAGTGGTCATGAGTTTATGTGACACTGGGTGATAGCTATGATGTCAGTACAGTGGCCTTGAGTTCTATGTGTCATGAACTCTTCAGATATGGCTAATGTAAGCTGAAAACTCCTGTAACAGTAAATCTATCCTGTAAGGGGGGAAAAGACACAAATCACTTCCGCAGAATTAATGCAATAAAACAAAAATATCTGAAATATCTGTTTGGAAGTTATTTCTATGTTGATTACGTGATGAAATGACCATGCCTTTGAAACATTGAGCTAAATAAATCATATTAGGCTTAAAAGCTGAGCATTGGTGGTTCATGCTTGTAATCTTAGCTACTCAGGAGGCTGAGATCTCTGGATCATGGTTCTAAGCTAGCCTGGACAGAAAAGTCTCTGGGACTCTTAAATCCCATAAACTACTCAGAAAAATGTGGAAGTGGAGCTGTGGCTCAAATGATAGAACACTAGCCTTGAGCAAAAGAAGTTCAGGGACAGAGCCCAGATCCATAGCTCAAGCCCCAGAACTGGTAAAAAATAAAAAATACAAACAAAAAGAAAAGAAAGAAAAAAGGAAAAGACAGACATAATTACTCAAAAACTCTACATACCTCATATTGACTCTCTCTACATTATTCACTTTAAAAAATTTTTTTAAATCTTTTATTGTAAAGATACTTACAGAGGGGTTACAGTTGTACCAGTAAGATAATGGGTTCATTTCCTATCGAGCATTGTTAACCCCTCCTTTGTTTTCCCCCACTATCCCTTCCCTCTCCACCTCCTCAACTCCTTCTCTCCTCCCCAAGTTGTAAAGTTCGTTTTCAACATAGTATCTTGTACATCTCATTACTCTGGTTTCTCTTCAGATCGCATAAATCTTTTGCCTTTTACATTATTCATTTTAACAGTTTTGTAAAGTTAGTCACTTTTCTGTAAGGTCAGAAGGGTAAAGTTCTAAATGGCATGCAAATGAACGGCAGCCAAGGTGAGGAGGGAGGCAAATGTAAAAATATGGAGCATTAGATAGTAGCACATAGCACAAACTATTAAACTGTCAAAGATTACTTAGCACAATTTCCATAGGTGTATGACTTGAAGAAATCATTCTTTAAACATATCTCAAAAAAGAGAAAAGAAAAAAAAAACTATTGGAAAAATGATTTTTGTTTGTGGGGGAGCATTGGTATCAATCAGCATGGAAAAAGGCCATCTACATGATACATCAAGCTACTGACTCAGCACCAAACCCAGGTTGAGCTTGAAGGAAATTTAAGGGCTCTACAAACCACTGTTTTGTGAATGTTGAAAATAAAGTCATTGATATCTCTAATGCAGGAAAAAAATCACACTAATATTTTAGATAATTGGTATTCATTAACCACTTGATAAATTAGTGGATGAATTCTGGTTCTAGTGATACCAAAAAGGTCAAATACTCTTCAGTTCTTCTTTTATGTATGTCTAACTTCCCACCCATCTTGGTTGTAGTAATGAAATGAACAAATCCATCATGATGTAACTGAGCTGGGGGGAATCTAAATTACCTTCATCTGGCACCGTTCCAATATACTATAAATGAGGTAATTGTCCTTGACTATAAAATTTGCATTTTCAAGACTTAATTGCTATCATTACATCTTTTTGTAATTCTATTAATTTAACTGAATGGAGCGTTTGGTTTTATGGTTAAAAATTTGCATTAAAACATTGTACATCTCCATAGAATTTTAATATTTTTATCAAAAGCTGTCTATGGTTATCCCAGAGGAGCTAAATAATTTCTCAAGAAAAAGTAGGGAGCTGTCAACAAGCAGATTTTTATCTTCAGTGATCATTAATAGACCTTCAAGTCACCTGGAAAAATGCTCCATTCTGGATTTAAGAAATCAGGGAGGCCATGCAATTCTTGGATTCCTCCTACTTAATCATTAACAGGAAGTCTATTGGCCGTGGCCAAGGCATGGCTGGCTGCCCTTTCCTGTGCCTGTCTCAGTGTTTGACGTGTTTCTTTCTTAACCCCAGTGATTGGGCCATTCTGTGAATGTTTGAAGTGGTCAGGACACACTGTCCCTACTGCATCATCTTCACCTTTACCTGCCTGATCTTCCAGCATGGTTTACTGCTCAGCCTTGTCAGTCCAATGAGCTATTTCTTCACTACTGTGGGAGAGAACAGCTGAGAAAACTTTCCACCTTAGCCCTTGCAATCTTCACAGTTCACTTTATGAGTGTGCACTCATTTTTCCTAGTTATTTGAATATGAGTGTAGACTCTTTCTGGCTCTAGAATGCACTGTTTTCTAAGTCTAGTTACACAAAACTCTGGATAATAACATGAACATTTTTTTTTCCTCAACCATTCTCTAATCCTTTAGACTTTGGACCTCTCTAAGACTCTTGGTCAGGGCAACTGAGGTTGATTTTATTTATTTATTTATTTTTTGGGTCCGGTCGTGGGGCCTGAACTCTTGGCCTGGGTGCTGTCCCTCAGCTCTTCAGCTCAAGGCTAGCACTCTACCACTTGAGCCACAGCACCACCTCCAGCTTTTTTTTTCCTACTTATGTGGTGCTGAGGAATCGAACCCAGGGCGTTAAGCATGCAAAGCGAGCGCTCTACCACTGAGCCAACTTCCCAGCCCCTGAGGTTGATTTTAAATGCTGAAAGTTTGGAAGCAAACAAGCTCTGTTTGAATGATGACCATCTTTAATTCACTGGCTAGGAGGATCTGTTCCTCACAAAACTACTAGTCCGGTTATATCAAGGAACAGTGGGAAATATTTGCTGAAAGTGAACCAGACAATGTCACTGGGGATGTGAAGAGCCTTGGCCATACTTTTTAAAAAAAATAAGTTTTTTTTATTATGAAAATTCTGTACAGAGGGGTTACAGTTATATGAGCAAGGTAATGAGTACATTTTATATCAAGCATTGCTAAGCTCTCTCATTGGAAATAAGGGAGAGAAGTCCAATATAGGATTTGTCCATGGTTTTAGATTTAGTCTGTGGTACAAGCAGACAAAGAGAATGACAACCTTGATTCCAGAACATTCTTTCAGCCCAACAACTGTATCGTACTTTGCTCCTAATGCTTAAATCTCTTGTACAGAGAATCACTGCAGACTCCAAAGAAAGCAACGGGGCCCAAGCAGGCTTAATGGGAGGTAATTTATGCTATCTGCATGCTAGTTATTTCTGGAACAGCCTTTCTACTTCATGGAGCTTCCTCTATATATTCTCAGACCCAGCCTCTGAAGCCCAGTAAATTGAAGGGTGTGTGTTAGACAACCACAAACTCATTGTGTGCCTCCTAGATTTCTTGATGTACCAAATGGACACACCTGCAGATTCCACACATGATATCACTTGCAGCTCATTCAGGAACATTTAATTAAAGGTGACAACTCCCACCTCAAAATAAATTCAAAGTATACTCTCCAGAAATCAGAACAATATTGTATTATTGAGCACGCCTTCATGCACCTACTATGGAACTCAGAGAACTCTGACTCAACTTCATAAATGTTTATTGAGTTTCTACTATGTGCTGGGAACCTAGGGATGAATGAAGTACCTACTTCTGCCTGTGGGATATATTTCTCTTGTCTGAAGAGCTATGGCTGTCACTACTTACCTGCCTCTCTTCTATGTTACTTTGATGATTTGGAGTTCAACTATATTCAAACTACTTAACTATTTAAGGAAGTGGAAGTACCAAAGTACCCTTGTTGTTTATAGTCTATTAAGGAAATGGAAATGTCAAAGTCCCTTTATTGTTTATAGTCTGTGAATCTATGTCCTGTGTGGCCTGATCTATGCTTGTTGTCATAGAGTAGCCCATAAGTGGACCCCTTTCCCTACTAATATCTTGTATTTTGATTAATAAATATGTCCACGCAGCACAGTGCATGGCATAGTTTAGAGAGCAAGTAGAAAGGGGTGTCCATCCTCATAGTTAGACATTTATGTTTGATCCCATTTCTGTTTGGCTCCATGTCAGAAGTTAGTCCCTTATCCACTCCAGGCTCCAGCCTCCTCACATGTAACAGAGACAGAACGACCCAAACACTGTGGAGTAGCTGGAATACTGCGGGCAAAAAAAGCAAAGCACTGCAGAATCATCCTATAACTACCCCTGTGATTGCTGACAGGAGCATTAGCAGGACAGGGAGTCCCAGACTGCACAAAGGAAAATTTTCTGACATATACGCAGTTTAATCCCTAATCCTTGACATACCAGTTAGCTAAATATAACTCAATAATCGCAACAATCATTTTCATAGCTATTTTAATGCAAGTATTTTATTAGGTGCTAGATAAGAACTCCTGTGGAACATCATCTTTTTCCAAGTTATGTGTGGAGAAACTCTAGTTCAGACAGGTTTGCTCATCTGCCATGCACAAGGAAATGAAATGGCTGAGTTTAGTTTAGTTCTGATATGTATTTCTCTTCATTCCCAACTGCCTTTGCTGTGGATTAGCACAGGTGCAAAATCTCCAGCACTGAGTCATTAACACTCAGCTCATGCTGGCACCTTCACATGCACACACACATGTGCTTACTCGCTCACACATAAACTTGCTCATGCATGCATGCACACATACCTGGGCCTTCTAGATGTTAGAGTAGAATGCACATCTTTAATACAGTGGTGGTCTAAATCAAAACTTTTTAAAGTCTTGATAGTCTTCATGACAACTTTACAAGGAAGCTTACTTCTTGGAAGAGAGAAGACAGTTTTCTTGCAACCACATTACAACATAAATTATAGCATGAATGTTATAGTACAAGAGAGAGCATTAACAAAGTGTAACATAAAATTTGAAATGTAATATTTTTGACTCCTTTACAATATTTAATTCATATGTTAAAATGACTGAGTAAGAATTATTTTAAATTATTTTACTTTATGTTAACTACCAAGTACACATTATGATGTATTTTCAATTTGAAAGTGTTAGCTCTTCAGTCAGCCAGAGCAGTAACTGTTATTTGTATGTCTCCACTGCTGTATTAGAGCATAACATACATTATTTCATCCTTTTCAACAAATGACATTCATGGCTATTTGTTCACATTTTTTAAGCAAAAGCAGTATGTTTTCTCCACATTTTACTTTATTTAATATGAATTTCAATTACTTTATTTAAATGTTAAAGCTACCAGTATATAAAGGAAAAGTGTAGATGCATCACAGTGATAAGTTAAATCTCTCTATGAAATAATTTTCCTGAAATCTTATAAAAGTTGCAAACTCTCAATAATACATCATACACCAGTTCAATTTACACACTTGCTGAAGAAGGTTGTTGTTTTAAACTCACAAGTCCTGATATATGTATTTTACTTCTCTGCCTTTCTACATTCCAGGTGTTACTCTGGCATGGGTTTGCTAAGGGTCTGTCAATTTTATTAATTTTTTTCAAATAACTATTTGCTATGCTGATCCTTGCAATGTTTTTTTGGACTCCAATTCATTTAATTCTGATTGAATTTTAATTTATGCTAATAAAGAAGTGGGAGAATTGCTAGCAAATATTGATATACCCAAATTCAACCTAAAAGATTTAAACCAACTAAATAAACACATAACAAGTACTGAAATAGAAATGGCAATAACAGTTTTCCCACTCCAGAAAAGCCAGTACCAGACAGATTCACAGTCCAATTCTATAAGGCCTTCAAAGGAGTACTCACTCCAATATTCCTGAAACTCTTTAATGAAATTTAAAGAGAAAGGTCACTACAAATTCATTCTCTGAGGCCAGCATAAACCCTCATCCCCAAACCAGATATGGATCCATCAAAGAAAGAGAACTATAGACTCATTTCTGTAATGAAAATTGATGCAAAACTTCTTAATAAAATTCTGGTGAAATGACTTCAACAACTAAACAAAAAATTCATACACTATGACTAAACAGGATTCATTCCAGGGATGCAAAGGTGGTTCAGTATACGCAAGTCAATTAATGTAATTCATCACATCTGTAGTAACAAGGACAAGAACCACACAAGCATCTCAGTTGATGTGGGAAAAGTATTGACAAAATCCAACACCCCTTTATGATGAAAGCTCTGGAGAAACTAGGAACCCATGGAACATTCCTCCATACAATAAAGGCAGTATATGACAAACCTACAGCCAGCATTATACTTAATGCTAAAACCATTAAAGTTTAACTGAAAGTTAAAACCACTTCCTCTAAACTCAGGAATTCAGGAATGAGACAAGGATGTCTGCTCTCTTGACTCTTCTTTAATATAGTATTAGAATTCCTAGCTAGAGCAATAAGGCAAGTAAAGGGGATGCAAATAAAGAAAGAAGTAAAACTCCCTCTGCAAATGAAATGATCCTATATTTAAAGAGCCCCATAGACACCTCTCCCAAGTTACTTGAGCTGATCAAAAACTTTGACAAAGTAGCAATGTATAAAGTTAACACACAAAAATCAGTAGCTTTTCTGTATGCCAACAAGGAGAAGAGCAAGGCTGAAATCAGAAAAGCAACTCCTTTTGAAATGGCCTCAAAAAACAATAACAACAACCTGGGAATTAACTTAACCGATGATGTAAGATCTCTATGAAGAAAGCCTTAAAAACCTGAAAAAGGAACTAAAGCAGATTTAAGGAAGTGGAAAACCTCCCATGTTCCTGGATTGGGAGGATTAACATTGTGAAAATGGCAATACTGCCAAATTCAATGCAATACCTATCACTATCCCAGGAACATTCTTTAATTAAATAAAAGAAGCAATGCAAATACAAAAATTCATATGAAATAATAGAAGACTCCAAATAACAAAAACAATCCTTATCAGGAAAAAATAATGCTGCAGGAATATCAACACCAAACTTCAAACCCTATTTTAAAGCCATAGTTAAAAAGAAAGAAAGAAAGTAAAGAAAGAATTAATAATAAATGTGGACTTTAAAAATGTAAAAAATAAAAATATATATTTCAGCTTTGTAGGCTATACAGTCTCTGTCATAACTACTCACCTCTGCTATTGTATCAAGACATAAACTACAGAAAATATATAAAGAACATGATTGCATACCAATAAAAATAAGTGTTAGGTTTTTAAAGAAGAGGTTGCCGAACAAGAACAGCACCAAGCACGTGGTATTCAGGTAAGGGGTAGGATTGTTCATCACTCTGGCTGGCACCATGCCATGTTAGCACTCTACGTGGCTGGGAAAGGACCTGGGAAAGAGAGCATCTGGCCCTGGGCTAGGCCTTATCTAGGGTAGGGGCGGGGAAAGGTGTGGCCACATCTAAACCAGATGTGACCTCAGCGGATGCAGATGTGACCTCTTCCAGGTGTTCCAGTTGCCTAGGTAACGCAGGTACTGGGTGGAGACTTTGCTGTGAGGAGGGTGGAGTCTGCTCCCCATCCAGGAGTGGACCTTACATTCCAGCCTTTTAATAATCATGAAATAGGGTGCAGATTCTCTCTGGCTACTTCCTGCTGACAAGGGGCATTGACATTAGGGGTAAAAGGCCAGAATGTGGTCCTCTCCTAGAGAAGGCAGTGAGCAGCAGCTGTCCCTTGGTAGGCGTGAGTCCTTGGATGAAGTCTGGAGGAAGCAAGTCTCTTGGATGAAGTCTGGAGAAGTCTCATGAGGCATTGAGGGGCTGGAAAAACAATACTAAAAAGCAAATAAATGGCAAGAGGATAGACTTGGGGCTGAAAGGGCTGGTAGAAATGTCCCTAGCTACTTCTGACATCTGGCGACTAGGTAGAGAAGTCAGGTAACAAAGGCAAGAATGTAAACTTCTGTCCAGTTAATAGGTAGACAGGTATGGACATTAGATGGGCAGGCTTCTTACTTCTACTGACCTCCCGGCTCTGGTTAATTTTGAAAGGTCAGGCACAAAGTGGCCTCTCTTACTCCTCTCTTACTCCTTTACATTCCTTACATCACCCCTTACCCCTCTTCATTGTCTCTTGTTCCCCAGACTGGCTGAGTCCCATGGGTCTAGGTGCTCATCCCAGTAGGCTTTCACAGGCTTTCAACTCAAGGCCTGGGCACTGTCCCTGAGCACTTCTGCCTAAGGCTAGTGCTTTACCACTTTGAGTCACAGTACCACTTCCAGTGTTTGGCTGTTTAGAGATAAGAGTCTTGAGCCATGCGTCCAGCCTGGCTCTTTGCAGGTTTATTGGGAGATGGAGTCTCAGGGATTTTTCAGCCGGGCCTGGCTTTGAACGGCAATCTTTGCCACAAAACCTTTATTATTTCCAATTAAAGCAACAAGGGGATCAAATAGAATAAGTAGAGGTTACCTGCTCTTTATCAAGAATTAACCAAATATTCTGTGATGACAAAACTCATTAGATGTGATGAGAATATTAGCACAGATATGCCCAATATTTTAGAACCATGTAGTCAGTACTAGAATATACAACACCAAACAAAAAAACAAAACTCAAAACATAAAATTTTTCACAACAATGTTTAGACATCTTTGCTAACAAGCCACCTCAGATGATTGAGCCTCAGTTATCAGCACCTGTGAAAAGAGCAACTTGTTAGCAAGGTACGTTAGAATAGCTGGATGGAGGAGTAGTAAGCTTGGTGGAAGTGTATGGGTCAGGTGGGGCCAAACCCTTAACCCACCATGTGGCCAAGATGGCGAATTTCTGAAAAAACTCAAAGAAAACCTGAACAAATGGAAACTGACAATTTTCAAACCTAGAGTGGCTAGCCTTTGAGAGGGAAACTAGAGGGGGGTCCTGGGACCCAGCTTGTGTCTCACTCTCCAGGGCGCAAGCCAAAAAGTTGTAGAAAAGAGAAAGGGAGAGATAGAGAAAGTTGGACATGATTGCAGAGAGAGCAAAGAGAGCCTGAAAGTAAACAGCTTCTGACTGTGTACCATTGCAGTGGCAAAAATTGTCTAAATCTGAGAACTGCATATAAAACTAGGCGCTCTGGCTTTCCAGGGAGCGCAGGAGGCATTTTAAAGGGTTTCACAGCTTGGGAGTGACACACAGCACCCCATTAAAAATCATAGGAGAGAAAAATTTAGAGGGAAGGAGGGTTTATCAGATGGAAGTGGCATCCTGACTTACCACTGAGCCCTCTAGGGAGGAGTAGCCAAGCAATCAGAGTTAAGTGTCCTGGACTCCAGAGGTGACCGGCCTTTCAGTTAAAGGCCTAGCAGGTTCTCCAGCATGGTACCATGTTTAGAGAGAGACTGAGTGACAGAGAACCCTTAGAGAGCAGTTCATGCACCAAAATGTAGAGTAGTTCAATCACCAAAATGTCAAAGCATGGAGGTGGATGCAGAAGCCAGCAGTGGAATTGATGTCTCTGTCCTCAGCAGACTGGTTCTCAAAAAGGCTGTCAGAACTGTGGGCACTCCTCAGAGCAAAAAAGGGAAACAAAATACAAAAAAAATGGAGAGGAATCCCACCTATACTGACTTTATGCACTTCCTGGGTTCAAACAGCACCATTTATGTTAGGTTTTTAAAGAAGAGATGGCTGAGTAGGAACCATACCACACACGTGGTATTCAGGTAAGGGATAGGTTTATTCTTCATTCTGGCTGTCACCAGGCCATGTTGACACTCCATTTGGCTGGGAAAGAGGGGCATCTAGGCCTTATCTAGGGTAGGGGGCAAAGGTGTGGCCACATCGAATCCAGAGGTGACCTCAGAGGATGCAGGTGTGCCAGGTAACACAGGTACTGGGTGAAGACTTTACTGCAAGGAGGGTGGAGTCTGCTCGACATCCAGGAGCGGACCTTACAATAAGCATCTGATTATTAAAACAAAAAGAAAAGAAAAATAGGTTTGTCTGTCACATGGACAGGCCTAAGGACAAATAGAATAGAATTGAAGACATAGAAACGATCCCACAGACTTATGGCCACCTAATCTCTGATAAGGGAGCTAAAATCATCAGAAGGAAGAAAGATATCCTATTCAACAAATGGTGCTCACAGAATTGGCTGTGTGTGTGTGTGTGTGTGTGTGTGTGTGTGTGTGTGTATGTAGAGAACTAAAGTTAGATCCTTATATATCACCCTGCACCAGAATCAGTTCCAAATGGATCAAAGATACTCTGAAAATATTACAGGAAGGGAGAGGAGATATACTAGGGCTCCTTGGAACAGGTCAAAATTTCCTAAGATCCAAAACATAACAAATCAAAGAAAGATTGGACAAATGGGATTGCATTGAACTGCAGACCTTCTGCTTGGCAAAGGGCATAGAAAGCCCACAGATTGGGGGGAGATCTTCACTAGCTATACAATAGACAAGGCTTATATTAAAAAATATCCTTGCCGGGCGCTGGTGGCTCACGCCTATAATACTAGCTACTCAGGAGGCTGAGATCTGAGGATCGCGGTTCAAAGCCAGCCCGGGCAGGAAAGACCGTGAGACTCCTATCTCCAATAAACCACTAGAAAACCGGAAGTGGCGCTGTAGCTCAAGTGGTAGAGCACTCGCCTTGAGCTGAAGAGCTGAGGGACAGCGCCCAGGCCCAGAGTTCAAGCCCCATGACCGACAAAAAAAATAAATAAAATAAAATAAAAAAAAATCCTAAAAGCTCAAGAAATTAAAACACCCAATAACAAATCTTCACAGAAATAACCACCCCATTAATAAGTGAATTAAAGAATTAGAAAGAGACTTCTCTGGATAGGAAATAAGAATAGTCAATAGACCTATGAAGAAATGTTCTGTATCTCTGGCCATAAAAGAAATGCAAATCAAAACCACATTAAGATTCTACCTCACCTCAGTTAGAATGGCCTTTATCAAGAATACAAATAATAGTATATAGTGGTAGGGATGTGGCCAAAAAGGAACACTACTGCACTGTTGGTGGGAGCGTAAACTGGTTTCAATCTGGAAAGCAGTATGGAGGTTCCTCAAAAGACTAACTATAGAGCTCCCCTATGATCCAGCATCCCACTCCTAGACATTTACTCAAATGACCACAAACAAAGCCACAACTAAAGCTGTCCACATAACTATGTTCATTGGACATTACCACAGCTAAGATATGGGACCAACCCATATGCTCCTCAGTAGATGAATGGATGAAGAAAATATGGTATATATTCTATGCTTCCATCAGAAAGAAAGGCATTGATATTAAGTGAAGTAATCCAGACCTAAAGAAACATGTAATAATTAGTGAATATCTAGAATGTTCTTCGCAGAGAATCACAATAGCTCAATAGTTATGTACATACGACCATATAAAAAGATGCCAATTAAAATGAGCTTCAAGGTATGGAAACAAGAGGGTTTTTTGTTTTTGATTTTGTTTTTCTTAATGTGCTGTCTGAAGTTCTTTCTTTTTGTTTTTCCTCTTTGGTTTATCCCTTATTGTCACTGTTTATGATTTTGGTACCCTGTGTCTTGTGTATACATTTATCTGATTTGGCGCAGAGAAGGGGAATAACAAAATGGTGAGATAAAGAATGAAGGGCGAACGAATGCAATAATGATAGTCACAAGACACTATGTTGGAAATAAACTTTACAACTTTGGGGGGGAAAGGATACGGGAAGAAAACGAGCATGGCGTAACACCGTTTGACAAGAAACGTACTCATTCCTTACATATGTAACTGTTACCCCCCTGCACATCACCTTTAAATTAAATTAAATTTAAAAAATAGTTTTACAGGATCACCCTGGATACACATGAATGGAAGAATGAATAAAGAAAATGTGACATTTGTATACAATAGAATTTTAGTCCATTGTCAAGGAGGAATAAAATTATCCCATTTACTGGAAAAGATAAAACTGAAGACCATCATGTTCAGTGAAACAATTCAATCCACCATAAAAGAGAGGCATGCCATGGTTCTCTTATTTGTGGAAGCAAGGAAAAAATAAAACAAAAACAAAAACATTACAGCTATGAAAGTAAGAGGGAGGTAGATGGGCAAGAGAAAAGGAGAGGTATGACCAAACATAAGAAAGTGTAATAAGACAATCAATATGATCAAAACTCATGAAATGAAATGTCATGATAGAACCTGTTACTATTGAATTCTACCAACAAATACACACCTACTTCTGCTTTTTTATATCACTGACATGAAATATTATCTCCAAGTAGAATAAGTAGCATTATCTAAGTGTTAGAAGGTGTTTTCTCTAAGCTTGAAATGTTGAGGTTTAAATCTTGGCCTACCAGCTCCTAATCAAGTGGCCTCTGTCATTCCTTCACCTGCAAAATAGGATAATAGTATTTATCTCATAGTGTTCTTGGGAGGAATAAATGAAGTAATTCACATAAAACTGTCAGAACAATGCCTGACACATAATAAATGCTCAATAAATGTTGGCTATTATTATATCCAGTGTTGGGGTCACCACAGGTCACCTTGTTGGCACTCAATAAAAATCTGTGATTGTAAGGAATGATTGACTCAAATGAGTAGCAAATAATAACATAGCACTTCATATAAGTTCATTTTAATAAAATTACCCCCAGAGAGGCCTACCTACAAGCAAACTCAGATATGAGTGGAAATGAATTGTAGGTACAGGAGAATTGCAATATTCAACAGCCAAGATCATTTCACTGTGGAAAACTAGGTGGGGGGAAGGGGTGAGGGAGGGGTGTTGCTGTCTGAAGGCAGTTGAAACCAGAGCTTGGTTAATACCTGGCCTGTTTGAGAGTGAAAAATTGTCACCCAGGGAAAACTTGAAGGTGTCAGCAAGCCCCGAAGTATTGAGTCATGAGAGCTTCTTCCAAAGTAACAACATATCCTTTGCGTTTATTTATTTGTCCTTAAAATATCGAAACAAAATAGCAATGACGAAATTTGTTGTGTTAATCAGGTTTCCCCATTAAAATCCTGTCTCATTATTCCAGCCAACTACGGCTACAGGAGGGGTCTTGAAACACTGCCACCATGTGTGTTGAAATAGTCTGGTGTAAAACTTCACCTGGCAGACAAAGATGTGTATATTTGGAAACAATCAACTGGCTTGCTGACTCACTGGCTTCCCTTGTTTTATCTGATGGAGCTCTGTCTGATGGGAAGATCCAGTGTGGGAGCCAGTTACACAAGGTGAATGTCCTGCCAAAGATAGGTGGTAGCAGCCAGGGTTTGAACCTGGCTCCAGAGAGACAATTCAAACCCGACCAGCACTTCCTTTCTAAACAAAGTCGTCCCTTCCTTCACACACACTTACCCAAATTGCTACCCTACTTGCTCATTCTTCCTATACTTAAGGCATGAGACTCTCTGTTTTCTAGTATTGTTAACTGTCTCTTTTTTAACCAGGTAACTTCTATGACTTGGGGACAAAACATAACTTCCTTGTGTTAATTCCCTTCCATGATTTGGGAAGTAGATGTTTTTTCATGTGCCTAGCAGCAATGATGCTTTCCTATTCTAGGGTTGCCTCTTTAATGGCTTTTTTTTCAAATTTGTATTGTATGGTTTCTTTCTCCTGGACATTTACTAGATTTCTTTGTGTCTCTACATAATTATCCTTTCTTGGTTGCTTAGATGGTATCTCTTCCTGGGTTTGTTATACTCACCTTAGTCTCTCTCTCTCTCTCTTTTTTTTTTTTGTCAGTCATGGGGCTTGAACTCTGGGCCTGGGCCCTGTCCCTCAGCTCTTCAGCTCAAGGCTAATGCTCTACCACTTGAGCCACAGAACCACTTCCGGTTTTCTTCGTGGTTTATTAGTGATAAGAGTCTCCCGACCTTTCCTGCTGGGGCTGGCTTTGAATCTCGATCCTCGGAGAGCCTCCTGAGTGGTTAGAATTACAGGCGTGAGCCACTGGCACCTAGCTCTTCTTAGTCTTTTTATATCATTTTTGAAAATACTCCAGGAAATTATTTTAACCATAGATGAATGATTTACGAGTCAGAATAGTAAAAGGACAGCTGCTCATATCCTACTCTGATTCATTTGTTGTTCCTACTTTACCCTATTTATATGTGTGAATGTGTGTAAATTTGCACATGTATATGTGCATGTAATGTTTGGGCACATAAAGCTATACATTGAGCTATATAATATTTTCCTCAGTATGATTTGCAATAATTCATTTGGATGTTTAGAAATGCTCTTACTGTTATGTTGAGCCACCTACTTTCTTTTCTGATGAGCTTTAAATGTCTGCATTTATTCCCTTGATTCTTGCAACAAAAATCCTACTTTTACCTTCTCTTTTCCAATGCTTGTGTCTCCTGTTTGCTCTCCTTTCAGTAATTAGCACCCACAAAATAGGTCAAAAAGAGTCCCTCTAACCCTCAGGGGCCATGTTCACTTTGCCTTTTCCTTCTAAATACATTCCTTATGGAGGGTATGATTGTGATGGTCTCTCACTATAGTTTCACAAGAAAACTATGAACACTCTGCCTTGCTTAAATCTTTAGGATCTGATCCACTGAGTTCAGATTTATCTCTGTAACTACTAGTGCTATGGCACTGGGAATTTATTCAACTTTGTGTGTCTTGGTATAACCACATATTAACTGTTAGAAAATTTAACAATACATGTGCGTGGCACTTAGTAAACTTGCATTGTGTGCTGTTATTGATATTAACTTGCTTAAAAAAATATCTTATCCTGAACTACAAGTTCCTACAGTCAAGTATAAAAGATATTTTTTTCTTGAGCCATTTGAGAACAGGTTGTCAACTCAATGCTTCAATGTATTAGTGTGTTAATTTGTTGGTTCAAGTTTTAAACTAAGGGTCTCACACCTGTTCTGTCTTCTTGTTCATAAGCTGGTACTCTACTATTTGAGCCATTCAGTTTACTTGTTGTTTATTTTGGAGATTGAGTGTTGAAGACTTTTCTGCCCAGGCTAACTTTGAACTTTGATCCTCCAAGTCTCAGTCCCATGAGCAGGTAGGATTATAGGTGTGAGCCATGGGGTCAGAGCTGAATCTTGAAAGGAGTAACATTGATCAAGATATATCATATCCATAAACTTCTTAGTTAAATGGCAACTCCTTTGTACAACTAATAAAAGATAATCATATTTTTTTTCTAAAAAACCTGATATTTTCTTTTATGACAATACTAACATCAGATTCAGAAAATTATTAAATATATTTTCATAATTATTGCAAATGTCCCTTCTGGGAAAACATACAGCTAGTTCATACTTAGGAGGGTGAGATCAGTTCAAGCCAGCCTGGGCAGAAAAGCCCATGAAACTCTCATCTCCAATTAACAAGCAAAGAAACAGGAAGTGATGCGGCAAGTGGTAGAATACCAACCTTGAATATAAAAGCCCAATTCTCTCTCTCCCTCTCCCTTCCCCCTACCCTCTCTTTCTGTCTCTCTGTCTCTCAGATACTCTCTCTCTCTCTCTCTCTCTCTCTCTCTCTCTCTCTCTCTCAAATACACACACCAGTAGCATCAGCAAGAAAAATAATTGCAAGATATATTCAGTTGTTATATATTCCCAGTATCCTTCAATTTGGAATAGTTCCAGAGTCTTCCCTTCATTTGAATGTTCTCCTATAAGTTATTTTGAAGATTGCTCCTTAATTTTGTGTTTATCTGATAATTCTTCATGAATAGATTCAGGATACAAATCCTTGACAGGAATATGACAGGAGACACAGCATGTTCTTCTTGAATTCTATCAGGGGTGTGTGATTGCAATCCATCCCATTGCTGACAAAGCGATATTCACCATGATCACGAACTAAAGTAGTTTCTGCCTAGTTTCTTCAGACAAAGTGATTGTTTTGCATTTTGGGACTGAGATGGGTTTGTACTGTTTCATATTAGCCAGGCCAGGTCCTTGGTTCCAAGATTCTTTCCTTCCCTGTGTAGTTCCGAACTTGGAATGACCACAGAGAAGCTTAAACAAGTTTTAGAAGGCAGATGGAAACAGCAGCCATGTTTTTGGTCAGAGGGTTGGTGGGGTTTCAGGATGCTGCTCATGAACAATCTTAGAAATCTGCTTTCTCATCTGGTTGACATGAACTGATACCAGAACCCTTGGGTTCCAACCTCCTGTTGGAACTGTTCCAGGTGCAGGTTTAGCCTTACAATGAAGGGTACCAGGTTGTGCAGATCCACTGGATGCAGTAAGTCTAGCCTTATGTGTCTGGTTTTGTCCTGTCCTTTGCATTTCAGTCACATTCTATTCTGATAGCCTGTGCATCAGAGGCTCAAGTGAAAACATTATATTAACTTTACCACCAGAACCCAGCAGTACCTAATCTCAACAGCAAGCCTAGAACTTCTGTTTCTCTGATAGAAACATTTATATCCATCCAAGCTATCTGGAAAGTCAAGAGCATAGCTCAATCCTAGCCCAAGCCTTGAAGTTTATCTTGCTTTCTTTTCCTTATTTGTGGCTGTCTTTGCTCATAGTGAGATACATACTGCCATCAGAATTAAAAGGTTTACTGCACTGATCAGTCTCATTGAACCTCTCCGTAATCATCACTGGTGGTCTGTATGCTCATCCTCACCCAAACCCCCTTGGCAGATACTCAACTCAGCTTACCTTTCCCTGTGGGTATCTTTCTTTTCTCCTTGGTGTCTGACATTGTGTATTATTGAGTTTTCTTTTTTTTCCTACTTGGAAGCATTTGGGGTGTTTTTTTTGGTCATGGGCTTTAACTCAGGGCTTTGGTGCTGTTCCTGAGCCTCTTTGTGCTCAAGGCTAGTGCTCCATCACTTGAACCACAGCTTTACTTCCAGTTTCTGAGTGGTTAATTGGAGTTAAGAGTCTAAGAGGAATTTTTCTGCCCTGGCTGACTTTGAACCACGATCCTCAGATCTCAGCCTCCTGAGGTGTGAGCCTCTAGCACTGGCTTCTACTCAGCAGCATCTTATTCCTGGGCTTCCCTCACCCTAAGTCCACTGCTTTCTCTTTCTTCCCCTAATTTCACTCTTTGATCTGCCCTCTTACCTTTTCCTTGGCCTCCTCCACACCTGGTATGGACAGATCTGTATTCACTTATCCCATCTCCATGGCTTTAAAACTGAATTTTCAAGAGGTTAAAAAATAACCTGGAGTCACACATGGCTCATGCCTATAATCCTGGCTACTCAAGAGGCTGAGATCTGAAGATCATGGTTCAAAGTCAGCCAGAGCAGAAAAGTCCATGAGGTTCTTATCTCCAATAAACTACTCAGAAAAAATCTGGAAGTGGTGCTGTGGCTCAAATGGTAGAGTGCTAGCCTTGAGGAAAAGAAGCTCAGGGACAGAACCCAGGCCCAGCCCGAGTCAAAGGATGGCAAAAAAAAGTGTGAAAGTTTGCTTGTAACTTACATAATATTTCATCTTGAATAGTTCCCTTATTAAACTAATGTATAATTGATTAAAGTTATGTGACAAAAACCTGGTTTGCTATAGCCTTGAACCTTAACTTCTATGCCTTGCTACTTAAATTTAAAATTGAGTATTTTCTTATACAAATAACTTTTCTTTCACTTGCTCCTATATTAAAACTCAGTTCCATTAATACAGAACAAATTCCTCTAATGTATTTGATTGATAAAATGGTTTGATAAATTGTCATAAATATGACACCTTTATTCATAAATTTGAGATTTTGGTATTTTCACCCTTCAAATGTCAAAGGGTAACTTTACACCTGAATGATGAAAATCTTTTGGGAACTGTAGCAACTCTATCAATTTAATGAATTGAACCTATGAATGTAGGGAAATACATCATCTTAAGTATTTCAACATTGTTTATAAACTTGCAAAAATCCCTTATACTTCAAACTTGAGTCACAAAATTTGATATTCCAGATTTTCATAAATAATGAAAACATTTTAAATAATAAATGCAGTTTTCACCTTAAACTGAATACAAAATTGTTATAAGGAATTTGTCATTGTCTGTAAAGTTTATATTGAATTCTAAAGGTTCCCACCTTTGTACCATAAATTACCCAAGTTGAAAATATATGTTCTAAATTAGACAGATCAAAGCCAGGATCCTAAAAGGTTATTCATATTTTGTGTTTCTTACAGCACTATTCATAATAACCCAGATACAGAAATCCCCTAACTGCCCATTGATAAATGAATTGGTGAAAGATAAGCTAGTCCCACAAATGAAATGGTCCCACAAAAAGACAAATCTACCTGGTTTCACTTAGATTGGGACTCTAAGGTTTATAGATTAAAGAGTGGATTGATGACTACCAGGGCTGAGCTGAGGGGCAGGTAATACTCAATATATAAAGTTTCAATGAAGCAAGGTGAATAGTCTCTAGATAGCTGCTGTACAGCTCTATATCTATAAGCAACAATCATGTGAACTCAAAATTGTGGTAGGATGTTAATTGTTTATATTAGAACTTTAAAAGAAGATATTTAAAATTAGTTAGAAATGTACAGCCATTAAATGTGGGGTTTTTTCAAAGATTAAAAATAGAGCCGGGTACCAGTAGTTCATGCCTATAAACCTAGCTATTCAGGAGGCTGAGATCTGAGGATCACAGTTTGAAGCCATCCCAGGCAGAAAAGTCCTGGTGCGATTCTTTTCTCCAATCAACTACTTAAGCTGGTCTCTGGTGGCTCATACCTGTAGTCCTAGCTAATCAGAAGGCTGAGATCTGAGGATCATGGTTAAAAGACAGCCCAAGAACAAAAAGACAAAAAGTCTGTGAGATTCTTAACTCTAATAAATCTCTAGAAAACTAGAAGTGTTGCTGTGGCTCAAGTGATAGAACACTTACCTTGAGCTGAAGAGCTGAGCGATATTACCCAAGCCCAGAATTCAAGCCTAAGACCAATAAAGACAACAAAAATTTATTAATAGAATTTCCATATGATCAAGCTATACCACTTCTGGGTATATATCTAAAGGGATCAAAGGCCACATACAATAGAGACATCTGCATTCCACACACACCATGTTTATTGTGGCACAATTCATAGATTCATAATAGCTAAATTATAGAATTAGTTTAGGTGCATACCAGTGGATGAATGGATTAAAAATGTGGCCTATACACACAGTGGAATATTATTCATCCATTAAGAAGAATGAAATTATGTCATTTACCAGAAAGTGGATGGAATGGGAGATTATCATATTAAATAAAATAAGACATGCTCAGAAAAACAAATGTTGCCTGCTTTTATCCCCCTCATATGTGGAATCTGAGGAAAAAAATCAGGAAAGAAGAAGGGAGAAATTTGAGACTAAAAAAGGTTACATCAAGAAGAGGAAATGGAGATAAGAATAGGTTATAGGGGATAAATGGGATCCAGTTCTTACAGACATATATGAGAGCACCATAAATAAAACCCATGGCTTTCTATAATCAACATATACTAATAATTAAAGCATAAATATAAAACAAATGAATGACAGGAAAATAACCAGATTCTATTGGAGGCATAAGTAACAGAAGGATGGAGAAGACAAATGTAAACAGTGAACGAGGCTGAATATGACTGATGTACTTCATATACATGTATGAAAATAGACAATGAAACCTGATGAACTTGTTCTAAGCAGAGGAACAGGAGAATGAGGGAGAGTGATGGAGGTGTGAGATTGATTGGGATGCATTACACGCTTATGTGAAAGTGTCACAATAAAACTTCCCTTGTACAACTAATGTATGTTAGTTTTAACATTCTTTAAAAGATTTAAAAATCACTACTTTTGAATAGTGATTCTCACTATTCTGTGCACAGATTTGTTAATTCTCTTACATAACACATGCTGGAATCTCTTAAACTACCATTTTCTCTTTGCTCATATTTTTGCTTAATTCTAACTTTTTACTTCTGTATTATATTCTTGTTTGATTATTACATATTCAACAAAGCTTACTTCTCATATATAGGCTACAATTATGCCATATATTGTATTCAAAGTTTTTCTCCTTTGCAATATTCGATAAATTTTAGATCTAGATGGTTGTTCAAAATCCTGATTTGGGGATTTGGGGCCAGAATTTTATCATCATACTTTGGTGTGTCACACTTGTGATGGTGATAGTCTAATCTGTGGGATTCTCATCCATAAGATGAGATTCTTTCCTCATCGATAAGAAAACAGCCAACTTTAATAGCGCATCTTATTCTCCAAAAAGTTATACGTCTCTTTATTTAATGAATGTCATTTCTCAATGATTCTTAGTCAGATTCATTATTATTATTATAAAATGTTATGTTTCCAAAGCTTTAAAGGTAGCACATGTCACAAGACATTTTAAAAAAATGAAAAGAGGAAAACAATAGTGGAAAAACAGATGATTTTCCTTTAGCTTTCAATTATATTATTTTTTAAATTATATTTTTTTATCATTTTCAAATATTTGTACAAAGGAGTTCCTATTCAACAAACCAATTTACAAGTATAATGCATCTTGATTGGTGCTCACCCATTTCATCATTCCCTTCACCACTCTCTCCCCTCCCTTGCTTAGTTTCATAGGTTAAGCATGGAATATTATGACTGCAGTTATAATATTCAAAATACAAATGATTTTAAAGAACTGAATCCTGTTTTAAAACCATATTTCTATTTGTTGGACAAAAGCTAAGAGATGTGACTTTTAAAGCAACTTCTATTAATTTTTCATGTTATATTATTAATAGTAAATGCCTAAAAAAGGAAACATGGCATTAGAGATTCCAGTCAGTAAAACAAAGACTGAAGTGAAAGTTGTGAGGAAAACTATATATTTACACTTTTCTGTGCATCCAGAAATAAGTTTAGGATTGCCTTCAGTAATTTAGGTCCTCGCTAACTTATGGTTTTTCATTTGGAATAGCATGTCTGAGATTATTTTAGATCTGTTGAAGAAAGCTTCCTAAAGAAACAAAAACAATTAGTTATTGTAGGATGGGTAGGGGCTTCTTATTGAGTATGAAGCCTCAAGTTCAATCTGGAAGATACTAGGAAGCAGCTAGAATGTAAATTTCAAGAATGGACAAATAGTATAAGAGGGAGACATTGTTCTACAAAGGTGACTGGGGAAGATGCCTTGTGATCTGCCCATAAAATAAAACAATTCCCAAAGAAGAATACCATACAATGTAAAAAGAGGGTATCAAAATAGCCCATAAAAGAACCCCTTGGTGCTGGAAAAACTAGGAATCCATGGAACATTCCTCAATATAATAAAGACTGTAGATGACAAAGTCCAGTCAGCATTATTCTTGATGGTGAAAGCTAAAGCCATTTCCTCTAAACTCAGGAACAAGACAAAGATGTCCAGTCTCTCTACTTCTCTTCAATTTAGTGTTAGAATGTCTAGCTACAGCAATAAGAAAATATGCAAACACAAAGGAGATCCAAATAGGGAAAGATGAAGTAAACTCTCCTTCTTTGCAGATGACATGATTTTGTATTTAAAGAATCCTATGGACTCTACTCCCAAATTACTCAAGCTGATCCAAAACTTTGGTAAAATAGCAGGGTATAAAATTAACCCTCAAAAATCAATGGCTTTTCTGTATGCCAATAATGAGAAGAGTATGGCTGAAATCAAGGAAGTGACTACTTTTTATAGCCCCACAAAAAATAAAATACCTAGGCATTAACTAAAGAAGTGAAGGACCTCTATAATGAAAACTTTAAAACCTAAAAAAGGAAATTAAAACAGAACTTAGGAGGTGGCAAAACCTCCCATGCTCCTGGATTGGGAGGATTAACATTGTGAAAATGTCAATACCTCCAAAGGCTATGTACAAATTCAATGTGATACCTATCACTATTCCAACCTCATTCTTCAATGAAATAGAAGAAGCAACCCAAAAATTCATATGGAACAGTAAAAGACCCCGAATAGCAAAAACAATCCTTAACAGAAAAAACAGTGCTGGAGGAATATCAATTCCAAAATTCAAACTCAACTACAGAGCCATAGTAATCAAACAGCTTGGTACTGGCACAAGAACAAATCTCAGGACCAATGCAATAGAACTAAAGACCCAGAAATGAACCCACAGACCTATAGCCACCTAATATTTGATAAGGGAGCTAAAAAAATAGAATGGAAGAAAGACAGTCTCTTCAGTAAATGGTGCTGGCAAAATTGATTAAACACCTGTAGAAAACTAAAGATAGATCCTTATATATCACACTACACCAGAATCAACTCCAAATGGATCAAAGACCTCAAATTCAAAGTAGACAACCTAAAATCATTACAGAAAGGTATAGAAGAAACTTGGTCTCCCTGGCTTTTCTTAATAGAGACCCAGAAACACAACAAATCAAAGAAAGGTTGGACAAATGGGACATGGCAAAGGACATAGCTAGCAAGATGACTAGAAAGCCTATGGACTGGGAGACGGTCTTCATTAGTCATACAACAGACAAGGGTCTCATATCTAAAATATAGATAGAACTCAAAACACTGTGGTTCACACCTGTAATACTAGCTACTCAGGAGGCTGAGATCTGAGGATCACACTTCAAAGCCAGCCCAGGCAGGAGACTCTTATTCCCAATAAACCTCTAAAAAATTGGAAGTGGCACTGTCACTCAAGCGGTTGAGCGCTTGCCTTGAGCTGAAGAGCTGAGGGATAGTGCCCAAGCCCAGAGATCTAGCCCCACAACCGACAAAAAACAAACAAAAACAAACAAAAAAACACAAAAAACCCCCACTAAATCTCCCAACAACAAATCCTCAAAGAAACAACTGCCTAATGAATAAGTGGCATAAAGACTTAAAGAGAAACTTCTCTGAAGAGGAAAGAAGGATGGCCAATAGACACATGAAGAAATGCTCAACCTCTCTAGCCATAAAAGAAATGCAAATCAAAACAACATTGAGATTCCACCTCACCCCAGTTAGAATGGCTATAATCAAGAACTCTAAAACAACAGATGCTGGAGGGGATGTGGCCAAAAGGGAACCCTACTGCATTGTTGGTGGGAGAGTGAACTTGTTCAACCACTTTGGAAAGCAGTATGGCAGTTCCTCAAAAGACTCCACATAGAGCTCCCCTATGACCCAGCAATCCCAATTTGGGGCATTTACCAAAACGGTCATAAACAAGGCTGTACTAAAGCTACCAGTACAACTATATATTAGAATTCTATGCCTCCATCAGAAAGAATGACATTGCTCCATTTGTTAGAAAAATGGAAAGACTTAGAGAAAATATATTAAGTGATGTAAGCCAGGTCCAAAGAAACATAGGCTCCATGGTTTCCCTTATTTGCAATAAGTAGTATAAGTCCTGGACAAGCAGAAAAGATCAAAAGCTATGTCCATATGACCATATAACATGATGTTAAGTGAAAAGAACCCCAAGATAGGGGCACAAGTGTTTTTTTCTTGCTTGCTATTGTTCTTATCATATTTAAAATGTACTGTGTGGTTTTTTTTTGGTTCTCTTGTATGTTCTTCTCCATTGGTGCCCTGCATCTTATATATACATTTTTCTAATTTGGGGAGGGGAAGGGAAATAGCAAAATGCTGAAATAAGAATACAGCTTGGCCCATTGTAACAGTGAGATGTACAAGATACTATGTTGACAACGAACTTTGCACCTGGAGTGAGGGGGAGGATTTGGGGAGGTGGGGAAGGAAGGGCTGGTAGGGGAAAAACAAAGGAGGAGGTAACAATGCTTGATAGGAAATGTACTCATTACTTTACTCATATAACTGTAACCCCCTTTGTACAGTGTTTTTACAACAAAAAACATAAAAAAGAACCCTTGGGATAAAAGAACCCCTTCAAGTGAAATATCTATCAAATTCAAAAGTGGAGGTTTGGGAAGTAGGGAAAGAGGGAGAAAAATGAGGGAAGGTATAATAAGTTAGACAAGAAATGTAATCATTACCCCTCTGTACATCACCTTGACAACAAAAAAAAGAATCGACACAATCTCACAATAGAACCCATCTAATAAAACATTTCTTCTCTTTCCCCTGTTCCATCTCTCCTGTACTGATACATCTTGGAGAGTCAAGTAAAGCTAAACAGGATGAGAAGAGGAGTGAGAATATATGATATATGTATATATATTTATGATATATATACACATATATGTATGATATTATATATGTATGTGTGTATATATTTGTACATATATGTGTGTGTATCTATCTATCTATCTATCTATCTATCTATCTATCTATCTATCTATCTATGTCAGGTGTCCATGGCTCTTGCCAATAACACTAGCTACTAAGGAGATTGAGATCTGAGGACTGTGGAAAGTTTGTGAGACTCTTATCTCCAATTAACTACCAGAAAACTGGTAGTGTGGAGCACAAAAGCTCAGGGACAGTGCCCAGGTCCTGAGTTCAAGTCCCATGACTAACCAAAACAGAAAAAAAAGGCAATTACAGGGAATTGGTGATCCTTAAGAACAAGAGGGAAACATAATTTATATAGCTCCATCAAATTGGTGCTCAGTTTTCCATGGTAAAGAGAGAGACAGAGATAGAGACAGAGACAGAGAGCATCATCAATGGACCTCTATGTTACTGTTATAGAATTCAACATATGTGTACCTGTAGCTCTAGAATAAGAGGAAGGGTAAAAAGGGTTTAATAAATAATGGCCAAGAGAATGCGTGTTGGTGCACCTCTGTAATCCCATCATTCACAATCGGAGTTGTAAGTGTAAGTTCTAGGCCAGCCTGGGCTATATAGCACAACCCTGTCTCAAAAAAAGCAAAATACCTGAAGAAACGCACACGCCCATAAACACACACTCACATACATTCAGAAAGAGAGGCCAAAAATGTTAAAAAATATTCTCACCAAAATTTTTAAGTGGCTCACAATTTTGTAAGGATTTATGTGTCATTAATAAATCAGATCTTCATAATGCTCTGGTCTACATTTTCTCCACCACATTCTATCAATTCACTTCATATTCAGTATTTTCTTTCACATTCATAAAATATCTACACACTTGAATGCTGCATCGAATTGGAAAGGATACAAGCATGCATGCATCATGTCATTAGATTTTAGTTTGATAACACAAAAAGCTATTTTTCCTCTTCAGCGTAAGCCTCAGATATATGAGACCCACAGGGAACAATCCATTTTGTTGATTTTGATCTTAATAATGCATTTATAACACTTGTTTTACTTTTGACCCAGGAAGCAGTGTAGTCATTATGAAAGGAAGTTACTTTCTGTATTTTTCTCTCTATGTTACCCTTACAGAAAATGTCTACAAATAAGGTTTCAGTATTTATGTTTGCTGTTTATATTGCTTTCCATCGATCTGTTTTTATTGAGACTGATGGTGAAGGCTATGGGATATTGAGATTGTTTTGAACTTTTGCTTAAAAATATATATCACTACATTTAGTTCTGATTGAAAATATGTGTCCTAGTCATCTTAGTCAATGTTTAGTAGGGGTTCAAATTCTCATGCAGGAGAAACCAATAATGTCTGTAGAAATTTAGATTGAGTTAAAGCGTAATTGAAATATGGAATACATACCTGATGATAGTTAAAATGAAGTAGGAATTAGAGTATGGTCTATACTTGTAAGTCAATGCATGTCAGAAGAAGTGTAGAAATTGGATACAAATAAAGACTAACTTTTGTAATTGTTCACATAACTAATTATCCCAATCACATTTTGGATACAAATAAAGACTAACTTTTATAAGTGTTCACATTACTAATTATCCCAACCACATTTTATACCATCTTATCGTTTGACTTCATCTAACCATTACAGAAAGTGGAGTTTAACATTTTTAAAATACTTATTCATGTATGCCTTGTTTAAGAAGTCACATTAGAACCAGTTCAAATAAATGCCACTCTATGGAAAGTAACATTTAGGGGATAGCTTATTGTTTTAATTATATACTTAAAAAATTCTCCAACCAGGAAATACCTTCATGTGTGACATATGCATTCTGCCTTATTCTGAATTTCTTATGTCTATGTGATATCCAAATATTTGCATTGAAAACTGAAATATTCCCTTGGTCAGTGGATAAATAATTTATATGAAAATTCTTTGGCTAATGCCAAAAGAAGACTATAAATACTTGTCACGTGGATATTTGGGCATTGCTTTAATCCCAGTTTATGTGAACAATTTTAGTACTTCTATGTAAAATAAGTGTTCTGTGTCATCCAAAGTTGAGAAAATTGACTTAATGGCATGGAGAATAGCTAGAGAATATCCTAACGTAAAATGGATCTCTGCCTAAGTGTGTTTGTGTGTGCGTGTGTGTGCACGCACACACACATACATGCATGTGTGCTGTCTATTAGCTGTTTTGCTCAAATCTGGTAATCTATTACTTGAGCCACAGCTCCATCTGGCTTATGGCCATTAACTAGAGATAAAAGTCTCATGGACTTCTTTGATTGGGCTGAGTTTGAACTGGAATCCTCAGATTTCAGTCCCTTGAACAGTTAGGACTACAAGAATGAGTCTCTGGCACCCCATTTGTCATTAAGTCTTATTCTTACCTTGTACAATAGACCTTCTGTATTTGTTTTTCCCAACTGGAAATGTTTGTGCACTTTGATCAATATCTCACCTTTCCTCCTTCCTCGGAGTCCCTGGCATCCATCATCACATGCTCTGCTTAGATAAATTCTCCCTTCTTAAAGTCCAAAGATAAGTGAGCTCATTCTCAACTCTTCTACTATCATAGTCTTTTTTTTTTTTTAATACATCATGTTAACTTGCTGCTCACATGGCAGAGAAAGCCATTTACTCCAGGGGAATCCCCACGGTCAATGTCTTTAATGACCATTCTGACAGCTATGGCAACTTGAACTGTTGCAATTTGAACCACTCCAATCAAAGGGTCTCATACAGAACATACGTGTAAGGTGTCGTGGGCAACTGAACCTGTGCTGATCATCTAAATGCTACAGGGCATGTGTCTGGTACCCATCACATCCATCCCTTGAGCTGATTAAGGTGTTACAAGTCTGTGTGTTTGAATACATCCAAGGTACAGGATCTGGTCACCTGACTAGTACTCTGGAGAGTAGTATGTGCTACTCCCTGATTCTATTTAAATTACATAGAACTTTAGGGAATATAAGGTATATGCAATGAAAAGCAAAAGAGATAATGCCACTACTCATCTAGGTAGATGTTCAAATAAAATTTCTAAACACTGGGTACCTCTAGGTGTTATTACTCTAAACACTCAGATTTCAACTTCACTGATTCCTTGAACCAC
Organism: Dipodomys spectabilis; assembly: GCF_019054845.1. Taxonomy (NCBI): domain Eukaryota; kingdom Metazoa; phylum Chordata; class Mammalia; order Rodentia; family Heteromyidae; genus Dipodomys; species Dipodomys spectabilis. Next base: position 718,801 of record NW_024870886.1, on the reverse strand, counting down.
AGATGTGATTCCTTTTTTTAAAAAATAGGGATAACAGTATTTTCTAAATGTACTTACTACTCAATCTAGAGAAACACATTTCTATCTTACCTCTAATCCTATGGACCTAGGTGGAAAGCAAAAGTTATAACACAAGGCAATCTAGCTTTTATAACCCAAATAGTTTCCCTAGTTTTCTGTATGTATGGTTCTTAATTTGGATGGGAGGACTTAGGATTTTCAACATTACAATGCTGTGAAAATGATGCACATTCATTAGACACTGTACTAAGTGTTTAGAATGTGGATCTTTTTCCAGGATATCTATGGCAGTGACATAGATGATATGATGCAATAGGATGCTGTGTTCTAGGCAGCCCAGTGACCACAGTCCCTAGTCCGTCATGTACTCATAAATGAGAACCAATTGATATTCTATAAAGTACTGTGCACTGAGCTCCAACGTTTGGAAGAATATCTGTATTGTATGCATTTTCAGCTCATCATTCTTCCAAGTACTTAATCCCATTTTAAGTCAAGCTGCACCCTTGCTACAGATTGCCAGAAAAATCTGTCAGTGATTGATCATAATGAAAACCCATCCACTTACTTACTACCTCATTTTGTCATTGGTTGACTCATTCTTGGTAGCAAGACCTGGTGATTATAGACCTATCACTTATGCACCCCTGATGTTGGGAACAGTGATGTTTGCTAACCTAATGATCACCATGGGCTGAGTGGCATATGGAGATAGAGAAAGTGAGACAGAAACAATTGCATCACACAATTCACTTCCAGAGAATTAGGAGGCCTGGCTGTCTCCCATTATTTGAAGTCTTTTCTGGGTGGTATAAAATAGAAGTAAATTCTACAGAAGTAGTTGCCACTTCCTCTTGATTGCACTTGAAAAACACGTGCAAGAAGAGTTGGAGGGGGAGAGGTAGAAGGGGAGAATGGAGACAAGTCTTTCAGTTTACACACCCAAATCTTGGCCCAGGGGTGGATCACACAGATTAAAGGTTGCTGGGTGGAGTGTGTTCCTCCTATCCAGATGGTTGTCTGTGTCTTCCAAGAATGCTGACTCATGTGAGAAAGATCAGGGGAAGATCCCATGCCGTCCGCAGCCTTGGCCCTCATGGTGTGTGTGTGTGTGTGTGTGTGTGTGTGTGTGTGTGTCTGTGTGTCTGTGTGTGTCTGTGTGTCTGTGTCTGTCTCTGTGTCTCTGTGTCTCTGTGTCTCTGTGTCTCTGTGTCTGTATGTGTCCTGTGGTCAGGGATCCTGGCCTGTTATTCAACATGAATTCCACTGTGACCAACCCCCCCCTATTGGCTTCAAACTCATTCCAGTCTCTCAAGCAGAACTTGTTTGTGCTTCATTGGCTTGTGTTTCAAGCGGATCAATCCTGGTAGAGCCACTGTCACTATAAACTGCACTTCCCAGAGCTCTATTTTTAAACCAAGAACTGCTTACAATAGCCATTTACAACTGTATTCTCTTTAATTAGCCAGCCTGGGCAGAGCTGCAGGCATAGATCACTTTGCTTTAAAGATTTGAGAATGTTAATAGTATGGTATATCATTTTAATTATTACTGGATTAATGTTGTGTCTCAAAGAACACCAAATGCAAATCATGAGAAATGGCCGGAAGTGACCCAAGGGTTCTTCAGTATTCGAAAAGTAATAGTTCTGATGCTTAAATATAAGGACATTTTCTTAGTTTAAATGTCAGTCAGCATTCAGCAGCGAGCTTTGTGGAGGAAGAGCTCTGGTTTAGTTCATTGGAAGTGGCTTGCTGAAGTTCACCCTAAGGAAAGCCCAAAAGTTGTGCTAGAGCTGTCTGTGATAAGAAACCAATGGCCACATCTGCTAATAAGCATTTAACTGTGACTAGCCAGAAGGCAAAACGCACCGAGGATTACCAAGACTTAGACGCCCAAATAATGTAAGATATCTTAATATTTTAGACTATATAGGTCACATCTCACAATAAATAAGCGTATTACTGACTTTACTATCATTAATGTTTTGTCTTAATTTTTAGAAAATTTGAAAAAATACATAGGGGACTCACATTTGTAGCTCACATATTAATAATGAGCAATGCTGGGCTAGAATTGAAGGGAAGAGAAAATTTTTGAAAGCATAACAGTGAATTTTAAATATCTTTTTATTGTTGCTAGTTATACAATATGACTCATTTATGCACTTGATATTTATCTATGAAATGCAAATGAAACTATTCATGTGTGTACATAGTGTATGTAAATGAACCCATTAGAGTCATGGACAGATTCAGTCCCTAATCCAAAACTATGAAATCCAAAAAGTTTCAAAATCTGAACTTTTAAAAGTACCAACCTGATGTCACAGAATATCAACAGGATTTGGGTCTTATATCTCATTAGGTATGTACACATATTCTAAAATTTGAGATTTAAAAGAATCCCTAATCCAAAATTTATCTGAAAGCCAGATGGTGGTGACTCATGCTTCTAAGTCAGAAAGCTGAGATCTGAGGACTGCAGTTTGAAGACAAATCCACGAGGCTCTTCAATTAATCACCAAAAAGTGTACCTGTGAAATGAACCCCAAGATATGGACACAGAGGATTTTCTTTGTTGCTGTTATTTTTAATGTACTATGTGATTTTTTTTTGTTTGTGTGTTTTTCCCTATAGTATATCCTCTGTTGTCACTCTATGCGATTTTGGTACCTTGAATGTTGCATATACATTTATCTAATTTGGAGATGGAAAGGGAAATAACAAAATGCTGAAATAAGGATACAGGTTGGCCCATTGTAACAATGAGACGTACAAGACACTATGTTGAAAATGAACTTTACAACTTGGGGCGGGGGAGGAGTTAGGGAGGTGGGGAAGAAAGGAATAGTAGGGGAAAAACAAAGGAAGGGATAACAATGCTCGATAGGAAATGGACTCATTACTTTACTTAAGTAACTGTAACCCCTCTGTACAGTATCTTTACAATAAAAAAATTAAAAAAACTGCAGCTGTGGCTCAAGTGGCAGAGCACCCCCTTGAGCACAAAGGGCAAGTGAGTTCAAGCCCACAAACAAACAAAAACTCTCACCTTCCTGCTCTCAAAAATTTCTCAAACATTTCAGAGAAGGGATACTGGATTTTCATAGCCTAAGAAACAGTATCAGCTAAACTTTAAAAAATAGATGGAATGAAAGCATTACGATATGCCCTCACTGATGTATTTCTGTAACAAACCTCAAACAATATTTTTCAGAAATACTTTGGTCCAAATGCCAAAATGTAGCCCCTTCCAGTCATGTGGATTGCAAACATCAATCAGCAGATAAAAGTATTGTATTAGTTACCACCTCTCTGATCGAAACCTTGTTGTATTTCCTTTTCATAAGCATCGATGAGTCTGAAGTTCGTCAGGAAGCTTAGGTTATTCAAGGCTGACTTGAAAGAAATTGCTGGTAGAACAAAAAGGGCTAGAAAAAGACTGCAGACAGGACATAGTAGGTGACTGTCCACAGGAAATTATGGAAGCTGTATATTCTATGAAGATCAAACTTTACTAAAAATGTATTCTGAGTTTTGGTGTGCATCCCATGATTGTGGAAAGTTGGAAGGGCAGTAAAATGAAATGTGGGAGAAAGCTACAGAACTCATCCATCCTGGGGAAGAACTCTTAGCACCCCTCCCTAAGCCTCACCTTGGCCTTCTTCATGCTGGTGCTTGTTGAATTAGCTTACTGTGTCGCAGAGCCCAAGTGTATGTTGTTATGAATGTGCTACAACAAACCATGACTAAGCCAGGGAAATGTGTAAGAAATGCAGGGAAAATAGCTCTGAATGCAGAAGGTATGATTCCAAACAGATTTCCATTCCACCCTCCCACCCCTTAATCCACACCTTGATTTGCCAAACGCTCATTTTGGGGGTTAATATGAGATCCAATGTTTAAAGAAGATGATAGTTTCCTTCTTGCCTTAAGTTTTCACTTCCAAGTAGACGAGAAGGCTATATAATACTGTCTAATTTGAACAAACAATATTTTAAAGAGATTTAATGTCATTTGATCTTCCCTATTTATATTTCCAGGAAATGCTCACGTAGACACCTGCTTTTGACAGATGGATTTCTTAATTCAGTGCCTCCCCGTCTGTTGTATAGGTGTGGTAATAGGTGGAGAAAACGTAGCTGTTGCATCAGCTAGATAAGAAATGAACTCATTACTTTGCTCATGTAACTGTAACCCCTTTGTATAGTATTTTTACAATAAAAACTTAATTAAAAAATAAAATAAAATGTAAAAACTGTGACTAAATGTTTATGATAACTGTAAACAAGACATTGGCATGTGCACGTTAACACAAGGATTCTGATCTTTTGGACAAAACCTTTCTGGATTACCAAAACTTCGGCAAGAAGGAGCGGGATCTTGTATCATCCATTACCTCTGGTCCTGTTTTTCTTCATGAGGGTTGTGATAGCCAAGATCCTAAAGTGCACCCCTTTGAAGGATGGTATCATTTGGTCTATAGCAGGAAAACATTGTCCAAGAGTAGTTTAGTGAATATTTGCACATAGGCCAGGGGGCTTGTTAGATGGAGTTCATGCAGGGTGTTAGGTTCATCTTTCCACCTTGGGTCCAGAGGGCCTGGTTACAAAATTTTCATTATTGATGAAGATTTTCATTGGAAAAAAGTGACCTTTCAATGATCTTTAAGTAATCATAGGAATAATGACAAAAATACAAATAGCTAACATTTATCGAATGCCTAATATAGTCTAGATGTTTCAGTCAGCACAGTGTATCTCATTTAACCTTTAAACCTGCCCAAGTATTGCCTAAATATACATATAAACCCCTATGTACGGGATTTTCACAATAAAAAAAAAGAAATGAAAAAAAAGCATTTTGTCTTTTCACTCTGTGTGTGTGTGTGTGTGTGTGTGTGTGTGTGTGTTTGTGTGTGTGTGTGTGTGTGTGTGTGTTTGTGTGTGTGTGTGTGTGTGTGTGTGTGTACGCTCACATGTGCCAATCTTGGGGCTTGAATTCAGGGCCAAAGTGCTGTTCCTGAACTTTATTTTTATCAAGGTTATCTCAATACCACTTGAATCATGGTTCCACTTTCGGTTTTTTTGGTGACTGGCTTCAAACTGCAATCCTCAGACCTCAGCCTCCTGAGTAGCTAGGATTACAGTCATGAGCCACCAGTGCCCGGCTTATCTGCTTGTCTTAGGGAAGGTATGTTTTCTAAATCAAAGGCTCTGACACAGAAATTCACTGAGTATTGAAAGCATTTGTGAATCTTCTCACTGGAATATACACCCTCATTGGGCATACCTAATTAACTTTAACAAATTGACCAAAGTGTGGGCCTACATTGTCCAGTGTGGAAGCATCTGGCCTCATGTGGACAATGGGAAATTGAGTGTGTTCAATTCTATTTGAGAAGTACTTGTATAAAATGCATGCAAAAAATTTGAAGTCTCAGTTGACACTAAATATCAGTCGTAATATAATATCGTGTGTGTGTGTGTGCATGTGTGTGTGTGTGTGTGTGTGTGTGTGTGTGTGTGTGTGTGATAGTAGGAGTCAAACTCAAGGCTTGGGCCCTGTCCCTTAGATTTTTTTCTGCTCAAGTTTGGTGTTCTTCCATTTGAGACACAAGAATCTCTGGGAGTTTCCTGCCTGGGGCCTGAGATCTTAGATTCCTAAGTAGCTAGGAATATAGGCATGAGCCACCAACATCTGGCAGATATAGCTTTTCATGTTGCATCTGTTTTAGAAGTATAATCATTTGAATATATTGTTACCTCAAATATTGTTAGAATAAAAATTAATTTTTCCTAGTTTTCTTTTTTAACACAAATTTTTATTAGCTTTAAGTAGTTGTACAAGGGAGTTGCCATTTAACAAAGCAGTTTATGAATATAGTGCATTGATCAATGTCACCCTTTTTAACATTCTTGCTCATTTTCTGTTTTTTTCAAAGCCTAAGCACTGAAAAAATTTAGAATTTCATTGCATCTTACATTATATAGTGCTATACTTCAAAAAAAACATTCTGATAGAAAACAATGCTGGAATAATGTCTTGGGATTATAAACCATTTTATTTTGTGTACAAAGTCCTCTCAAGACCTTTGGGATAGAAGGCTAGGCAAAGTATCTTTCAGTATTCACATAATTCATAATTTATGAAAGGAAATGGCACAAAAGCATTTGTATGGGCACAGTGAGGCAGGAATTGGCCAGTTTCATGTGGGAAGTTGCTGGTACCTTTAAACCCTGTTTAACTCTGGACACTATCAGAAAAGTCTAACCTATAATCCTTCCAAAGTGTTGTCTAGACACAGTGACTCTACCCAACCATTCCCAAATTTCCCAAATAGTGGTGACACTTTGATCAAAGTTTCCAGAGTACCATTAAAATGAACTTATTTATTTGCTTTCATAAGGAGCAGTGTATGGTCTATTCTTCCCAGTTATAGGCTCATTAGTACTCAAGAACTTTCTTCTCTAAATGACAAAGAGTTTCACTGTCATGAAGAGAAATTGCTGCTGAACTTAGACCTTTAACTTTTTTGTCTTATTTTTTTTTGAAAGTAGAATAATGGAGCACAGGAACAGAGTTCAGTATTTGACCAAATCCTTCACAATTATCATGCATGTGTATATAATAAAATTAATTCTGTGTCTCTGCATCATAGCCTGCGGCAAGAAGCGTACAATCAGTTTTGTATGTATAATAGATCACAGAGTTGTTCATGAATAATACAAATGCATTGAGCAGATACTAGTGAGAGAGGATGTTTGTCTTTGCATGGAATCGAAGTGAACATGTAATATTGTGATAATATATATTTGATGAATTCAGGTCTGACTTGCCTTTGCTATCCTCTGCTAATTCCCTGACAAGGGTTGCCACAATAATTGAGTTTCCAATAACATTATGATTATTTCCACATGATAATTTAATTGTGGGTATTTTTTAATATTGTAATATTGTAGATTTGTGATTATTATGCATTTGCATGCCGATTTTCGTGGTGACTTGGAGCACATCCCTACATTTATAACTTAATTTTATATATTATTGCATATATATTTGGGGATGAACTCATTAATGCAAATAAAAAAATGTAGGTCTGTTTAGTCATACAGCTTTTATTATAAATGGCTGAAAGCCTTGGTCATTTTTTATAACAGTCTTTACAGTACTGTGAATAAACCAAAGAGAACCTTAATTCAAGAATGGATTCATTAAAAATAATGGTAATAACTGCAATAATTATAAATTGTAGCATATTTGTTCCACTTAATTGATATATAAGATACTATATATTATTCTTTTCAGAATGCAAAAGTTCTGTGTGTGCTATTCTCTGTTTTTATTATATAAGCTTTTACTATCAAAGATATAGGAAATGTTGACTAGGAATTGAGTTAGTGAGAAGTAACTGAAAAGTACAAAAAGTAAAATCCTGTAAAATATGTATACAATGTATGTTAAGAACTAGAAGCAAACTCCTTGGTAAATACATTTGCATTTCCTCAGAGGCTCAGATTAGAATTTTAGGGTAGAAATCAATCAGAGATTGATTTTTTTTAAAGACATGATTTCAGAAGTAAAATATGAATTACCTTTTTAGAGGATATAATTTGAAAACTTAGGAAAAACCCCCTCAAATTGGTTTAAAAGGACTATATTCTGAAACAAAAAAATGAAAAAAATACACATTTACTGCTACTTAGAGACAATAGAAATAGTTATCACTTTTCAGTAAGTAGGAAGGAGATTGAGATACTCCTTTGAATAGCTAATTGTCTAAGAAACACTGGCAACAGATCCAAAAACGTATGGGCAATGAATCTTACTTTTGCATAAGTATTAATCTTAAATGTCAAGAAAGGGAGAGGAGATTGCTTTTGTGGACTGATTTCCCTTTCAATCAGTTTAGCAGCCATGCACTGAAGTTGAGGAGGAGGAATATAAACCATCTGACACAACGGCAGAATTAGAATTGAGTGGATTCACTAGATGTGTCCATGTTAAATTATTTAGCACAACTCAGCCATTTTATTGCCATGTAAATTTCACCCCAGGTTAACAAAATGGAAAATGGTGGGTCTGTGAAAAAATCTTCACTTATTTTTGTTAATATTTTGCCTTTAAAGCCTTCAAATATCTGAAAATTGGTGCTCAACTAACTGCAGGAGGAAAAGTTGTTTTGTTTTTCCACAAGAACAGGGACTACCAGAAATGTTTTCATATGGTTGATTGCCTAGACAGGAAACCCTGGCAGAAAGAATGCAGGATGGTAATGGAGGTGCAGCTGAGGGCTATCCAGGCTGTGCCCTAATTGAAGATTCTCAGCTGACTAGTCTTATGCGATACAGATCCATGAGCAAGGAAGAAATGAAGGAAAGACACAGCCAAAGACATAAACTTGTCAACATCATTAGTTTAAAAAAGCACGACTTTAGAATCAGGTAATTCAGATACAGTTGTGTTTTCTGTGCGCATCCCTTATCAAATTGCGGAAAAAATTTCAGTATTACAGCAAGATTAGAAATCGATTGGTAACAAATACTAAACCATACCATTCTCAGCAGGAGGTCTCCAGAGCTAATATCTAAAAGACAACTCATACAAAAATAGCTCCTAAGTGAATAGTTGCAAAGGACTTCATTCTTTTTTTTAGGTAGTTATACCTTCTGATCTCTTTTGTGTAGTTGAGAAAGTTCAGTCATGAGTCACATTGCTCTTAGGATTTGGCCAAGATGGCTGACTTTGGAGCTATATAAACAGGGCAGGTAGAGTTCAACTGTATGGCGTAACAGAAAGTGCCTTATTAGGCCCATTAAAAAAAAACCATTCTGACTTAATTTAGTGATAGACAAAGCTTGAAATACAAACACAAGTCTAGGGATTAGGTTATATTTTTCTAGATGAATGGTTCTCCAATTGTGGCCTACAGACTTGTCCCATAGCATCGCTTGGAAATGTGTTAAAAATGCAAATGCTTAACCCATACCTCAGACCTATTAAATGAGAAACTGTGAAGGCCAGGTAGAGCAATCAGTGTTAATACGCTCTCCTGTTGCTCCTGAGACAGTCAACTTGGCATATTACCTTCCAGGGTGATGTGGGACACATCATGCCCTACTAATGCTTGTACTTCGGAGGTAACTGTGACACCTTTTAAAACAGTTGATTGTATCAGGAGTTGAACGTATCAGGAAGACTGGTTCAATTGTTTAGATAAGAAATGCTACGATACCAATTCTAGGAATACTTGTGGATCTCTAAAGACCCAGAGATAAAAAAATAAATGAATCAAAATATGATGCTCTAGTCTGAAAGCTTGTGCAACCTCCTTTCCCAAAATTTCTGTGTTGATATCTATCTCTTAGTGTTTCGGTAGGATCAGAGGTTGTTTTGCCATGAGAGTGGGAACTACATGTCAAGGGGGTTCGTGCCCTTATAAAAAGAGAGATCTCAGAGATCACCCTTGCCTCTTCCACCAGTTGAGGTGACAGTAGAGAGGGCCATCTATGGATGAGATAAAAAAATCTGCCAGTGATTTGATCTTGCATGATTTAGCCTCTAGAACTCTGACCAACAAATTTTTGTTGTTCAGTAGCTGGTTTATATATGGTGTTTTGCTATAGCATGAACTAAGAGATGACACTGATGAGAAGTACAGGAATTGCAGGGGGTGAGGGGAATCATTGATGTGCATATGAATATCTCTCTATACTGGCAGCTAGTGACTAATCCCCAAAAAATTCCCTGGTACCTACTATTGGTTTGAAGAGAAAAAAATATATACGGGATTTCCATGGTTTGTTTGCAGATGGAAATTTTCCATTTATTCTTAGCAGTAAAATAATAATGATACTCTCCTGTGGTGCTTTTGTGAAGCATGGTCTTGGCCTTCAGGTACCTCTATGCAGAATAGGAACAAGAGGAAATACACGGATTTGCATTGACTTCCTATGGGGTTTCAATTGGCAAGGGGGAAATTTTTCATAGCTCTGTGTATAAGGCAAGATCTCTTTAAGAATGGAATGTCTAAGGAATGACTGCCCTGTACATTGGCCAATCAGATTTCTGGAATAATTGCTCAACATTCCATTTGCCTTATTACATTGTGTATTATTTTCATTTCCTTCAGGTAATCTTATGATAGATTTCTCATGCACATAAGGCACTCATTTTTCTCCTGTGCAACAACTTTGCCGTAGACACCAAGAACATGCAGTTCAAGAGGAGAAAACAAAGCATGGAAATAGTCAAAACATTAAAAGGGCTTAATTTGTTTGAACGTATTTTTATACTCGTCACCATCCCCAGTGGTTTCCTGTTGTGAAATGATGCATTTGTTTTCAAAATTACAAATTAGAGATAAAAAAGAAGGCATTTCCAATGGGAGGTCACATTCCAAGTGCATTATCATATGTCTATTTCTTCTGTGTGGTTGTGAACAGAAGAAAGGCCCAGTTTGTGTGCATTTATAGTTCAAGAATCATGTGGTTACACATCTTGAAATTCTTTTCAAGAATTTGCCACTTATCAAAATTCTGTGACATCTCATATCGATCAGCCAGTCTTTCTTTTTGTCTACAGAATGCAAATTAAACTTGTGGGCATTTAAGTTTCCCAAGAGTTTTGTATTTAAAAGTGTCTGACTGCTTAGGATTTGTTAAAAGATCATTGTTTTATTTAGGACACAGAGGGTTTTTTTCAGAATGGGAGAAATAAGTCAGAACTGTTCAATTACATTAGAGTTCCCATCTAGAGAGGGAAGAACCACAGATAGAGCTCCCATTATATAATTCTGCAGCAGTCATAGCTAACAGTTACCAGTACTTATGGTATGCCGGGCATTATCCTAAGGACTCTGCATTCATTAACTAGCTCTTCTGAAACAAATTTGATTTTCTTATTACCTGACCTATACACTTGAGTTTTAGTTTTACTTTTAATCAAGAGTTCATGAAGCTGGACACAGGTGGCTCATGCCTAGAATCTTAGTTACTCCAAAGGCAGAGATTAAGCATTGTGGTTCAAGGCTAGTCTGGGCAGAAAAGTCCACAAGATTGCATCTCTCAGCAGCTGGATATGACATCTTATGTGTGCATATAAGGTAACAATGAAAGCAAGAACACATGAAAAGAAGGATCACAGTCCAGTCTAATCTGGGTAAAATCTTGAGACATGCTTTCAAAAATAACCAAGGCAAAAAAGGCTGGAGGTAATGTCTCAAGAGGCAAAAGGCCCAGGTGAGCAAGTACAAAGCTTTGAGTTCAAAGCCCAGTACTGCCAAAAATAAGGAGGAAGAATTCATGAGAAGAGAGTTGGGGGTATGGCAAAGAGGTAGACTACTTGGCTCCTTAACATCATTAAGGATGAGGGGAAGAAGAAGGAGGAGGAGGAGGAGGAGGAGGAGGAGGAGGAGGAGGAGGAGGAGGAGGAGGAGGAGGAGGAGGAGGAGGAGGAGGAGGAGGAGGAGGAGGAGGAGGAGGAGGAGGAGGAGGAGGAGGAGGAGGAGGAGGAGGAGGAGGAGGAGGAGGAGGAGGTACAGAGGGGTAAGTGAGGTAATAGGTATATTCCTTTTCAACCTTGTTACATATTCCCTCAGTTTTCTCCTATTTTCCCTCTCCTCCAACACCCCCCGCCCCCGGCAAGTCATACAGATCGTTTCTAACATACTGTCTTGTATGTATGCCTGTTGCATTGGTTCCCCCTTGTCCTTTGTCTCACCATTTTGTTGTTCCCCTTCCCTTCCCTAATCCCAATAAATGTGCATTCTTTTTTTTTGGCGGGGGAGGTCCAGTCGTGGGGCCTGAACTCTGGGCCTGGGCGCTGTCGCTCAGCTCTTCAGCTCAAGGCTAGCGCTCTACCACTTGAGCCACAGTGCCACTTCTGGCTTTTTTTCTTTTTGCTTATGTGGTGCTGAGGAATCAAACCCAGGGCCTCAGGAATGCAAGGCAAGCGCTCTACCACTGAGCCACCTTCCCAGCCCAAACGTGCATTCTTAATACTTTCAAAGAGGTAAAGTTTTCCATTTTGATTACACTTTATTTTTCAATTCTTTTTTTTCCCTAAGAAGAATAATTTAGGGTTGGATTTAAGGAGTCTTTAAATTAAAACCTCCATGAAAATAATCTAGCATTACCATTCTTTTGAGGTGGTTCCAATGAGTAGCCAAGGTGGAGAATCAATACGTTTGGTCAATATTTATTAGACTTTCTGTGTGAATTCAAGACACTTGAGACCTTCTAAAAAGCAGACTCAAATACAGTGGAATTGGGGTGGACCCAGCAACAGTAACAAAAGATGAAGCATCCAGGCATAAAAAAGCCACACAGGGAAGAAATTTGTCTGCTGTTGTAAGAAATGTTGGAATCTGTGCTTCATTGTTTTGGCAATGGGGACACTTTTGAGGAATTTTATTAAGGGCATCAATGGCTGCTCTTGGATATTAGAATAGTTATCATGATGGCAGAATGGGCAAAAGTTAGAGCTTGTGGGCATGTGCTCTGTCATCTGGGAGAGCAAAGGATAATGAGACTAGGAAGACATTTAACAGAACTGATAGAATGCAAAGTGGAGTCAGGCACTAGAGGGTGCCTGTAGTGGTTTTGGACAGTGGATGAAGTGTGATAAAACCACAGATGTGCAGGTTTCAGTCACTCACATTTGTAATACTAGATACTCAGGAAGCTGAGATCTGAGTATTGTGGTTCAAAGCCAGTCCGGGCAGGAAAGTCCATGAGACTCTTATCTCCAATAAACCACAGAAAACCAGAAGTGGCGCTGTGGCTTAAGTTGGTATAGTGCTTGCCTTGAGCTAAGAGCTGAGGGACAGCACCCAGGCCCAGAGTTCAAGCCCCATGACCGACAAAAAAACAAACAAACAACAATACCAATATGGTTGGTGATTACAGACTCATGACTGTAATCCTAGCTACTCAGGAGACTGAGATCTGAGAATCACGGTTCAAAGCCAGCCTGGACAGGAAAGTCTGTGAGACTTTTATCTCCAATTAAACACCAGAAAACTGGAAATGGCACTGTGGTTCAATTGGTAGAGTACTAGCCTTGAGCTGAAGAGCTGAGGGACAGCACCCAGGCCCAGAGTTTAAGCCCCACGACTGACCCCCCAAAACAACAACAACAACAACAACAAAACCACAGATCTCACTGTAGGAGGACAGAGATTTGGAGTTGAGACTGTGGTAGATGACATACAAAGTAAATTTTCAGTGTATAAGGTTTGGGAAGCCTCTGGGCTTCTCAAGAGTCACTGCTCAGCAGACTTTATCCTTCTCTGGTAGCCCTCATGGAAGATGGGACGAATTTGGTCTCAAAGCCATGCTCATGAGTTCAGAGGGAAGATCTAGACTTAGAGTGTTCATTTGGGACGTGGAAAGTATAAGAAGAGTAGAAATGCAGGAAAATGAAAAGGAGAAAGAACCTAGAAATCCAAAAATCAAATGACTTCTTTTGACATCACGAAGGTCAGATTTTGCTCTCATGAAGGGACAGAATCTTGAATACAGTGAATGAGGGGTGAACAGAGTCTCTGCCTTCAGGGCCCTTATTGATCACCTCATACTAGGGTAATTATTGGGTTGCAAGTCTGCCTGCCTAGTATATTGTCCTGAGCATCAGGGACTGTGTACCAAGAGCAAGACTTTGAGAAATGACTCCTGCCACTCATCACAAGGCTATCAGAATTGCAGGGTGTGAGATAAGGGAGCAGACACTCACCACTTAGCCCATATCCAAGGTGAAAGCCACCGGCCGGGAGGTATTTTATGAGACCCAATACAAGGATGTGTCTTCTATGGCTTGGGGGGTTTAAACCTCTTTGTATTTTTACCTAGACCTTCTGGCTCAGTAGCATAGCAACACTCTTTCAGCAGAAAGATAGATGTAAATTTTAGAAGTGTTCTGGGTAAGTTTATTTGCAGTCATGTAACTTTCCCCTCTCCCCCTCCCCCCCCCCTTCACATACCATGTCTTACTCTAGTGTAGACTTGTGCCCTGGGTTTGAAGGATTAAGAAGAGCAAAGCTCTCATGTCCTAGTGAATGCAACCAAAAACATTTCTATTTTTGTCCCGATCGTGTGAGACAAATCCTAAAATTACCACGTGAGATTAAATGCTGAGTATCATGTGAAAAATATGTCTCCCTATGGGCAATTATACTAGGCACACTGTGGTTTCTGGATTCTTTCTCTCTTTTAATTTTTGCCTATTAGAAATCTCATTTGTAGATTTCAGGGTAATGTCTTAGCTTCCCTATGAGTAGCATTTAGCTCTGGCAAGGACATGGCAAAAATTTTGCAGGTTTCTTTGCTTAATTCAGTGGGTAAAGTGAGGAAAGAGAATCATGCATCTTTAAAGAAAACTCTGAAGGAAACCCTAACCTCCCCTAATTTACATACGGTGACATTTTGCAGAAATATTGAAACATTAACAGTGACATAATGAAATTCTGCCTATCAGCCATGGAAGGAATAATGTTACTGTTAAGGTAACCTGTTCACAGTTTGTTATCTAGAAAATATTCTTGCAAACAGCATATGTTTACTAAAGCATGATAAGGAGGAATTCCCCCCCCCCCAACACACACATCACACACACATACCTTCTGGTTTTTTTTTTTTCTCTCTCTCTCTCATGGGCTATCCGTCTTCCTCTACAGATTTACTGCGCCGTCACTCCCTTTACATGCTAATTATATGTAGGTCTGGTGAATTTGTTAGTGGTGACACTTCTGGGACCCAGTGGGACCACAACTCATTATGTGGCAATGTCCAGATATATCGGATATTATTAGCTGTCATTAATCTGCTATGGAAACACTGAGTGCTAAGCCGGGAAGAAGGGAGGAGAAGGGGTGCAAATGAGGTGTGGCAGCGGCCTGGACCCCAAAAGGTCAAAAGGGAAATCAGTCAACAAGGGAACAACAAGCTTCTGGGTTTTTAGCCCATGACTTAATAAGGTGAGCCAAGGAGTTGAGAAGCATCACTTAGTTTGTTATTCTAATACCCCTTGTGGCCATTTCCCTGGTACTAACCTTTTACTGTAATTATGTACAATTACACACATTATCTTTCATCTCATCTCACAGCCATAGAAACACCATTATGGAGCATATTCTAGCTACAGTTCTGTACAATAATTCACAGGATTATACATGCTAAAATAGAAGGGTTCATGTTACTACTGTTTTAGTTTGCATGTTCTTGGAACTCATAGCTTAAGGTATTTCCTTCTCATTGACCATGAGCCTACATTTGCTTTCCCATCCCTCTCATCTCTGCATGCTCCAGTTTGAGTAGTTGTTTAAGATTTAGCTTTAATTCACTTTACATAAATATGCATGTACACCTCTGAAATCTATGTAGTCTAACATCTGAACTGCTGGAAGGCCTTTTACATTTTCAGAGTAGATACATATATCACATATTCTATCTGTCTATATTACATCTGTCTACCTATCAATCTATTATCTAGCATCCATCTGTCTCTGTGTGTCTATTCATACATCCACCTATCTAGTTGTCTTTTGTAGATCATAAATGCCCAGTAGAGAATGCTGAGGTCACCACATCTTGATTTTCTGTAAAGAACAGGACATTTTGAGCCTAATAAGCATACAAAAGAAATGTTTGTAAAAAGGCATATATCTACATGTTTATAATGGAAATGTGCATAATATGTAGAAATCTATTTTATATGTCTGACATATCCATACTCATATAAATACATATCCATGTGATAGAAATGAATACACAAAAGATGTGATGGATTTTAAGCGGTATGTTGAAATATTTCCTTCCTTCCTTCCTTCTTTTCTTCCTTCCTTCCTTCCTTCCTTCCTTCCTTCCTTCCTTCCTTCCTTCCTTCCTTCCTTCCTTCCTTCCTTCCTTCCCTCCCCTCTCTCTCTCTCTCTCTCTCTCTCTCTCTCTCTCTCTCTTTCTCTCTTTCTTTCTTTGTTCATTTCTTTCTTTTTTATTCATGGCCTCATTCCAGCTCCAGCTTCACTGTTTTCCTCTAACCCATTCCTCCAGGTTCCTGGATTCTCTAAGCCGGAGTCTATGTTTGCACAGTGAGAGGGAGACTCCCAATTCAGACACCACTTAGTATCTTGTATGGAATCTTAGGAGCACGTCTTTAGTTTCTATTCAGCTATGTCAACGATTGTGCTATGCCAGTGTTCATATATATGACTTGACTGAAATAGATAGTAATTTTTTCCCAACTGAAGTTTTTTTTTTTTTACATGTAGCAGATATTATTACAACTCCATTCAAATCTCTTTAGTTTATCTCCTAAAGGGACTTGCAGACAGTCTTATTCAAGGCCAAGGGCTTCCTGCATTCTTGTGCCCCAGAGCATTCTCTGGCTGTGGAAGCAGGGATAGTGTCAGGGAATTCATGTCCCAGCAGTGATGCTTAAGAAATCAGAGATGAGAGCTGGTGGGTAAATAGGCCAGCCTCCTTGGGCTTCAGAATCTGGTATGTTCTACTTAGTATCTGAGACAGTGTTCAGTGGCCATTTGAAAGGCAGTTGGGAGAGATATGGCAAGTTTAATAGCCAGTTTCTAACCTGTTCTAATTTTCTTCACATTACTTTGTGTTGGAGACTTCCAGCTACTGGAAGGCTTGGCTTTATAATATAAAATATATGTAATATATATTATATGTAGTATAAAATCTATAAAATGTACGCTAGATGTTTGTAACTAGAGTCACTCACCTCACTGTGCTGTAGGTGCTGTAGATATCCTCTTGATATCCATTATCTAATATTTCTGTACCCTTCCTCTTCCCCTCTTCCACTATTCTATATTCAAGTCCACTCCTTTCCTAGAATCGATATGCCATATTGGTCTGTGTCACTTCTTTTACTTACCACAGTGTCTTCTCAATCCATCCATTTTGCTGAAGATGTTACAACATGTTCTTTTTATTGTTTATATTCCATTGTGTAAATACTGTATTTTCCCCATTCATGCATCCATCAATGAGCACCTCAGTTGATTTCATATCTTCTGGATTGTTACAGTATACCAATAAACATGGGTATGCAGATTCCTCTTTGATGTGCTGATATCATATCATTAGAAATACACCTTGAAGTACTTGGATTCTAAGGTAGATCTAATTTTTACTTTATTGAGTTTTCTCCATACTGTTTTCCATAATGGATATATTAATCATAGAGAAGAGTGAGAGCTGACTTCCCTGAATTATACCATGCTAGAAAGTCAATGCATCCTAACCCTAGCCTTAGCTCACTCCTTTATGCTGACCTTTCACTGTTTTCTAGTGACTTATAAATGCTTCATACAGGAAAATGCCTTCCATGACACTTTAAGTATGACCTGTATTTGGTCATGATCTCAGAGTTCTTAGTCAACACTAAGTATCTTTCTCCCTTGGATAGCACTGGTTTATTCTATTTTTGTTAAGCAAACAATCAAGAAATTAATATAAACTTCGTATGCTCTTCATCTCTCACACTATGATCTTCAATTTAATTCCAAATATTTGATACACAATTTAAGGGTGACCCAAAAGACACTAAAGAGTGTGCTGCATGTCAGATGAGTTCATTAAGAGTGCAGTATTATACTCTCAGTAGAATCTGCTTGTAACCTTAGGTGCACATGCTTCTTACCAATGTTCTTTAGAGTGTTTAACATCCAAGTGTGAGTTCCTGCTCACTGCCTCAGGAAAATTCCTCAACGTACTCATTTGCCTGGACAAGCTTTGAGGATGATTCACAAAGTAGATGCATGTGAAAGCTGGAGTGTATTTTAAATTAAATTTTAATCTTATTTCCTTTATAATTCATGCATATCCCCTGACATAAAAAACTGACACTTTATATGTCTAATGACATCTCTTGTTTAAACATTATGTTCAGATCACTTGAGAACAATGATGAATTTATATGTAAATGTGTGGGCAAGGTATGAATAAGAAAAACACTAATGTGTATTAAATAGCCTCATTCTACACACACACACACACACAAACACACTTCTCTCTCTCACTCTCTCTCTCTCACACACACACACATACACACACACACATATAGAGCTGCCAGCGGAGAAGAATAGCTTAACCAAATACCCTACAGACAATGAATTATCAGGTATTTTGTGTTTATTTCATTTAAAATCTGGAATTGTGTTAAGCCTAGATCACAAGCTGAAAAGCCTCTCAGGCAAGTGACCAATAAATGTGAAATGCAAACTAGTAGTTGACATTCAGACTCAGTGCCATGGATTAGTGTTGAGTGGTAAGGACTGTGGTAAACCACAGTGCTCCGTTTGGGTTGTAGGAGTTACGTGCTACTCAGACAGTCAAGATCACTTTCTTTGAACTTCCAATTTTTTTTAAAGAGAAGCCAAAATTGTGGATTTCTACGCAGTATGCCCACACTTTTAAATGTGGCTCATTAATGCCAATTCATTAACAATATTGTGACCAAAGATAACTGTATTTGAGGCAGGATCTAGCCTGAGAAATCTCAGATCGTGTCTAAGATTACTAAGGTTTCTGAAGTTGTAGCTGGAATAGTGAAATGTTCTGGTACAAGAGGCCCATCCATGAGAAGAACAATTAGTTAGGGAACTGTGTCTAGGGCTTTTTTGTCCCACTGATATTCCTTGGCTAACTCCATCACGTTTCTCTCTCTTTCTCACCTACCCCTTCCACATCCTCTTTGCTCAGCCTAAGTAAAATGCTCTTTTATTCTCCCAAATGTGATATTAACTTCCATGATTAAAATCCTTATTAAAGTCCTCACTCTGCTGTTCACATTCCTGGACTGACTAAAAGTTTACTAGACAGCACTTTTGCTAGTTCTACTCATCATGTTACTTCCGTCTTCACATTGGCTACCATATAGTAAGCACTAAAGAAACATCTAATGAATAAGTAAATCATCTAAAAAAATTATGAAAGAAGGATATGAATGATCATCTTGCTGTGTTGCTGATCTTATACAGTGTAAATTACAGATTAGAATGATGATTATGTGTAAGGAAATACATGGGTATGGTTTCCAATTCACACTAGATTGACTGAGGGTGTTCAGCTTTACAGAGATGTAAAAGCAGTCCCCATGAAGGAGAACAGGTCCTTGGAATTTTGAATTTGAATCTTCTATCAGACTACCAGTTGTGTGTTCCATCCTTTCTCAAGACGTTGGAGAAAAGGTAACTTGAGTGGATGGGTAAGGTTAGGATAGATGGTAGGAAATAATGTCAGGAGTGACCTTGATCAAGATGCATTATACTCATGACCTGATGTGTATTTGAAAGCCCTTTGTACAACTACTTAACGATTTAAAAACAATGCTGGATGATGGAGTGGGAAGCAGCTCCTTGTCATCTTGTTATCATGGGGGAAACAACATACATTCTATAATAAGCTGGCTTTGTAAAGATCCCTTTAGAAAATATATGTAAGGTTAGCTCACTCAATGAATTTTCTACTTACAGTGTTTCCAATTTAGGATAGACTTACCAGAACAAAATTCCATCAAAAGGCAAAGATTATCCATATTTTTGGGGGGGATCCGGTCATGGGGCCTGAATTCTGGGCCTAAGCGCTGTCCCTCAACTCTTCAGCTCGAGGCTAGCACTCTACCACTTGAGCCACAGCGCCACTTCTGGCTTTTTTCTTTTTGCTTATGTGGTGCTGAGGAATCAAACCCAGGGACTCATGCATGCAAGGCAAGTGCTCTACCACTGAGCCACCTTCCCAGCCCCGAATATCCATATTTTTTAAAACGATTTGAAAACCCCTCAAAGTTGGGTGATCACATTTGATGAGTTTGGATCTATGATCAAGTTATGAAGTAACTTTAAAAATACTCACCTTAATTTAGCTTTGACCTATATGTTTCTGGGTCTGTGAGATCAATTACCTGACTTTGTTAGTCATCCTTTATCCATATTTATGTAATTTTCTTTTTGCTTACTTGATTGTTCATTGCAGTTAATAGGGAAAATATTTGTCAAAAGTATCTAGGAGGATAGCTTGGGATCGTCTTCCATCTTGAAAGTATAGTGAAGCCTTCTTCGGTACCCATACATAGCAAGTGAATTTCTATTTCAGGATCCTCTAGATTCAATTTGCAAGCATCAAGGAAAAAAATACTTACGCCCAGTCTATTTTCACCATCAAACCATTCAGCTGACCTAATTTTTCATGCTTATACTTATTTTACAATGCACCTAATTGGCCTCATTGGACCAAAGTTTACACATATTGTTTTAGAGGAAACAGTTTCAAAATCATTGTGACAGTTTCAGAATCATATTAATGAAAAAAGAGCTGTTTTCTATCCTTATGGTTTAGAATCTAACGCACAATATCAAATCGAACTGGGCTTTTGAGTTGTTTCTGGTGATTTTTTTTGCCTTAAATGAAAGGAAAAGAAAAAGTGCTATCAAGTCACCAACACTATTATAAATTTCAAAAAGCACATGCAATTCAGTTGTATGATTCATGGTCCCATTGCATACAAATACCATTTGACAATAAATATCCTTAACACAGAATGACAAAGTACAAATGTATCTGGTTGCTTAAGAATGACTCACCCATCTAAAACTAGTTCCAGCTGGGCGCTGGTGGCTCACGCCTGTAATCCTAGCTACTCAGGAGGCTGAGATCTGAGGATCGCAGTTCAAAGCCAGCCCGGGCAAGAGAGACCGTGAGATCCTATCTCCAATAAAAACACCAGAAAGCCGGAAGTGGTGCTGTAGCTCAAGTGGTAGAGCGCTCGCCTTGAGCTGAAGAGCTGAGGGACAGCGCCCAGGCCCAGAGTTCAAGCCCCACAGCCGACCAAAAAAAAAAAAAACTAGTTCCAAGTCAGTTGTTGCAGTACTCCTGGATTGTGGATTCTCTACATTGAATTGCTAGAGAAGACAAAAACCTATTAAGATGATGCTAAGTGAAATGAACCCCAAGATATGGACAAAAGAGGTATGTCTTTATTGTTATTGTTTTAAATGTGCCGTGTGATTTTTGTTGTTTCTTTTGTATGTTCATTCCCCTATGGCATATCCCCTGTTGTCATTGTACTTGATTTTGGTAACCTGTATCTTGTATATATATGTCTAATCTGGGGAGGGAAAGGGGAATAGCAAAATGCTAAAACAAGGACACAGGATGACCCATTGCAACAAGGATACCCACAGGACTGTATATTGGAAACAAACTTTACAACTTCAGTTGTGGGGAGGGGATGATGTGGAGGGGATGATGTGGAGGGGTGGAGTATAGGTAGTGGGGGAGGGAAGGGAGAGTGGGAAAACAACAGGGGAAGGGGTACTCATTGCCTTACTCATGTAACTGTAACCCCTCTGTACAGCATCTTTACAATAACATAAAATAAAACAACCTCTTCACAGTATTGCTTCAAGATGTTCTAGTGGCTATTGCTCCAAGCAGCAATGTTGATTATAATAATTGCCTTGCACTTTGATGTCCATCCCCAAAAGCTTCTGGAAAAATATGTTCCAAACTTTCCTTGAGATATGCACTTTTTCCCAGTTAAACAGTCAGTGAAGGTTGTTTCACAGTTGACTCTGCTGCCACAGTTGGTAATAAGTGAGGAGATCAGAATATCGTGTTTTCTTTTGGTAACCATAAATAAAAATGGCTTTACATTTATTGTCTAAGGAAACAATTCAAGCAAAAAGAATGTGGATGTCTTCTACAAGTAAGCAAAGGCATACGTAAACTACAAAAACAAAAACAAAAAACCCCACAAAATTGAAGTGAAAATAAAAAATGACTCTGAGTCCTTTAACTCATATTGTTAACTAATCCTACAACTTGGTCCCTGAATTAAAGTCACCAGTGTTCACAACCATTATGACAGACCAGAAATGTCCCAAATCGAATTGATAATTGATGTATTTAACACTCAATAGATTCCATTATTTGGTGCCTTAAGCTGTCATCCAGGACTTGTGACAATTCCTTTGATAATTTTGGTTGTCTCTATCCAACCATGGGAATGTTAGGGGTCAGAGCAAGTGACACAGTTGGTCCAATTATAGTTTAGACATTTTTAACTCCTTTTATATCTAGGAATTTTTTTCCACAGGAACTTTATATAGAAAATGAAAACCATCTATAAGAAGTACTAAAAAGTCAATATTGAAATTATTGCATGAGGTTTCTTATGCATGGAAGACCCTTTATACAGCAAAGTGCATCCATTGCTGTGTTTCCATCTCTCTATAGAACATGGTGAGTGCTTTGTTTCAAGAAAACGGTTGATCCAGACACATTCATGTGTGGTTTACTGAAGATAGCAAAGGGACTCAAAATAATTTCCCCTGCTTATGATGATACATGTGAAAGGGACTTGAGCAAGAATTGTAATAGTGGTCTTCATCTAGTTTTAATTAACTAAGGCCAACCAGAAGAAGGGTGACAAGAGTGGAGAGAATGTAACGAGGTAGTTTGAGAAAGAGAGGAAGAGAAAGAGAGAGAGACAGAGACAGAAATTGGGACTGTAATCTCATAACATCTGTTGCAGCAAATTATTACAACTTTTCTTTCTGTGTGTGTACATATGTGTATATGTTTACATATGTGCACATACACACTAGTGGTTCTAGGGATTCAAATCAAAATGACACTCTGTGAACCATCAGCTTCTGGCTTTTTTTATGTTTCATTGAAGATAAGACTTTTCTACACAGACTTACTTTGAACCAACATCCTCAGATTTCAGCCTCCTAAGTAGCTAGGATTACAGGAATGAGCCACCAGCACCTAGCACATTGTTCTATTTTATTAGTCATTATTCCCATTAATCTCTTGCATTAATTTGTGAATTAAATGTTATCATAGGTTATGTATAAGAAAAACATAGCTTACATAAGTTTCAGTACTTCTAATAGTGTCAGCTATACACTGGGGAGTAGTGTATATCTTTACAGGGAATATATTCCCTGTAAAGGAGAACACTACTACATGTCATGATTATGCAGACTGGTTTATTTTGAAGTTAATAAGTACACCCAAAAATAAATGCATCAGCTAAGAGTGCTGAGGCCAATGAGGACAGCCCTGAGAAAATAGAAACTTCTTTTTCCCAAAGAATTGATTGTTTATCTCTGCTGCCTCTTATTGCTGTTACATTTGAAATGGGACAGCTCTGCCCTTATGACAGCATTCACTTAGAATGGCTTTTGGAGTTATGTTGATGATTCTCTGCCTGCCACTTAGCCCCTGTGATGAGAATCCAACATTAATAGAAGGCTGGTGGGGATTTGGGTTATAGACTGTGACGACATAAACGCCAGCATCCCATGCAGCAATCACACTCGGCCTCATTGTCAGCCGTCACAGGCTCTAATCAACTGAGCTGGCTGTTCCTTCCAAGGGCACTTCCCAACTTTACATGATTTTATGAGTATGTCTCTCTAAACATGGCTTTTCATCATGACCACCAATTTTAAAGGGAGACCCAGAAAGAAGCTGATGCTTCACTGATGGAGTAAGAGCCAGAATGTCCTTATGGTTTGTTTTTCTTTTCTGGAAGCTTTTGTTACCACAGGACAAATCTTTGTGCAAAGACTTCCACTAGGCCCTGAACACCAAATGTCCATGAGTCATTCTGAGTAATCCTAGGTAGTGTTTATGCTTTGGCCTCTTTGTTGTATCCTGTAGGCTGGCAGAAATCAGGCCAACTGAGTAATTGCTATAATGTACTCCCTTTTCATAATATCTGTACTGAATCTTTGTTGCTTGGCACTTCAGCTAGTAATCCAACATCCTTTCATGCCAAGCCTGGTGATTGCTTTAGGTCCCTGAGCTACAGGCATAATTATCTCCCAAGAACTCATCGGGGACTCTTGAGAGGAAGGAGGAAGATGCAGAGAATATCGATGAAGGCTGAAGGTATTACTATGGCAGTGTAAGCAGGGAATAATGATACAAGATAGGAGATGCTCATTAGCTAAGCATTTAGAGCACTGAGAGTCTGATATTTAAGTGCTAATGTTGACCAGAACTATAGCTACGCAATAAAAATTAAACAGGTAAACATATCTCTCTCCATAGCATGGATAAACTTTGTGATTTAAAGTTAGATATGGTTTTGCATAGTTAAATTAAAATCATGCCATGTAGTGGCTTACTCTATAAACCTAGTTAGTCAAGAGGCTGAGATCTGAAGACCACAGTTCAAACTCAGCCTGAGCAGAAAAATCTGTAAGACCCTTACCACCAATTAACCACTACAAAGTCAGAAATGGACCTGTGGCTCACGTGGTAGATGCTAGCCTTGAGCAACAAACAGTGCCTGAGCCCTAAGTTCGAGTCCCAGGACTGGCATAAAAGACATAATCATGACTGTCAATTCATGAATTTATGATTTGTCATACATTGAGGTTCTTCTATCAGAAGATCTGATATCCATATGACCTCAAAGATAGCTGTGCCTGACAACAGTGAGTTGTTTTACTGTCTTTAAAATATCCATGGCATGTTGTTCAGCCCACAAGAACACATTGTTAACCTTAATGAGAAGATGCAGCTCTTATGGCCAAAGAGAGGAAAGGAGTTAATTTAGAAACATATGACTATTAAAATGCACCAGAGATAAAAACCAAAAGAGAAAATACGTCACCTGAATAATAAATAAAGAAATGATGAGATGTTAGGTCATTATGATTTCATGATGGTTACAGAAAAGTAAATAGAAATCCTTTGATTATTTACATTTCTGGCTTGCTTCAGTAGTGTGTCATCTATTACCAGCTCTGTTTATAGGAAACATTGCTTTTGCAAAAACATGCTTGTAATGAAAAAAATAAAATCCATGAAAAAGGGATTTCATTGCAAAATAAACTTTCACATTCATTACCCTTGGAAGCATTCTGTGTAATAGTTTCATGCTTCTCCAAGACAATACTGATGGGTCTTTTTTGTTTTTTTTAAGTTTATTTTTCTTTTACATATACATAATGTGTTTATCTCTAAGACACTAGGGAAAATTGGGGTTTTACTATTTTTTAGTTTATTACAGGGTAATTTATTACTATGGTAAATATTGTCTATTTTTTCCAATAAAACAACTAAAAATAGAACTGTCTTTCAAACATGGATGCATGTGATCACACTAATGCAGTAATGTGTGCACTTCCTACTCTAAAATAACTTACTGCAACTTACCATGCAGTCTGTATACTGCAAACAAATAGATCCATATAACCACAGGGTGACAGGGTAGGATTTTATGTCAGAATATACATTGCATCCATAAAGGCTTCTTTTCAGAAATGTAATTTGCTTTTTATGAACTAGTAAATATAGTCTATAGAAAACCCAGAGGATTTCTGTGGAGCCACATTTATTCCCACACATCTCTGAGAAGCATAAATGGTTGTCTTCCTTGGAAATGGATTAGGATGAATTATATTAGGACATCATGGTGAATCTAATTAAGGTGGAACACAGTTAGCTATTTTTCACCCCTTTGGGATGACCATGATTTTTATATAACAACAAAAAGACTAAAGAAAAAATCCTTTAGCAAGATGTGTCAAAGGCATGTTTTTGTATGCACACACACACACACACACACACACACACACACACACACACACACACACATGTTCACGTAGGGGACTTGTGGGCCATGTCTCTATGTATCTGTTCTGAAGGCTGAGATCTGAGGATAAAATTCAAACCAGCCTGAGCAAGGAAATCCATGACTTGTTTTCAGGTAACCAGCAAAATGTCAACTGTAGAGCTTCTGGCTCAAATGGGCGAGTATACATCTTGAGCAAAAAAGCTAAGGGACAGCAGTCCCTGAGTTTAAGCCCAACCACCAGGACAAAGCAAAACAAAACAAAACAAACTGTTCATGTTAATTCAAAAATTACCCTTACATATAATTTCTGTATCTATACAAAGCAAAGTTTGAAACACAAAATACTCTAGAATAAAACACATTTCAGATGTAGGTTTTGGGGTTCTAAGAAATCACGTCATGAGGAATTTCTTCTTGGAGAAGAATAGAATTGAAATGATTTCCATTGACTCTAAAAACTAAAAAATAATAATTATGAATGGCTTTATATGAGTATTAGCAATACTATTAATACAGAAATTAAATCTTCCTTCAACTGTTTTGCGAAATAAATTCCAATAAAGCAACACACAGAACCTCTATTCCAAACGAAAAGAAGACAAACATCTGACATGCCCAACACCTAGAAGATATAGATTGATCAGATTCTTTGTATAATAGAATAAGAAGTCATAGTGACAATTAGAGAACATTGAACATATCTAAGGCTCCAAATCTCTCTAACTTAATGTACATTTATTATATATGGTTTATTATATATCTATATATATTGAGTACACACAGATAGATACATATATATATGTATCTATATGTATACTTATATACACATATATACCAAACAATTTATACCAAACAATTTATTTAATATCTTTTGAATGTCATCCTTACATATATACATATATGTGTACCCACATGTGTATATATATATGTGTGTGTGTGTGTACATATGTATTATACATGTATTTGCAATGATATCTGCCAAATCTGAGGGCCACAGAGCGCTAGACACTTATTGTTGAGCTACATGTTCTTTAAAGATATGACTTTAAGCCGGGTGCCGGTGGCTCATGCCTATAATCCTAGCTACTCAGGAGGCTGAGATCTGAGGATCGAGTTTCAAAGCCAGCCTGTGCAGGAAAGACCATGAGACTCCTATTTCCAATAAACCACTAGAAAACCGGAAGTGGCGCTGTAGCTCAAGTGGTAGAGCGCTCGCCTTGAGCTGAAGAGCTGATAGTCAGCGCCCAGGCCCAGAGTTCAAGCCTCATGACCTACAAAAAAAAAAAAAAAAGATATGACTTTATCCTGAATTTCATGAGCTTGTCCAGCACCTTGAGAAACTGTCTTCGTTGTGTAGGCCTCTGAGAGTTGCCTCATACCTTTCACATCAGTAGTCTTCAGTGATAGCTGGCAGATTTCCCAGCTGGAGATAAAGCATTGCATTTTCAAGGACATAAGTATTCACAAGTGTGCTCAAACATGGGACTAGGCGTCCTTTTGGTGCTTATACTGTCTTGAAAAGTTACAGGACTTCTGCATAGAACTCTCTGGTTTGTGCTCTGTACCATCAAAACAAGTGTAGGCGTCTCTCTTTTGTTCAGCAGTTACCTGAATGCCATTTTGCTATGGCTTGCCAAATGGAATGGTCTGTTCTGGGTGGTAAACCTTAAAGGTCAACCAGTCTCCACTCTCATCTGGCTTGGCTTCTGCTTAGTTCATGGTTCTACTGTTGGATTTTCATCTGGGTTTGTGATGAAAACATGCAAGTTACAGTTATCACATTGGGAAAATAAAACATTCATTTTCATAAAAACATGAAACATTTCCTTCAATGGTTTCATAGAGTGCAAATAGTGGATAAAACAAAGTTATAACAAGTAGTGTACAATAATCTATTAGTTTCATGAACCATGAAATAAAATGTATACCCTGTTAAAATGAAGACCATAAAATATACACTTTTAAATTTTTTTTTCTGAATGACCTCCAGCTATTCATCATGCCACCTAAACATATGAAACTAGAAAATTCTATATTAAGATTTTTAAACAATATCATTTCTATTATTCCATAAAAAATACATTAATATTGTTGGTTAGTAAAGTTGTTAAATATAGTTAGTTGGTTGGTAAACAGTTTGGTACTAGTCTACTATTAAATAAGATTGTAAATAATTATTTTGCTTCTTTCTATGGGAAAGTCTGGATAAAACAAAACAAAACAAAAACAAATAAATAAAAATTTGGCTCAATAAAATGTAAATCTGATTGTTGATTTACATTCTAGCATTGAAAACTACTAGCAAGGAGTTCAAACAAAGTGCTGATAGTATACCTCAATACCTAGATAGACATCTGTATTTCCATAGATTCACTCAGTCTTCCCTCTCCTACTTCACAGATATTTTTGGAAAGGTTGCCTTTTCTCTCCCTCTTTCTTTAACCAATGATGCCTTTGTTATTTCCTTGTAACTTTCTCAATTGTATTTCCAAAGTGCTTTTTGGATATTCTTCTTTCTTCTGTCTCAGAAATATTTGGTAGTTTTGACATATTTCTTAAATTTAGCAGTTTATCATGAAGAGGTCATATGTAGAAAGATGTACAGGAAGCGAGGAATATTCAAATTAGAGAATGTCTTAAAATAGTGACTTACTCTCTTTTTTCTTCTCAATGGACTCAGCTATTATTACCAGTATAATTACTGGGTCATACACTTTTTTTTTGTCAGTCATGGGTCTTGAACTCAGGACGTGGGTGCTATCTCTGAACTCTTTTGCTCAAGGCTAGCACTCTACCACTTAGAGCCACAGCTTCACTTCTGATATTCTGGTAGTTAATTGGAGATAAGAATCTCATGGACTTTTCTACTCATTACAGCTTTGAACTTCAATCCTTAGATCTCAGCCTCCTGAGTAACTAGGATTATAGTCCTGAGCCAGTGGTTGCTTGGCCATCATAACTAAAGAGTAGTCTTCAAATGAAGTGCTGGCTTTTACATATCTTTAATTATTTAAATGTGACCCACTTTTGTTTAGTTATTTTTATTTTTAATATCTCTACTAAAAATCTTTATGTGTATTGCAGTACTAGGGCTTAAACTCAGGGCCTGAGCTCTGTCCCTTAGATTTTTTGCTCAAAATTGGCATTCTACTGCTTGAGTAACACTTCTACTTCAAGCTCTTCACTAGTTCATTGGAGATGAGTCTCATGGTCTTTCTTGCTCAGGAACACTTTGAACCACATGATCCTCAGATCTCAGCCTCCTGATTGGGTAACATTAGAAGTGAACCACTGGCACCTAGCCATGAACTCATTTTTGATGGCTATCAATATGAAAATTAATGATCTCAGAGAACTTTAACACATGGGCAAGTTTCTTGCTATTTCAATAAGTACCTTTGGCCTATGAGAAAAAAAATTGCTAAAGTACTAATGATTCCATCTTTATTTCATCATTACAGACCAAGCAAACAAGCTGGTCTTGGTAAAGCTTGTCTATAATCTCAACATTTGAGAGGCCAAAGGATGGAAGAATCATGATGTCAGGACCAACCTGGGTCACACAGTAAGTAAAAGCCAACCAGAACTACATAGTCAGAACTTATATTTAAAAAAAAAGAAAAAGGAAAGAAATCTTACTCAAGTTCTCTAGAGAACAACAGTTTAATGGTTGATACTTTTATACTTTTTTTCTCCTGAATAGTATAATGAAGGCTTAAGGGAAAATATTTAATCACAGTATATTAGGATCTTGATTTTTTTGGAACATAGTGTCTCTTGAATAATTAAAGTACAAGGGCAAAGATTAAAGGGGGGGAGCTAATAATTTGAGAGAAGATAAAATAGCTCATGTTCTTTTGTTTCTTTCTTTCACAAAATTTTAACAAACTCCTGACAGATTCCCCCCACCCCCAAAGGTAGAAGCCTGGCTAAATGCATCTCTTTTACTGTGGAGAAATCAAACATTCATTTGCATAGGAGACATCCCTGTAGTAGAACATAAAGACACTTAGCCAGACTGCAGAGTGTAAAGAGCAATGAGTAAGGGACACGTGCAATGGGACATCTGTGATCATTTGTTGTGTGTTTTGCTTCTGATAGAAACTGAATTCTGTTTGCTCTTCCTGGGATATTTATTTCACTATTTTAAAGTGTGCATTTTATTCTACCTTCCGATTGCACGCACATTAGCATAGTTTTTAATGAGCAGGCATGTGCTGAATTCTAAGCCTCTAAAACTTTCTCCTGAACCCCCACTCCATAAATTCAGTCCGTAATATATGTCTAGGTAAATATCCTTGGTGTCTCTTCAACATGGAGCAGACAAATTCATCTTCACTCCACCACACCTTTGCCTGTGAATCTTTTAGTCATCTTATTGAAGGACATAAATATCCATCAAGATACCTGAGGAAGGCCACTGGTAGGCAGATTTATTGACTTCTCCATTAAGATCCGCATTAAATCCATGATGAATTTGTGAAGACAACTTGTATTTAAAGTTAGCTTTCAGTTCTGCTCCTATCAATGGGGATTATGTAACACTCTCCCATCTGTTTTTTCTCAATTCCATCCCTCTTGTCTTCAGGTTTATTCTCTACACTGTTTGAATGGTTGATCTAAAGACTATTCTATTTGTTAACTTTGCTACTTACGTCTAAAATGGCTGGGCTTTTCTTTTCTTTTTCTTCCATTTCTTTTTCATCCATTCTCTTCCTTCCTTTCCTTTTCCCTTCTTTTCCTTTCCTTTCCCTTTCTTGTCCTTCTGTTTCCCTTTCTCTTTCTCTTCCCTTTCCTTCCTTTTTAAAAGTTACCTGGAATCTCTAAACCATAGCTTGGTATGTAAGACTTTAATGACCTGAGCTCTCTCCACAGATTAAACATCAAGATCTGTCCGTTTCTTTCAGTTTCCCTCCTGCTACAGAGGCATAGATACATTCGTGTGTGAGTGTGTGTGTGTGTGTTGTTATTGTGAAGGTGATATATACAGAGGTATTAGAGTTGCATAAGTCCGGTCAAGAGTACATTTTTCAACAGTGTCCCTCTTCCCCAGTTTTCTCCCTCACAAGTTGTATAGTTCATTTTCAACATAGTGTCTACTGAGCATCACTGCTGTGTTTGTTCACCCTTTGTCCCAGCATTTATATGCTCCCCCGTACCCCCAAAATAAATAACCTTACACACAAGACAGGAAGTACAGAAATAAAGAACAGCCACAAAGAAGACAAACCAAAAATAAAAACAAAAGCAAAATGACAATAAAACACTCTTGTTTCCATTTCTTGGAATTCATTTTGATAAACATCATTTTGTATGATTGTACATAGCTACTGAGCCTTTGTTATCCTCTCCTAAGAATATCCTCCTTTGGGCTCATTGCATGAATGTCTACAGCCCTGTATACTTTACCATATCCAAGTGTATTTTTTGGTCATTCACCATCCAATGTGTTTACTTGTAGATTTATAGGTACATTCTAATTACTACAAACGAGGGAACCATGAAAACTATTTTTCTTTGGATTTGGCTTACTTTCCATGCTATGCCATATGACACTGAAGTTCTGGAATTTTGTTCTCTCTCTTCTTTCTACATGGAATTTTCATTCCTTAAACACAGCCCTACTTTAGTCTGGCTATATGCTCTTATGGTCTACTTTGCACACATCATTTTTAGTGTTGCCTCCCTCCTTAGGATTCCTGACTACTCTTGAGGCTGTAGACTTTCTAAAACAGTTATCCATTCTTCTCTGAATATTGAACACCTAACAGTGATTAATAAATGTGGATCACTCCATAAATATTCCATGGAAAAGAGTTTAATGTTTAAGGAGGTGATAAGTTGATATTGATGAACAAAGAGAGTTTTGTTTGGAAGAAAATAAAATCATTTTTCTCTTTAAAAATGAGGCTAACATGGAAATACAAAAAAAATGTCAGGGTCTGGGATGAGGAGCAGCTGCATATAAAAATGTCAAAAGATACAAGTTCCTAAAACACAGATGAGCTGAAGTAAAAGTCACCAGGTGACTGTATTTTATTCAATGATTTTAATTTTATTTTCTTAAAGTTATGTTATGCTATAATAAATACTTTCAGACACAAATGCAATGCCATGAAAACTTTTTAAAAACAACATTTGAATACATATACCTTATAGAATACATTTATACATAGCATAAATATATTTTATAATATATCAATATATAAATAATAGTTATATATCATCCTATAATATTTATGTTTTTCATAACCTTTGCTTAAATATATAATTGCATTGATGGTTTCAGTACTTGAGATTGAACTTAAAACCTTATACCTACTACATAAACTTTACCACTTAAGCCATGGCCCCCAGGTTTTAATTGGTATTTTGTTTTTGAGATACTGATTGCTTAAATTTGTCTGAATTGGCTTCTAATTTTTGATTCACTCCCTAATAACTGAGATTTAGGTGTCCAGCACAATGCTTGCTCTATATGGGCAATTCTACTTATCACTTAATTGAGCTATGGCTTAAAAGAGCAAGAATTCTGAAGTAAAGCACCTGTAAATACAAGATCTTCTTGGATACATGATTTTGCTTGAAAGATGTTCTCTAATTAATACAACATTTGTGGAAACTTGCACATTTCAAAAGCACTTTTTGTACTTTCAAATATGTATGCTTGTTTGTAGATAGTACTTTAAAATCTTCTATTCTGAAATTGATCTTAAAGTCATAGGAATTTATATAAAACTACATTTGAGATAAAATACTCTAATAGATTATTTGTATGAAACTCTGTTGAACTATGGAGATTTCATTTTTTAAGCATTCAACTAAGGGCAGTTCAGATCTCAAAAAGAACTAAACAACATGCATACTCAGTAAGAAGGAAGAAATTGTTTACAGGATAACCAATATCTAATCTTCATGAAACTCAAATTCGGTATGAAAACAATATAAAAATTAAGTTTAAATATTCTTAAATCTTTCTCTGAGAATTTGGAGTTGCTCTGTAAAGAGGTGATTTTTTTTCAAGTGAGTTTGTGAGTGTATGCATAATATATTCTGGCATATAAACAAACCATCTTTCTTTTCCTGTCCTTATTTTCCTGCTGGTATTCAAGGTGGATCTCCACTCTGTGAATATTAAAGAGTTGACATTGTAATAAAGGTAGAGAACTAAGTTACTGTGCACCACACTTGCCATGAGTAGGCTCAGGTACGGGAAGAAGTGCAGAAGATGAAGGAATTACACAGAACCCAGTAGAAGTTCATTGCCATCCAAACCTGCAATGGAGATTCTGTGACATAATAGAATTTGTTCCACACACTGGACTCTAAGCTTATGTGAGATGTGTATCCTGTTCAGCAAGGCATCCCAATCACATCCAGCAGTCATTCCTACATATTGTTTAAATAAGTAATGAAGCCATCAATCTTGGAGTAGACTTCTCCAAGTCTACTCATGAGAAAATACATTGTGTGTGCAACATAGAGAAAGGCATAAGGAACAGTGGGTTTTTTTCTTCATTTTTAATGTAGGTTATGGTTCCAGGGGGCATAACTACACCAGTTAATGGGATCTGATGATAATGAAGGAGTGTTACCAAAGCAATTCTAAATACTATGCAAATTTTGATACATCAGTCATGTAGTGAGAAATCTACAGAAGTAAATACCCTGGAATGCTAAAAGTAGGAACACACTGGGGTTTCTATCATTAATGCAAATAGCATCTGATAATAACAGACACTTGGTAATGGACTCTACAGATTTGCTGAAGCTGCATTAAAACTCATAATAGGGGTGAAGATCTGACTTACTGACGACAGAGTGAGTGGTTCCACTTCACTGAGTACATGGAGAGTGTTATCAGGGAAAGGACACCCTTGTGATACCAGGGCATCAAGAAAGTCACGCGTGGGAACTGATGTCCTAAGCAGTCACGACTCCTCATAGACCAACATTATGGCAGTCACATAATATCAACGTGTTTTGAAATTTTATTAATATTAGCACCTTTTGTGGTATAGGTGACAAAACTAATTTTAAAACATGGTATGAGTAAATGATTCAAGTTCAGTCAGTACTGAAGTATAAAAGAGTCTCATGGTGAATTTAAAAGCATTTATATTTAATAAGATAAATATCTCTTTTAATGTGAATACTATATTAGCATTTAAGTAGTGTTTTGTCTTCATTTTCATTACTATTTTTTAAAAAAAATCATCCTTTTTATTTGTATGTCTTGTATCTGAAGATTCAACCAACTCTCAAAAATATTTAGAAAAGAATTTGTGTCTGTACTGATCCTGCATAGACCATTTTTTCTCTAAACCATCTACTATATATACAGTATTGAAATTGTTAGGTATTAAAAGTTGTCTAGAGACAGCTTCAAGTATATGGGAGAATGCACATTGCTTAGATGCAGTCCTTGGTCATTTTATGTAATGGGCTTGAGCATCCTTGGATATTGGTATTTAAGTGGTCCTAGAACCAATCCCCATAGGTGCCAAAGGGCAACTCTATACACAAATAAATTCCTGTATGAAAACTCATATTCCTTTCTCCCTTGTTATTGTCCCTCATGTTGAGTTGCGACTTTTAGTCTCTGCCATTATGACATTCATAATGACAACAGTATGCCCATTCATTATAGCCAGATATACATTTTATGATTCATTCAAAACTTAGAGGCATACATCTGGACCTCGCAGTACTGACTCTGGGTATGTTAGCAGACTCTAGGGAAGAATATTGACTATCATTTTTACCGTCCTTAAATTTGTCCAGGTTTTTGAAGGCAGAATTACTATGTCTGATTTTTTTCTAATTTCTGTTAACACATCTGACAAGAGTGTAACATGGGGACAAGTTGCAAATGAAATCA
This sequence comes from Dipodomys spectabilis, assembly GCF_019054845.1. Lineage (NCBI taxonomy): Eukaryota > Metazoa > Chordata > Mammalia > Rodentia > Heteromyidae > Dipodomys > Dipodomys spectabilis. Next base: position 684,280 of record NW_024870886.1, on the reverse strand, counting down.
TTCTATACTTTATCACTCAACATATTAGTTGGTATTGACACTTAAACTGCAAACACTTGTAGTGGAGATGTCCTTTTACAACTTGCTTTGTTAAACTCTAGCAAGGAAATTTGGACAGTAAAGAACTGAGAAATGTCTACATCATGCCTTTGATTATAAAAGCAGGGTTTATTTTATTTTATTACTATGAGATGGAGAGAATGGGCAAAATATTTTATTTCCCCATGTTACTAGTCAGGCCAGATCATGGGACACCAGTGGTAGGTGTCGCATGAATATTGGTTGAATGTAATTGAATATCTTTGCTGTCTTCGTTGAGAAGTAAGGCACTTCTTATAAGAAAAGAGATTGGAAGTAAACCCCTTCCCAATCTCCATTATTTAGACACTAATTATCATGTTTCTCAATGCCCTGTACTTCCTATGCATACCTCATTTCACTGCTCATTATCACCTCTACCACACCAGAGGGTAGACAGGAGTTAATAAAGTGATTATAAGGGATAATATGTAAATGAGCCATACTGGTTTGGTGGGCAGGTAGATTGCAATTCTTGATTAAAAGGAGGCTTTGGGATTGCTCTTGAATTTTTATTGTTATATGTCCCTCTCTCTTGTTGGTGACACCTGCAATCAAGACTATAGACTTGGTCTGCAGGTCTTTGAGATAAAACTACTATCTACTAGCTGTCCAACTACCTGAGCTAGACTAGGTGTTACCACAGCAGAGAAAATAGACTCAGAAAAGCTTGACAGGCTTCAAAAGCCTTTAAGCGAAATTTGTAATTTGATTGGCAAGCAGTTTCATAAAGCAAAAGAGGAGTTCTGTGTGCCTTCTCCATGATGCTACAGCAGAAAGAAGCCATGTCAGCACATTGCACAGCTGCAGTCTGGTAATTGTGTTTTAAGTTGTGGACAACCCAAAAGGCTGTGACTATAACCTACCCAGGGAGCAAAGGTTAGACAAGGGCCTGCATAGCGGGAAATTTGGAATGGGGGGGAGGGAGGTCAGGTGGTGATTTGTTTCATATGTTGTGTGTTGATGGTAGGGATCTCAGAAAAACAAGGTGATAGAAGGAAAAGCCAATGGGAGGCCAAGTTCTTGAGGAGTCCAACCTAAAAACAGGTGGTGGATAAAGCCAATTTTAAAAAAAAAGGACGGAGTCAAAACACTGAAGGATGTTAAATTCCAGGACTCCTAGGGGTTGACGGTGCATATGAGGTCATTGAAGAGCCCTTTTAGATACAGATCCCTAGACCTTATTCTAAGAGCTTCCTTTCGTGCACCTAGCTAATGGGAAAGGACGTGGGCACGTCCATCTATGGAAGCCGGTCGTTGACATATAGTTGTAGTGGGAGCTAGGATATTTGGACATTAAGGTGTTTGAGAAAATGGTACACATTCGGTAGAAGTCTATTTTGGGTTTAAATTTCGGCCATTCCCCAGGCCAGCGTCACGGTGTGATGTGATTCTCTCTCCGTGTTGGGCAGCAACCGGAGCAATGGCTCTCAGTCATCCCCTCCACGTCAAGGGAAATGATTGACACTGCAGTGCACTGTGCTGCTGAGTGTGGATGACTGAAAGGGTAGGTGTATTCAGTTAATCTTTTACTTGCAATTTGTGTGACCTGCCTTGAATTTACAGAACATAAACCCATTATAATTGGCGTATCTCTCTACATAAACCTCTATCTATCTATCTATCTATCTATCTATCTATCTATCTATCTATCTATCTCTATGTGTCATAGATATAGATATAGAGAGATAGGTAGATAGATATACACACATATACATACATACTTATACAGTTAAAACTCTCCTAGAAAATACGTTGTATGGGAATGACAGCTTCATTTGATTTTTCCTCTTAACTAAAATATCTGAGACCTATAAAGATTGTGCTGTAGGCAAGCTATTTTCTTTTTCTTTTTCTTTTTTTTAGATATATTTTTTAGGGCTTGGAAGGGTGCTTAGTGGTAGAGTGCTTGCCTTGCATGCATGGAGGCCATGGGTTCGATTCCTCAGCACCACATAAGCAGAAAAAGTTGAAAGTGGCACTGTGGCTCAAGTGGTAGAGCACTAGCCTTTAGCTTAAGAGCTGAGGGACAGCACCCAGGCCCAGAGTTCAGGCCCCATGACCAACAAAAAAGATAGATATTTTTATTGTCAAGATCCTGTACAGAGGGGTTACAGTTAGATGAGTAAGGTAATGAGAACATTTCCTATTGAGCATTGTTATGCTCTCCTTTGTTTTTCCCCACCATCCCTTCCCTTCCCAACTTCTCTCTCCCCCTAAGCTATTTTGTAAATGATAACAAAGAGATCTACATCTCCTGATTCTCAGTTCAGCATCTCTTTTGTTATTTTATGTATGAAAAGTAGATAGATGAGCCAAGTACAGGTCACTCACACCTGTAACCTTAGCTACTGTGGAGGCTGAGATGTAAGGATGGTGGTTCTAAGCCATCCTGAGCAGGAAAGTAATCTCTAATCATTTAAAAAAAAAAAAAAAAAAAGAACAACTGGAAGTAGAGCTATGGCTCAAGTTGTGGCTCAAGTTGCAACCCGAGTTAAAAAAGCTATAGACTGTTGCCCAGCCCCTAAATTCAAGCCCTAGTACAGGCAAAAAAGAAAAAGAAAAGAAAAGATGAAAGATAGAGAGGGGAAAAGCCTGAAATAGTTACTCAAATAAAAATAAAAGAATTTTCAAACAACTAACAGTGAAAATAGATTTGGAAGAAAGGATTTTTCAGGTTTGGAGGAGCAGCAAGAGACTCATCTGAAAATCATCAGATAATGCACCTTTTTGTTGTTTGTGTCAGTCATGGGGCCTGAATTTGGGGCCTGGGCATTGTCCCTGAGCTTTTTGCTCAAGACTAGCACTCTACAACTAGAACCACAGCTTATCTAGCTTTTTGGTAATGAATTGGCCGTAAGGGTCATAGACTTTCCTGCTTGGGCTGGCTTTGAACTGTGATCATCAGATTTCAGCCTCTTGAGTTGCTAGTAGTAATATGGACTACCAGTACCCATCCAAGAAGATGTACTTTTAAAAGCATTTTTATTCCAAAGATATACCACATTCAAAATGTAGAATAAAATGTGGAGAAGTGGATTTCTATTCAGGCCTCAGAAAATGGCATGTAATTTTATGAATCCAAGAACTAAATTTTAGCTTTGTAGAAGCAGAGACAAATGGGTTTCTTTTGTTTTGTTTTTGTTTTTGTTTTAGTAGCCCTGGCATATTTTACCAGATTTACCTAACATAAAGTGAAAAGTATAAATGCTATAACTGTAATTCAAGATCAAAATTATTAGCGTAAGATGAAAAAGAATGACACTAGTAGCAAATTCTTTTTCTGTAATTGATCACACAGGACTGTCCTAAAAGCAACAGGTTGAGAGGCAGGTGTGAGATGAAAGATAAAATTTGATGGCCTTATCAAAGTGTCCCCAAAATTCCTGGAGTCTGTTTACCTCCATCCAGTGTTTACTAACTTAGAGGAGTGGAGAATTTCTATAGGTTTGTCAGGACCCTCCTGAGTAAGAAGGTAAAGTGAATGAGTGAGACCTTTATTAGTTTCCCTCCTTGAATATAGGAGTTTGTTTACTTGGCAAAATTTTTCAGGGCTCATACAGTGTCATGACATGCTTTGGTATATATCAATCTTTGTGCTTTAAAATAATATTCCTTTGTTTGCCTAATCATTAGTTGATGATTATTTGGAATTTCCACTTTGGGACTTTATAAAAATGATGCCCAGATCAATTATGTGCAAGTCTTTGGATAGATTAAGTTTTTTCTCACTCTGGGAGAAATAGCCAAGAACAGAATTGCTGAATCAGGTGGTAACTGTATTTTTACATTTAAAGAAGGCCTTAAACTCTTTTCTGAAGTGGTTGCATCATTTTCTATTCTCACAAGCAATGTATGGATGCTTAATTTCTGTATAGCCTTGCCAACATTTGTTACTGTCTTTTGATGTGATAATAGTTCTTTGTAGTTTTGGTTTGTCATTTCACTAATAACTAATGATACTTACCATCTTTTTCATATGGTTATTTGTCTTTGGTATATCTTCTTTGGATAAATGCCATTTAAATATTTTTCCATTTTAAAAAGTAGATCTTATATTTCCTAATTAATTGAAAGAATTCTTTATATATTCTAAATACAAATCCTTTATAGTATAGAAGCTTTTCCAAGGAGTAGATTGTGTTTTAATTTTCTTAATTTTGACCTTTGTAATATACAAGGTTTATATGAAATCCAAGTGACAATTTTGATTACTCATAATTAGTGTTATATCTAACAACATTTTGTCATGAACATTTTCTATGTTTTCTTTTAGAAATCTTATGATTTAAATTCTGCTCTGTAATACATTTTGACTTGACCCTTGTAGAGTTCGAATTAAAGGTTAAAAAAACCCACATGTATTTGCATGTGAATATGCAGCCGTACCAGAATTATTGAAAAAAAGACATTCCCCTTCTTTCTTCTCCCATGGAATGGTCTTGGCTTCATGCTCAAAATAAGCTGAATATAAATATAAAAGTTTACTTCTGGATCAGTAAATACAATATACACATTCTGTTCTATATTTGTATATATATGTATGTATATATATATATATATATGTATATATAGTCTTGATTAGTCTAACTTTGTAGTAGGTTTTAAAATTGAGGAGTAGTATAAGTTCTCCAACTCTTGGTATGCTTTTTTCTCTTTTTTCTTTTTTTGTGGGTCATGGGGCTTGAACTCTAGGCCTGGCATTGTTCTTCAGCTCTTCAGCTCAAGGTTAGCACTCTACCACTTGAGCCACAGCACCACTTCTGGCTTTTTCTGTTTATATGGTGCTGAGGTATCGAACCCAGGGCCTCATGCATACGAGGCAAGCACTCTACCACTGAGCCACCTTCCCAGCCCCAGACTGTTTTGGCTACTTTGAGTCTTCTATGTTTTCACAGGATTTTGAAGATCAGCTTTTTCTGTTCTTTTGCAAATAGGTAACTATTGGTAGCACGGAGTACATAGCATATGCTAGGGGTTTGGGAATGTTGCTACGTTAATGTTAGGAAGAATTCCCAGAAGATCTTTTCATTCGTATTTACATTTCTTTTCACTTCACCTCTGTTTATTGCAGCACTACTCACTATTGTCAAGGTATGGAATCAGACAGATGTTCCTCAATGAATGAATGGATCAAGAAAATAAGATTGACAGATAGATAGACAGACAGACAGACAGACAGACAGACAGATAGATAGATAGATAGATAGATAGAGACACACACACAATGGAATTTTACTCATCCATTGGAAATGTGGTGCTGCATTGCACCACTTGTAAAGAGACAGGAGGACTTGGAAAAAATATGTTAAGAAAATTCAGGCCCAGACATAAAGAGCATCCATGGGTTTTTGTGTTTATGTATTTTTCATTATCAAGGTGATATACAGAAGGGTTACAGTTTCATAAGTAAGGTAATAAGTACATTTCTTGTCAAACTTGTTACCCCTTCCCTCATTTTTCTGCAGCTTTTTCTCCCCAGGATCCATGTTTTCCCATAAATGTAGAAGCTAGATTTAGCTTACAAACTTGTAGGTAAATACATTGGGTGTTATGCAAGTGTATACAAATCTATAAACTGAAATATGGAAGATTCAAGGGAGATCTCAAATAGTGTAATTTTTCTTTATCTATATTTTCTTTTATATTTGAAAATTTTGAAAAATTTTAAATTTTCTTTGTTTTTATTGTCAAGGTGATGTACTGAGGGGTTACAGTAACATAAATAAGGTAATAAGTACATTTCTTGTTGAACTTCCCTCATTTTTTTCCATTTCCCTTCCTCCCAAACCCTCCCCAAGTTGTACAGATCATTTCCAACATATTGTCTCGTGAGTATCGCTATTGCATTGGTTCTTCCCTGTCCTTTGTCTCATCGTTCTGTTGTTCCCCTTCCCAAATTCAGATAAATATATATACAATACCAGGGTACCAAAATCAAATACAGAGACAACAGGGGATAAACCATGGGAGAAGAACACAATAAAGAAACAAGAAATCACATAATATATTAAACAACAACAACAACAACAATGAAAAACCTCTTGTATCCATGTCTTGGAGTTCATTTCACTTAGCATCATCTTACATGGTCATATGTATGTAGCTATTGAGCTATTCTGCTCATCTGCTAAGATTATCCTAGATGCATACTAATTATTGCAAATAAGGGAAACCATGGGACTTATATTTCTTTGGGTCTGGCTTACTTCACTTATTTTTAGTCTTTTCATTTTCTTATAAATTGGGGTGCTGCCTTTCTTTCATAGAAGTATAGAAATCACATTTTCTTGATCCATTCATCTACTGAGGGGCATCTGGGTTGGTTCCATATCTTATTTATGGGGAGTAATGCTGTGATAAACATAATTGTGCTGGTAGCTGTAGTATGGCCTTTGTTTGTGGTCATTTGGGTAAATGCCCAGAAGTGGGATTCTGGGTCATAAGGGAGCTCTATGTTTAGTCTTTTCAGGGACCGCTATACTGCTTTCTTAGTGGTTGAACAAGTTTGCACTCCCAACAATAGTGCAATAGCATTGCTTTTTGGCCACATCCCCTCCAGCATCTGTTGTTACTAGAGTTCTTAATCTAGCCATTCTAACTAGGTGAAGTGGACTCTCAATGTTGTTTTTACTTGATTTCTTTTATGGCCAGAGATGTTGAGCATTTCATCGTGTGTCTATTGGCCATTCTTATTTCCTCTTCAGAGAAGTGTTTCTTTAAATCTGTAGACTATTAATGAGGCAGTTGTTTCTTTGAGGATTTGTTTTTGGAGATTTACAGTAGTGTAATTCTTTAGAAAACAAAAATCAAGCCGGGAGCTGGTGGCTCCTGCCTGTAATCCTAGCTACTCAGGAGGCTGAGATCTGAGGATCACAGTTCAAAGCTAGCCCGGGCAGGAAAGTCGGTGAGACTCTTATCTCCAATAAACTACTAGAGAACCGGAAGTGGAGCTGTGGCTCAAGTGATAGAGCGCTAGCCTTGAGCTGAAGTGCTGTGGGACAGTGCCCAAACCCAGAGTTCACGCCCCACGACTGACCAAAAAAAAAAAAAAAATCAAAGTTCAGCAAAATAAAACACCAGAAACTGGGGACTCAAAACGGGTGGAGTCAAAGGGAAAGGGGTAGATGAATAAAGAGAAGAGGGGGGAAATGGAGACTAGAATTCAATGTGCATCCTATTAAGAAGTGTGAGGGAATGGGTGGGTATGAGAGAAATTGTATTCATAAACAGCTTTGTTACATGCCAGCTTCTTTGTATAATTACTTAAAGATAATAAAAAAGGGAAATTTTGTGGTTTTAGCATTCAAATCTTGTGCCTCTGCAGTCAAATCTTTTCTTTTGATCTTATGATGAGTGTAATTTCCTTTATTAAACTTCTAAGGTATCGATTGCCAACATATAAAAAAATGAATTTGGGTTTGGATACTGACTTTGCTTTTGTCAACCTTCCTGAATACATTCCTTAGTTCTAGAACTTTTAATGAGTACTTTAAGAACTTTTACGTATAACATATGCATTGTCCTGGTAAAGTTGATTTGATATCTTCTTTTCTAACACAGATGCCTTCTTCATCACTTCCTTTGTATAGATCTCCCATTATAATGAGAATAATGAGAAGACATCCTGATCTGGTTACTGACCTGGAAGAAAGTGGTTTCATTTTTATCACAATAGAGCATTGTATTAATCCTTAAATCCTTGCTTAATCAACTACATGTATTATTTCCTTCAACTTCCCATGAGGAAATTGCTATGAGTATTTCTATTTTACAGGCCAGAAACAGTTACTAAGTTACTAAGTAGTCATGTCAACCCTGAAATGAAACAACAGCAGAATCCACTTTAGTAAAGTGTCTGGAAATTTTAAATTAATTGAAACTGTAATTAACAATGATAAAACAAATTTACAAATCTTAATCAACCATGCATTTTATAATTTAACCATATATGGCTTTTCAAACATATTCAAATGTTAGGAATCAAAATTTAAAGGTTATGGTTACGGGTCTAAGACTAACATTAGTTCTGTCTGTGATTATATCTTTCTTTTTTTTGTGTGTGTGTTGGTCATGGGGCCTGAACTATGGGCCTGGGTGCTGTCCCTCAGCTCTTCAGTTCAAGGCTAGTGCTCTACCATTTGAGCCACAGTGCCACGTCTGGCTTTTTCTGCTTATGTAGTACTGAGGAATCGAACCCAGGGCCTCACGCATGCAAGGCAAGCACTCTACCACTGAGCCACCTTCCCAGCCCCTTTTTCTTAATTTTTAATCAATGGGATTGGTCTGATTCCAATGTGTCTTTTCCACCTTTAATATTCTATGATTATATAACATTTGCAGCAGGTACCTGTATTTGAGCTTGTCAGTGCAAGGCCAGTTTAGACAATGTAGTGATACCTCTCAGAAAAAAAAAGAAAAGAAAAGAAAATGTTTTAAAAGAGCATTACAACTAGCATAAAATTAGAGTTTATATGAATGGGAAAAGGAAGGAGAAATGGTGAGACAAAGGACAAAAAGTGAACTAGCGGAACAGCGATACTCACAAGATACTATGTTGGAAATGAACTTTACAACTTTTGAGGAGAAAGGAGTCGAAGGGGAGGGTAAGCAGAAGAAAACAAGAGAGGTGGTAACACTGTTCAACAAGAAATATACTCATTACTTATGTAATTGTAATCCCTCTGTATATTACCTTTACAATATAATAATAAATACAAAAAATAGTTATTTAAAAATGCCAATTTCTGCTGACCATTTTGTTCTGAGCTGAGTAAATAGTTTATAATCAAAAGAAATTCTCCAAGAGTCTGTAAGTAACCTCAGGACATGGAGCTGAGTTTCTTCTTGATATTGGTTATGAGGCCAACTTTTTCTATCCTGTTTTAGACAATGGTTCTTCCTTTTTATTTATGTGAGCTTAAAACAGGAACAGAGAGGGAACAGAAATCTAGACTATACTTACATACTATAAATAGGTTCTAAAACTCAAGAATGGAACACCATCTGAGATATTTGAATTCCCACTGACACAAACTATATTTTAATATCTATTTAAAATATGTAAATTTTAGGGCTAGGGATGTGGCTCTAAGTAGTAGGGTACTGGACTAGAAAATATAAGATCTTGAATTGAAACCCAGTATTGCCAAAGTAAAGAGTAAGATTAAAAATTCTAAATTCAAGAATTAGGATTGCTAATGTTCATAAAAAGTGAAAATCAAGACATTTTGTTTTAGACCAAAAGAAAAAAAAGTAATATTTAGTTACTAAGCCAAAATTGCCTAATGAATTGTTCTGTTTTAAACTCAATAGCTATCTAAATCAGCCAATGACAAATCCAGTTCCACTTCATTGAAGGCAAAAAAGACCAGAGAGGGATAAGGGTGGATAAAGTTTTAAAAAATAAATTCAATGAGAAAAAGGGACAAACAAAAATCATCTAATTAGGATAGGTTTTGTTTTGTAAACAAAAACTCAGTGATTTTAATCCCCCCAATATAAATGTAAGCTTTGGGAATGAAGTAACTCAAGAATCTCATCCTAAGCATAGGCATTCTTGAAACAATAAAATATAAGCCCCTAAGTAAGCTATTTGTCTTTAAAATATTTCAGAGAGTGAAGGGATAGATAGGCTGTAATCCCTCTTCTTTTAATAGAAAGCAAGTAAAGTACAGAAAATTTGGCTGCCTTTCCCATATTTTACTTTCATCCTTGAAAGTGAGACTGAAAAAAGAAAAACAAGTAGACAAAAGCAAATTAACGATAACATTGGAATCTGTTAAACAAAATGCAGTTAAAAATTAGACTTTTGAGGGGAAAACCATTTGAATAAGAATTTTTATATCAGAAAAATCTAAGATAAAAAGAATTAAAAAATAAACCTTAATACATTTTTATTTAGGAAAATGAGAATCTTTGTTGTGGCTGTTGAGAAAAGTGGAGGATTCTTGACAGAGGAAAAAAAAAAAAAAGAGTCACTACAAAAAAGGAAATCAAAGCAGTTAGGTAATGTAGTTGATGACCAGGACAAAAGCAGTTAATTCCATTTTCCACCTTTAACAGGCAGGCTAATCAGCTGTAATTAAGAAGCAAAGTAGCAGCCTAATAAACAGCACTTGTCACCAGTTGTCATCTTAGTGATCAATTCACACCTCCATCACAATGACAGGGACCCTTCAAGTACTCTAATAACCTAACTCCTAGGAGCGGAGCAGGGTTAGGAAACAGATAATGGATTGTTAGGGCCCTAATGAAGTGGAGGGTAAGAAGATGAACTCTCTCAGCTGGGACCCATGGCATGATATAGAGTAGGAGGATATGGAAAAAGCTAGCTAGAATAAAGTTTAATTAAGGTTTTGGCTCATTTTGGTTCCTTCTTTTTCAGTAAAGTTAATTTTAAGAGATTAAAGACTTAATCATTTTCTTCCTTTCTCTATTTTTTCCCCTTTTGTGACATTGGTACAAAGATCTTTTCCGTTTACAATCACCCCAGACCTTGTGTTGTCTTTGATAAGTTACACTTTCTTCCTTTTAATTTTGTTCCACTAAATTTAACCACATTTATTCTTTCAATAATGCTTTTCTCCCAATTTCTTAAACATAAAGAAATTAGAGCAAACATCAAGCTTTCTTTTTGACTACGTAGCCTAGTTTTGCACAGTGTTAAACCATTCTAAGGGCAGTTGCATTTTGAACGTGGCATCAATTGCTAACTTTAAGAAGAACCAGGATCTCAGAAAGTATGAGAAAGTCCAAGTCATTTTCACATGTGGTTCATAGGCTCAGCCAAAGCCACAGGTTAACTTTTTGGTTGTTTTTGTTGTTTGTTTGTTTGTTTTGCTAGCATGTAAAGCTTATTCTTATGATGACCAATGTAATGTACTCTCTATTATGTGTAGTAGTTTCCCAACACTGGCAAATTAAAAAAGAAAACCAACAAATTAATACGAATGAAACTAGGTACCTATTACCCAAGTACACATAAAATTATAAAGCTACTTGGTTGCCTTTCACCATTTTTCCTTGATAATGTACAGGATGTACAAACTATTGTTAATATGCTACAAGGAATGATACCTGCCAGTCAGCCCAGCCCCTTGCTTTGGGCTGAATGACATCAATATAGTTTAGACCAAGGAAATTCTATATTGTTTTGAAATAAATGTTATCACCTCTTGTGATTATTTACTTCAAACATTCATAATTCTCTGCCATTCATTAAGCTGTGAATGAGGCTTATTCCTAGGTATGTAGTTATAACTTTATACATCTTCATTTCAGCAGAGTTCATTGTTTGGTTAGGTTTAGATCATTGTGGCTGCAAATGTATGCCCATTAACTTGGCATTGTTTCTTGTTCTAAACAGAAGTACTCTTCATCCTGGACTTACTTTTTAAAACTTTGCTACACAATAGCTTGTAGCCAGAGAACTTAAGATCCATCACAACTTAGCCGATTTCACTAAAGGGTTTATTGTGTGTGTAAGTGAAAACGTCAATAACCCATCCCAGGCCCCTAGTACAACTAATGAATCTTAATAAAAAATGTTTTAAAGGCTCAGTATTTTGGAGTAAAGATGTTCACATTCAGAGTGGCTCTTTTTTAACTTTCAAAATCCATCTTCATTAACCAAAGAGAGATGAAATTATCCTTTTATGTAAACAGGCATGATGCTTTAATTTTCTAACTCAACAGCTAGAGAAGTCATTGGATAACAATTGTCCATTTGAAATAGATTGTAGGCCAAGGTTGATAGCACATCTGAATTGTTTTTAAATTGGAACCAAATTTTATTGGGGAAAATGAACAGAATTAAGAGCATTACCATCTGTACTTCAGAAACCAAAAGTCATTAATTTTGATTATTCTAAAAAAAAAAACAAAACACCAGTTTATCCAATGGGCAGTAACAGAACTTGTATGTCCATTATCTATCCACTAAAACTAAAAAGATCCCATTTTTTCCTCACCTCTAAAATCAAGTCCAAGGGCCAAGTGATAGTGTTTTGATCAGATTCCCTTTTCAATTTGGTTGCTTTATAATTCTTTATGGGTAAGAATAATACCTACCACACTAGTAAGCCTCTTTTATTATTTTTCTCTGGAGCCCTATTTCTAGAGCTCATTCACAGATGCACAGATGATAGTAAAAGAGCAAGGTCAACATTACACCTGCTCTTTCTTATTTTGTTTATTTATTTATTTAGTTTCCCTTTGTACTCAACAGATTGCTGTCCTCACAATGGCTAACGAGGAACATGAGCCCCTTTCCTCTCAGATGTCTTGTCGTGAAATATGAGAATGGCAAAAGGCTAATCTATGCATCCGCAGGCCGAGGGGGGGTGGGAGGGGGTACCATTTCAGTCCCATTTCACACTGCAGTAATCAATTCATTGGCTGAAAAAAAAAGAGAGAGAGTGAGAGAGAGAGAAAGAAAGAGAGAGAGAGAAGAAAGACGCCTGCTCTTTCCTTGTCCAGCTGCAGTGGGCAGGAATAGGAACATATGCCAGTGTGCATGAGGAGGAGGGGGCGAATCTTCTCAGGAGAAGGCACACAAAGAAAGCCAATCTTCTCCACAAAGCGTGGAATGACTTAAACACTCTATTGTATGAAATATGAATGAGTCTTCATTGTAGAGCACAGTGTGTGGGGCTCCGTGGTGTCCTCCCATTAGCCACATGAGTAACCAGATTACACGGGAAGCAGCTAAGGTAAATAAGGCCAGCCTTCTGTCACTTCCTCCCCCAGGCCTGACCAACAAGGGTCCCAAGAGCTGGCCCCTTTGTAGTCAACTGGGTGAAAAGAAGAAATAACCATCAATGTCATGCTTGGTAATTAAAAAAAAAGACACACACACACACACACACACACACACACACACACACGAGACAAGGAGACAGAGATAGAACATTGTCTTCAGGGGCCATCAATGAGAAACAGTGTGAAAACATCTTTCCTATCAATGAACATGTTCCCTTGTTCCTTTTGACAACACAAGACTAATCTAACCCTCCCCTAACAGGGTCCTGTATTTCCTTTTGTAGTCCAGGGGACAAAGAAATCCAGGAAACATGAATTAAAGCTGCCTGATTCTGCTCATTAGGGGTGAGGACGGAGCATTCTCTGCCTGCGAATCTGTCTGTCTGTTATCCCATGTTCCATTTCTTTCTCTTGTTGTGGGTCTCTATTCCCTGCTTTTCTACATCCATACTCATTCTGTAAACCAATAAACACCCATATTTAATTGGTTTATGGAAAATGCACAAAGTTACAGTTGTCCTGAGAGCTTGAGCTTCAAGAGGGCGTAAAGATTATAGGCACCATTTCAAATGGTACCAACGAGACAATTCAGAATGATCTCTGAATTTGTGTCTGGTGAACTATGCTTCAGATCAACATAAAAGTGAAAAAAATGTATCATTGTTCATGTATTTAAAGTGTTTATTACCTGGTAATCAAAAGCCTGGATTTTGTCATTACAAGTAAATTTCAATGTCAAAAACAAAAATAAAGCCCAGAAAAAAATGGTTGAAAAAATGGTAAATTATAATATGAATTAATGAAAAAAGAAGACTATTTTGGCAAGCTAGAAATACAAAATTAATTTTAAATCAGTCGGAAGGGCAAATATTAAGCATAAATCTCTCTGGCCAAACCTATTATTTAACATTTTTGTATTTTATCTCATTTTGAATTAGCACACATCGATAGGGTGTTTTATTGTGATAATCATATACCTGGATAGAAGGTACTTTGAGCAAGTTCATTCTCTCCTTTATATTTGCATTCTACTCTTCTTCTGTAACCTTTCAGGGTGTTTGGTGGGTTTTTATGATGCGGTCATCCTCCATCTATTTGTCTTTGTGTCTATCACTTGTCTGTGCATCCATCATCTTTTTATACTTCAGTATCCTTTTCATCCCTTCTACTTTCTCATTGGTCTCCTCCTTCAGACAGTCCCTCTTTGACCTACGTGTCTCTTCATCATCCATCATCAGCATTATCATCATAGCCATTTTAGTTGATGGTTCAACACATGGGTGAGAACGTGTGCTATCTGGCTTTTCCAACAGACATAACATTATGAGAAAGAACCCTGGATTTTTCTTTTATATATAATTTTTGTTTAACTCAGAATTTTTATTCATTGGAGATAAAAAATTAATTATATTAAAAAATTTATTGGCACTCCTCCCCCCTTCAAAAAGTTTATAATACCTGTGTCAGAGGTAAGTTCACACAATACAAAAATATAAAAATGGCAGCCATGTTCTCTTTAAGAGAAATGTAAGAAAGACTACTACAGATTTCAAAGTAGGTATTGAGTCTTATCCATATTGTTTCATCTTAATTATGAAATATAACCATGCTTTGGCTCCTAATGAAGAAATTAACTTGAGAGACAGTTGTCACAAAGATGGTAACAAAACTCCCTAACAATTCAGGCAAATCTCAAATTAGTCATGTATGAAAGAAATTTATCAGGTAAGTAAATTTAAAAAAAAAATAAGGCTTAGCCTGGTGTCTGTGGTTCATCCCTGTAATCCTAGCTACTCACGAGGCTGAGATCTGAGGATCACCATTCGAAGCCTGCCCTGTCAGGAAAGTCTGTGAGACTCTTATCTCCAACTCACCACCAGAAAACCAGAAGGGGCACTGTGGCTCAAAGTGGTAGAGCACTAACCATGCGCTGAAGAGTGCAAGGACAGCACCCAAGCCCAGAGTTCAAGTCCTACGACCAACAACAACAGCAACAACAATTAAAAAAAAGGAGCTTAGGAACATTGCCTGTGATTGACAAAAATGAACAAACAAACAAATAAAAAAACCACTACCAACAACAAAAAACAAAACACAGCTAACAGTTGGCTAATTCCTCTGCACACAACACTATCAGAACAGATTATTCAAAGATTCAGAAGGTATATAATTAGTTTTGACAGGGACTCCAGTCTAGGGACACAGACTACTTTGGAGAAGAAATTTCTCCGGGTTATTGAAGATTTAACTTGTTTTCACACACAGAACGATTATTTATGGATTTTTGCTGAAAATATATAAAAACTATCCTATTACTAATTTTTCTACAGTAAACTCATCAAAATTTAAATTGTTTTTGGTTTAAGGGTATGGAGAATGTCATCCATTGTTATTTTTCTCTTTCTGGTTAGCGTACTTACTACCTGTGCTAGGTACCTTAGACTGGAAGGATTTGCCTTCCGCTTGATCCCCACAAGCTTACCTAGCCCTCTCTTTAACATCAGGGACAGATGAAGGGAGGACTATGAACTATAAGTAGTAGATCCTTCCTCTCTGAAATGTATATTGTGGAGCTGTGTTTGTTTCTTTTGGTTGTAATTCTCCTTTATGTTCCCCCCCTCCACACACACACCCCAGGATCCTTTTTATCTTGTGTTATTTGTTTCTGACCTTTAAAAGTTTTTCTAGTTGACTATTATTTTCTTCTACGGCACATGAACCTCTTTTTCAGCTTGTTAGTTCATCATCCAATACCAATTATGATATTAGTAATGTTAGTGATTCTTACCAGTTTTCCCAACAGAGGAGCTGCCTACCCAGAGGTCTTTGTTTCTTGACCAATCTGACTGGAAAAACTTCTGAACAATTCTCGATTGCACAGTTCTTGGAAATTTATTTTTCTCTTTAGAATGAAGGAGGGAAATACAATATAAAATGGCTCAGTTTATTAATGAGTTGCTCTAAAGCTGCAAGGATAGTTATGACTGTCCATGTCTCTGTCCATTGTTTCTTGGGATGTGACTTGATAGTTAATGTTTCTATCTGTTATCTCTCTGTCATGGAGTGATATGACATTTCTCTTTTGTTTGTGCAGTTGTTTTAGATAAAGTTTGAACAATGAATAAGATGTTTTCTATTCCAGATTTCATGTATTTGTTTATATATACAGAAATAAAAATAGGTATAGTAAAGAGATATTTCTGTAGGTTGTTTGATATACTTTTTGATTTCCAGTTATATCATCAGTGACATACAAATTCATGTATGTAAAAATACTTTTTATTCATTATGGAGCTCTTCGTTCTCTACCCTTCTGAACACTTGTTTTACGTAATCATAACTAGAATATAAGTAACTTATCAGGCAAAGAATTCTTTTATATTAAATTTAGTCATAGTAAACAAATTTTCATTTAATAAATTATGTTAAAGATTTAAATTCAAGCACAAGATTTTTAACCTTTTGGATTATTTTTGCTTTCACTTTGAGAGATTATTCTGCTTTGGAAGATGGATTGGATTTTCTCAGGAATAAGTGTGATAATTATGTACTTTGTGCTTTTCAGGCTCAGAACAGGCCTATCCGAAGATGGTTTCTGAGGATCAAGCCCACAGTACGTGGGCTGTGGGTACCATCCTGCAATATAAGCTGTATACTCTATTCTTTGGGTTTTGATGTGAAGTTTGTCACAGTCCAATTTCTAATACAAACAAGCTTAAAATAAGAATTCTTTCCATTTTCTTTGTATTTAAAGTCAATGTTTCTTGTCTCACACAACAGGAAAATCTTCAAGGAGGACAATAGAGGAAATTAAAATAGAAAACAAAAAGTTTACACCTAATTCTAGCCATCTTGAGCAGAAAAGTCTATGAGATTCTTGCCTCCAATAAACCAGGGGAAAACTGGAAGTGGATCTGTGGCTCCAAGTGGTAAAATGTCAGTCTTGAATGCAAAAATTAGGGGACAGCAGCTAGGCCTTGAGTTCACGCCCCAGCACAAAAACAACAACAACAATATAAAAACCCATCACTACAACAATCACGATTCAAGTGAACAAACAAAAGAACTGGAAAAAAACTTGAATATTAATTATTTAAAAGTTTTGTTCCATTAATACTACTTTCATAATAAAAGCATGATGGGTTTTCTAACAAAATAAACGTTGACTTTCAAGGGAGTATGTAACAGGAAATCTTAATATTAATATATATCAAGGTATTTCATTGACATTAGCATACACTGACCCTCAAAATGTCATCCATTTGCTATGCGTGGCCTAGAGATTGTGTCCAACTAGTCCTCTTTTTGGCTTCACTTGTATGTCTTACAAATTCATAGCTACCCTTTAAACACACACCAAAATCACCCCTTATCTTTGAAATCTATTTTACCCTGAAATTTGAATACTTCCTCTTCAATACAACTCCTATTTTGTCCTTCACCTTCTGTGTGGTATATGTGGAGGAGGGAAGGGGAAACTTAAAAGCCCGTTGTTATTCAGTTCATCTCTCTTCAGCAGTTTATATGATGCCTGACATGGTGGAAATAGTCAATGGCTACATAACCAAGAGGTACTAAACATCAAATGAGTGTTTGAAACATTTCATTTTCATATGGTTACATTTGAAAAAGTAGATTCTTTATGTTTGTTTGTCTCTTGCTTGAATCACACAGGTAAATGATGAACATGACAATTCGTGATCTGATCACCTAAAAGATGCTTTCGTTCAAGCTTCCTGCGGTCGCTAGTTTTACCTGTGATATTTCTATTCAGGTCCACTGTTTCCCTTCATATAAATATTTATTAGGGTTTCATAAGTCTCCTATAGGTATGTGAAATTTTAAAAAGGATAATATCTGAGTTTGTTATAATGGAATATACTACCTGTTTTATCTTTTTCTCTTGACTATATCGACTTCCAACAACTATAAGGATGTTTTTATTGCATAATTTTGGATAAGTAACTATTCAGATGAATGGAGAGGAACATATATTAACATAGTATCTATGTAATTGATGTCTATTAAGATATTTTTATAAAAAGGGATGTTTGAAAGTAAGAATTCCTACTGACGCTGTCATTTCCATCTTCTACTTGTTCATATTAATATATCATCTTGAATCCAGCTTTTTATTAATGAATTGGACCTGCCCCTTACTCTCTCACTTTTTCTATCTCCCTCCCTTTGTCTCTCTTCTCAGAGAAAAGGAGACAGAGAGAAAGAATAAAATGTTTTCCAGTACACTAACAACTGCTTGATGAGTCCATGAACTATTTTCAATAATGATAATAATAATTGATGATATTTGACATATATGAAGCACTTGTGCCAATTACATGCACTTTTGTGAAGAGAAGGCTTTGGAGATTACTATTGTCATCTATATTTAAATATGAGCAAACAGAAGCTGAAAAACCTAGCATGTGGCTCAGGTAATAGAGCTAATAAGTAAGAAGCTAGGATAGAAAATGAAAATCTCCAATACTTAACCACTTCCACCTTGTAAACTGCACATTCTACACCGCTTACCAGGGATGCTAAAATAAACAGTTCTGACTGGGAATATCTATAAAATGTTAATCTCTTCACTGCTGAAGTTCTTGGAGCCTTTGGTAGGCTAATTTGTAAGATTCTATGGGCTCAATAAATGTGTTGCATTCATTACATTTATTTATTTGATCATGGAAACTTTATTTCACACGAATGGGAGTTCATGGAAGACTGAGAGCCTACCAGTGTATTTTGGCCAAAGCTGTTGTAAAGGCTTTAAAACCTCTATTCTCATTCCAGAAAGAAACCAACCAGAGACATTGTATAACTGTGAGATAGAAATATGTGCATTCAGGAAGAGACTATGAGTGTGAGTGTAACATTCTATTTAAGCAACTCCACATACACTCATGTTTTGTATTAGTGCGCTTAGGAAAACGAATATGTCCTTTTACAATAATTGAAGGATAGAGTTTAGGGCCTTAGTAAATGAGTTGGCTCAGCTTTCACTTTGCCAAATTCTGTAGAATGTCTTTCAGCATATGAAGTCCATCAGATCTGCACACGTCTTCTCAAGAACTCTGTGAGGTGAAAATTACATTTGTATTATCCATGGGGGAACCTCAGGATACAAACACATCATTATGCCTTTTCAATTTTTTGTTTGTTGCACACAGATAGTGATGTTAAAAAAAAAAAAGGGTAACTCAAGAAAAACTCAGTGCTGGGAAGTTGGCTCAGTGGTAGAGTGCTTGCCTTGCATGCCTGAGGTCCTGGGTGCAGTTCCTCAGCACCACATAAGCAAGCCAAAAAAGCTGAAAGAGGCGCTGTGGCTCAAGTGGTAGAGCGCTAGCCTTGAGCTGAAGAGCTCAGGGACAGCACCTAGGACAATAGTTCAGGCCCCATAACCGACAAAAAGAAAGAAAGAAAAAAGAAAGAAAAGAAAAACTCAGTATTTCCTAATTATCATGATAACTCTCATCATTCAAACCAGTTACATTTGGGGATAGCTAGAGGAAATAGTCTTGAATTTTTTCCCTCATCCAACTCAAGGAGAAAAATCACAGGAATCTTCTCTTGCCATTTCATGGTTTTTCTTTACCTGTCCTTTCTGATCATGATTTTTTGTATTCTTCTCTTGCCTTTTCTCTATATAACTTTTGTATTTTTCTACCAAGGTTTCTGTATCTTCCAATGTGCCTAGACTGAGTTCACTAACTACTGTTTTATTGACCCTTTATCTTTAGCCAAAGGATTGTTCATGCCCTGGCTACAGAAAGTTTTTCCCAACGCTCGAGAGAACTTTGTTACTCTTTTTTTATTTCTTTTTCACAGGTTGACTGTTAAATTTGTACTGTACATTTATCAGGGATGCTCTAAATGGCACTAAAGCTGACAGAGAACAAGCAGGGTTTGACAGCTTCACTCCAGTTACAGCTGATTAAAGGTTGCTGAGGCCTGAGGGCCTCGTTTCTGAACGAGGACCACTCAGACTCTACCTGAACAATTCCAGCCTGGATTTTTACATGAGTTACAGTGGAAACATCTGAGTCCTGCACTGGTGCAAAAGGCTGTGAAGGGTGAAATTTAGCAGGTTAATAGCATTCATGAAGTGAGAAATGCATAGTTCAAATGCAAATATAAATGCCCATACTAATTTGCCCAAGTACACAGGTGCATTCTGTACGCAAATACAAAGACAGCACATAAACTTACAGACATGTCTGCATTTCTAATGATACCCATAATGATTATTACCAACTATTATGATGCCGAGTAATTGATGCACACAATACATAATAATAATACTACCTTTAAAATCCCAAAATGTTTTCACATCTGTTATTTTTTTGATGCAAAGAAAGAATAATACCCCAGTTCACATCAATTTAGATCCACTACCCACACATAACTTTGCTGTAAATCTGATGCCTGTATTCAGTTATTACAAATTTAGGCCAAGTTTTGGAAATATTATCTGTTCAATAGAGTCCACTTTATTTATTATTTTGTTTTTTTTAATTTTAATTTTCCTTGTCAAAGAAGTAACCTGATTATAAACTGATGTAAGGGTAAGATTTTAAATTCCTTGAGGAGAGGGACTATGACCTACTTATTTCTCTCTGTGTGTGTGTGTGTGTGTGTGTGTGTGTGTGTGTGTGTGTGTGTGTGTGTCCTGGGGCTTGAACTCAGCAACTGAGCACTATCCTTGAGTTTTTATGTTCAAGGCTAGTGCTCAAGGTTGATAGTTAATTGGAGATAAGAGTTTCACAGGCTCTTCTGCCCTGGCTGGCTTTGAAATGCTGTTCTCAGATCTCAGCCTCCTGAGTAGTTAGGATTACAAGCATAAGTCACCAGCTCCTGGCTTTTTTTTTTTACATTTTTGTATTATTTCTTCATAACCACCTGTTTAAATGAGCTAGGAAGAAGGATTCGCTACGAATATTTATATTAAACATTATTTTAAAAAAGAGGTTGAAGTAATTTGAGTAAACTGACATGTTATTTTTGCCATATCAGAGATTATTTTCCAGAAAGGTAAAAGCTGATGAATTAGCTGAAAATATTTGTACAACTGAATCTAATAAGAAACAAATGTGCAAAATATTCAAAACTCTATAAAGGATGCCTAGAACTCATCAAGGAAAAGGGAAAAAGAACCTAAGTATAACAATAATGATTTGATCTGGTATGTCTCCAAAGACGATGCATGAATGACAAAGGGCTCACCATCATCAGGTGAAGTTTATTTCAAAACTACAATATAATTTACTTCACACCATTTCCAGTGCAGTAAAAGTAGCAAAAATACACAAAGGTATACAATAATAGGAAACTAATAAGTGTGAAGTGGACATTGGAATTTCTTGTGTGTAAAATAACACAGCTCCTTTGGGAAACATGTCAGTGTTTTCTTTTCTAAGGTGCATAGAAGCACCTTAGAACCCAGAACTCCACTAGCAGGTACTTGCACTAAAGGTATATGCAGGCATGCAAACAGGTACTTCTTGTATTCTGTTGTCTATTACAGTATTATTTACAACAGACAAAGTATGGAAAGCACCTAAGTATTCATCAACAATTCAATGGATAAACAAAATGTGTTATACAGATACAATGAAATATTAGTCATCCTTCAAATGGAATAAAATATTGATCTGTAATGCACCATAGATAAATGTTGAATGTATGCTACTTGAAATGAGGTACCTACACAAGAACAAATATTGTAGCATTCAATTTCGTGAAAAGTCTAGAATGAGCTAGGTATTTCTTTTTCAATGCCAGGAAAACATTGGTCTTATTTAGCTTCCTTAGCCTATCCTTCTTTGGTAATTCCTCAAAAAAAGGAATAAAGAGGGCTGGAAAGGTGGCTCAGTGGTAGAATGCTTGCCCTGCATGCATGAGGCCCTGGGTTCGATTCCTGAAAAAGCCAGACGTGGCACTGTGGCTCAAGTGGTAGAGCACTAGCCTTGAGCTGAAGAGCTGAGGGACAGCGCCCAGGCCCAGAGTTCAGGCCCCACAACTGACGGAAAAAAAAAAGCAAATAAAGAGAAGTTTGTTAAGAAGACAAGGAATTTAGGGGAAAGTTTAGAGGCTAATAAAGACTTAATATTTAATAAGAGACTGTATTGCATATGAAGACTTGAACATATATTCCAAACGTCTTATAAATTCAATAATTTATGTTCTGTATTTTATAAGAATAATGCAAAATAAGAAGTAGATTTTCAGTAAAAAAAAAGACTAACATTGATCATGATATATTGTATTTATAATCTACTTTTGTAATGGCAACTCCTTTGTACAAATACTTAAAAGTAATAAAAATAAAAACATAGTAGGGAAATAAAATATTTTAATTTCTCAAGAAAGGTAAAATTTAGTCAACAATATACAAATAAGGGTGAAAATTAATGCTAAATTATTGAATATTTTAGGCAGTTACTAAGATTATGTATAGATCTCATAGTTATATTTTCCATGATTTTTAAAATTTTTATGTTATAAAACAATAAGAAAAACAAATATATATATTACAAAAAGTAATTATATACATTTGTGTATTAAAGTTTATATATACACTATATATTTAATTTCTACATGTACTCTAATAAGCAGTATATATACTATATATACACATATGTGTATGTATAATATATATATGTATTTTAACAATAGACCTTATTTCCAATATCTCTTTAAATGTAATTCTCTATAAATACTTTTAAGTGATAACTCCATAACTCAATCTGCTAGAATGATTAAATCTAGCTAATCAGGTGAGCAAAAACTATCAAATAATTATGTAACACTATTAGTTATTCTATTATTACTTTTAAAGTAGTAAGAATTTTCTTGTAGGTTTGTTAACTCGGTGCTTTGCACTTGTTAGGCCAGTGCTCTACCACTTGAGTCATACCCTCAACCCTTTGTTAAAGTTATTTTACAGATTGGGCTTTGTGTTTTTTTGTAAAAGCAGCTTTCAAATTCTACCCTCCTAATCTGTCTCCCAAGTTGCTGGGATTATATGTATAAGCCATAGGAACCTGATAAATTAATTTCTTTGTATAGCTTAGAAAGCAATTTAAGTAAAAAGAATTCCATTTTTATTTATATTCCAATCAATGTTTACCTTATTATAAACATTTGTGTCTCTAGCCCTTTATATAATAAATCATGACATACATCTTTCAATATGAAGCAATCCCTAATCCACATACCAATGTTGTTCAATTTACAATAGGTCTATTTTCTAATTACAAATAGAAAATTTCAGAATTCAAATCGCATTTAACCTATCTAACCATTGGTCTATCTGTAGCTATCCAGCACTCTGTGAAGTGATTGTTCTCTCTGTGAGTCATGGGACTGACTGGGAGCTGGGACTGATGGTATCATCGAACATTACAGGAAAAGATTGGACCACATGTCAGGGGCCAAGGAAAAAATTCAAATTCGAATGCTGTAGTTCAATATCTATTGAATGTGTCAAATATCTGTTAAAAATCATTTGTCAAACCATTGTAAGTCAGGGACTAACTTCAATTGTAGAACATTTTGTTACTTTTCTTCTTTTTGATTCTGGACATAGTTTTGCCATGTCAATTCACATAAGAAGAGATTGTAAATTTGTGAATGTCTGTCTTCTTCATTGGATGGCTGCCTTCCAAACACCAAGACGCTTCATCTTTGCACTGACTTATTAAAAGGATTATTTAGGGGTGGAGATGTAGCTCACTAATTAGCTTCTCTAAGGTTGACTTTACTCAGTAGACACTACTTTTCTCCAAAAATGTGCATGATTACCAAAAGCTTGGCTTAATGAAACATGTTTGGAAAAAGAAATAATCACTTATGGTTTGAGAATACTACCAAATGTAACTATACTATGTCAATGAAATGGAAAGGCATGCAGACAGGAGATGTATGCAGATCCAGAGTCTAGAACAATCTACATCTCCTCATAAAGGTTGCAAAGCCTACTTAGCCTCTCAGAAGTTACATTTCTGATACTGAGCAAAGGCTCACTGCCCAGCACAACAAAGTAATCAGAACTAGAGCTCTGGGAATTTGCAAAATCAAAGAGCTTTGTTTTGAGGGCTGAATGACAAGGAGACAGGAGACAAGCTCAAATCTGTCTCCTGGATTTGATTGTAATAAGTGAAGTGAAGGCTTCTGAAAAAGGGGAAACAGAGGGCTGATGGTTTTCACCGGGAGTCTTGGTGGAACAGTCCATACCACGCAGGTCCAGGTAGAACCTGTACCTGATTCTAGTTTTCTTGCAGCTGCTGTGAACACTTCTGGCTTCTACTCTGGTCCTTGCGGTCTTGTTCTGCCCTTCAGGTTCTGTTCCCTGGTTGAAGATTTGGTTCCCTCAGGTTCCCAAGGTCATTGTAAATCATGTGCCAGGATTCTACCTGCATCCAAAACATTCCTTTGAGCAGATGTTAAAAACAAGAAAGTCATTGTTGTGTTTTTATTTTATTTGTGCCTGTCCTGGGGCTTGAACTCTGGGCCTTAGTGTTGTCCCTGAGCTTTTTTTGCTCAAGGCTAGCACTCTACCACTTGAACCACAACAGCACTTCCAGCTTTTTCTGTGATTAATTGAAGATGATAAAAGTCTCATGGACTTTCCTACCCCTGCTGGCTTCAAACTGTGATCCTCAGATCTCAGCCTCCTAGAGTTACAGGCATGAGCCACAGTCACGCGGCAAAGTGATCATTTTGATAATTATTCCATTCTCTTTTCTGAACCAAGTTTTAGGCTAGACAATTTTAGGTGATCTTCTAGATACAGTATTACATGAATATGGCATGTATGATAATGAAATGAACAATGGAAACTGGGAAAGATGAAATTTAGTTGTAATTCTGGATTTAATTAGCTACAGACATGTAAATACTGTCACTCAATTTATTTATTTTATAGAAGGCTAATAATGGCTGCTTTTATTCTGAGCATGCTTGCGGAGAATTTTAAACTACACAATGCTGAAATTTCTTTCTTTATAATTTCATTAATGAAGCAAAAAAAATTCAGAATGAAAATCAACACTCTATTAGATCTGGTTCCAACATAGCACAAAGAAAATAAGCAACTTTTGAGAGACCAAAAGTCACAGTGATCTTACTAGAAAAGTTCTGCCCGAGAGTGGATACGGAGGAATCAGCGAGAGACCAGCCCTCCCTCACGAGCAGAGCCCACTTTGTGGACAATTCATGGCATATTGTTAGTGCACTTTAGAAATACGGTAGCTCATAAGTTGTGACCATTAAAGCAAAAAGTCTTACATCTGAATCCCTTACTATTCAAGAGACTGAGATGCGGAGGATTGTGGTCCAAGGCTAACAAGGCAGGAGATGTGGCTCACGTGGCAGAGCACCAGCCAAGCATGCAACCAGAGCAAAAACCAAATACCCGGGTTCAAACCCTAGTACAGCATCCTCTCATAAACAAAACAAAAGCAAACATGTTCCTTGCTAGAATGGATTTTATTTTGTATGTGTTTTTTTAATTTAAAAATACTGTACAGAGGGTTACAGTTACATGAGTAAGGTAATGAGTACATTTCCCAGCGAGCATTGTCACCTCCTCCTTTGTTTTTCTCCTACCATCCCTTCCCTCCCCACCTTCCCAACTCCTCCATCCCCCCCCCCAAATTTGTAAAGTTTGTTTTTAACATAGTGTCTTGTATATCTCATTGTTACAATGGGTCAATCTGTATCCTTATTTAAGCATTTTGTAATTTTCCTTCCCCTCCCCAAATTATAAAAATGTATGGACTTGTTTTATTAGCAACTGGACCACTTTTTCTTCTGATAAATTTGGTCTATGCTGGGCACTGTGGCAGAGACTGAGCAAGAACAAACTGTGCGGTAGGTCTTTCTAGCTTTCAAATGTCCATGTTACTGTGTTCATTAGAATGATGAGAAAATATTACAATCTGATAAATGGTAGATTTTCCAAGGGAATATAATTAGCTATCACAGACCTAGGGAGCTTTGAATCAGCTTTATGGGATAAGGAAGTTAGTGAGCAAGTAAGGGATTGCAAGTTTGTGTGCATGTATGTATATGCTTATGTGTACACATTCATATTTGTGTGTATACATGGGGGCACGTGTGTGTGTGTGTGTGTGTGTGTGTGTGTGTGTGTGTGTGTGTGTGTGTGTCCTTTCTCTATCTGTGAATACAAAGTCATGATTCTTGGTCATACAAAGTAATATTGAAGAATAAGCCTTGAGGATTTTGTTTTCCTAAGTCCAAAAGAACAAGTTGTTATGTTAGCAAAGGATTTCTCCTTTTGGTAAAATGGCATCAAGGGAAGAATCCACTTACAATAAATCTACATGGAAATGTAACTTAGAAAGTGAATGTCCATAAAATGGACAGGTAAGCCACAGAACAAAATATTCTTTTCAATGAAAAATCATGTAAGTTTTTTCTGGCTGTTTTCAAAGGCTATTAAATGCAGGTTTCTCCTTTCTTTAAAAGTAATTTCCTACTCAGTTATGTGTATCAGTGCCCCTAGTGGTGCTAACCCATCGCGAAGTACAAGTCAGGAGGTGTACTTACTGCCTACTCATCTTCCTATCCTGTGGATTTATGCGCCTCTATCCTTCTCCTTCATCCACAAGGTCCTAGGACATTCAGGTAGCCAATCTGCCCTTAAATATGTCTCTAAGGAAATGGTGCTAATTAGTATTGGAATTTACAGCCTTCCATTTTATTGACTTGTCCTACTTTCTTCGATAATTAACTAATGAGTAAAGTAATGAGCTATGTTAGTCAGTCATGCTGTTCAATTAAACGGCAAATCAATTATTGAAAATAGTTTCGGACAGCTCTCATGTTGGCATGATGTGTGTGTATGTGTGTGTGCATATTTAATGTAAGTGTAATTATGTCCTAGATATTACAAAGTCACTCTACATGAGGATGGTATGATGGAGAGCTCCTTTCTGACTGCAGTGCAAATATGATCAGATACCAAATTGGAAACAAGTCATTGCCTATGGCTTTCTATATTTTGTCATTCTTACTTAGCAAGAGACATCACAGTTTCCTTGGGATTATGTGAAGTACTTTGTGAAGCCATATTAAATATATGAATAATGAAGGAAATGGTTTTACAAAAAGGAATCATTTTTCACCAAAGGTATTTAGGGTAACATGATGAGTACAGGATACACTTAGTTACAATTCAACATTTTTCTCATAATCTTAGATCTTTCATCTACAATTTTTTCTGTTCTCTTAATTATGTTGGTGACCTACCCTTTAGCTTGCTAGTTCTGGATGAAACAATATGTAAGTATTTCCCAGGCATGGAAGAATAATTCCATCTGAGAGAGAAGAGCATGTGCATCCATGAATAGACTTTGTGTAGAGTCAAAGCCCAGCCGACCAACAGGTAAGCAGCTTTGTGAGTCTCTAGCCTTGATATATTATAGGAGAACAATGTGAGAGCTGGTCCTTCACTGGCCCTTTGTGCCAGTTGCCTGCCATTTCTAGGATTGTGCCAGCATCGTCCTCTTAGGCCTCCTCTGTTGGGTTGGATAGGATCGGCTATCATGCTGTTTCTCTACCTGCCTTTGAATTTTTATAACATCTGATTTTTTTAAACAACATAGATTACAGCATGAAGCTTCAAATGTGTCATTTACAACAATATTCAAATTCATTGCAAGAAACCACTACTTTCTTTGCAAAAGGGTTATTACATAAACTAGGAGGAGAGTAAGGGAAAGGATGACATTGTCTAAAAAGAAATGTACTCATTACCTGACTTATGTTACCTCTCTGTACATCAACTTTAAAATAACAATAAAAATACCTTTTAAAAAAGAAAAATATTATATGTGTATATAAAAACAAATTTAATAAAGAATTTGGTATACTCAGCGAAGGATTCTAATCGCGTGCCTCCTCTGAACTAATGAAAAGTTTAATAAAATGAATACCGGGAAGCTGAAACATGTTTCGTCATGGGGAATGAGTATTTAGGAGATGAGGGGAAGATGGATAGAGACAGAAAGGATGAGTGCATGCAGATATTGCATTCAGTTTCCATATGTGAAAATAGAGCAAGAAAACTTGAAGGGACAGGTGGGTTGGAAAAAGATGGGGAAGAATTATGGAAAGGGTGATCAAAATGTCTTGCCCTCATAATCCAACTTGTTGAAGTGAAACCTCCTTGTACAACTACTTACCGAGGATGATGATGATGATGACGACGACCATAATGCTGATAAGTAAAAAAAAAAAATGACAAAAAACAATCTTAAAGTTAAGTTCTATCTCAGTTTTGTTTTATCTTCATGGCACTTTATTATCAGCAACATAGAAAAATGATTATTGCATTTACACATGAAAATGTTTACCTAAAGTAAGGTTTTTACCATTAAGAATCTTAACTGTAACTTTTAGAGGAAACGAATAAAGATTTAAATTATAAAATGTTGCTGGCATGTGAGAATGCAATTTCCACTATTAAAATATCTGCAAATGCTTTTAAAGGTGTTAAGATAGCTTTTATCCACTAAACTATAATCTTGAAATTTAACCTTCAAAAATGATTAAGCTCTGTTACAGGAACAACAAAGCAAAGCAAATCAAAGCCAGGTCAGCAAAAGCAACATAAAGTTTTCATTTCCAAACAGTTTTAATTTTGTGTTTGTGTTCTTGCCTGAAAGGAGACAAGGAACACAAACATTCCCATATGAACTAAATTAGAATTTACATATGAATTACATTAGAAATATGAGCTCCATCAAGGAATAATTAGCACTGTCCTGGGTTATGTGAAGGCGAACAAAATTAAATAAGAACAATTTCAAAGGCAAGTTTTGTTTTGCTTCTTCCACTAAGCTGGTTTAATCAGTGATAATGACTGAAATAAATCCACTCCATCTAAAGTAATGCACAGCCTACCAGATTGTGTGAAATGCCATTACTGACTTAGTAAATCATAAAGCCAACGAGACGACATCACTCAGCAGTCTTGGACGTGGCTACTTTTGTACCTAATGCCAAGTATAAAGGTAAGAGAATTCCATCCAATCAGAAAGCTCAGGGAGGGCTAATGTTAATAAAATATCCCAGGGAGACTTCAAGAAAGTCAATGAGACTCTAAGCATCACATGACTTCATGTTTTGTATTGCATTTGTTGATGTTGTTGCTGCCATTATTATTTCAGGCTCACAGAGAACAAAGACTTGATTTTCTCCAACAATGTCAGTGTTCTTCAAGATAGAGAGAAATTAAAATATCAACTGGAATCAGCCTGCTGACATCGATGTGCTTCAGCCACTAAACAGGGCGATGGTTTATGAGTGCCTCCTCTAATGAGCTGAACTCTAGTGACCATAAAACTGAAATATAATTATGACATTAAAGATGCCTATATTTGAACTTAATTATTAATTAATTTAATGAGAGGAGAGGAGGTTGTAAAACTGCTAATTAAATGGCTCTGTAAAACTGCAGACGGTGGAGGATTTACCAAATGATAAATCCCACAACAGTATTTTTGCTATATCCATATTCTGTGGCTATACAGTATACCAGAGGTACTAGCTACAAGGTGGCCATTAAGCATGGGCAAGAGTGCAGCATGGTGTCATCGAACACTCGAAATGACAGCAACCTTGAAGGAGTCTGTTAAATGAAATGAGAAGATGAGAGCTCAGATCATTTGACTACAATTAATGGAGGCAAAGGATTTTTGCTGTTGTCTTACAATCGACATAAGTGTCAGAGTAAATTTGGTGTGTACTCATCAGAGGAACAGGGCTGAAAGAAAACTAAACATTTCTATCTTCAGCAGAAACATCTTATAAAATATGCTTGTGGAAACTCATGTGGGATTCTGAATTTTAGCAATTGGTACACTGCAAACTAAAAGCAGGTTTTAGTATGAGGTGGACTTACATTCAAATTCTGCCTGTACTGTGTTGCATTTAGGGGAAAAGATTCTGTCTTTGCCTCTGCCTCAGTTTCTTCATCAGTCAAATAAGGGTACATACTTCTAGGGTCATGGGGTTGTTGTAATAACAAAGATGTAATGCACCTTACACAGTTGTCACTCATAAGCTCTCAGAAGATGAGAAAGAAACAAAGACACTCTCCACATTGGATGGAAACTTGACTAAGGCCATGCATGAGATGGCACAGCACATGTGGTATGAAGTAGAGCTTGCATGCCAACAGAGCGGGTGTGCAATGCAAGTAATGAGAAGTTTTCAAAGTAATGAGTCAATGAGACAAAAGTGTTCCGACTCTTCGTTCAAACTAATTCAGGGTGGTTTTTATGGAGGCCCGTTGAGCCAGATGGGGGTCAAATATGAACCAAAAAAAATTAATTTGGGACACATTTCAAAGACCAGGCAAATGAAATTCAAGTTAACTACAAATCCTCTACATTATTTATACAAGCTGAAAGTTGTCTAAAAATATACAAAGTATAGTGAACACATTTTCTTATGAATGATTAAAATAAGTTCAAGTTAATGCATGACATTGTTAGAATTACTTAAGTCAACCCAAAGTTCATGCTCTTTATTTAAGCATGTTTTATAGTATATTATTTTCCTAGTCAGCCTGAACTTAAATTCTCATGAAAGCCAGTGATAATTATAAACATAGTAAATGATGAATTAAGAAAAAGCAACCCAAAAGTGACAGGAAGCCTTCCTATTTAATAAGAAAATAAATTTAATTCAAAATGTCATTGATTATATTAATTGAGTGTGAAAACATTTATAAACAACCTTGAAAATTTTTGGTTTGCTAGAAATCCATTTATGGATATAGTATTAACTGTATTAGAGGTCTGCTTATGAATATATGATATCTTGATTCCTGGAGTAGAGTTGTGATTAGAATGAAAGTCTGAAAAGATTAATTAAC
The DNA here is from genome assembly GCF_019054845.1 of Dipodomys spectabilis. Lineage (NCBI taxonomy): Eukaryota > Metazoa > Chordata > Mammalia > Rodentia > Heteromyidae > Dipodomys > Dipodomys spectabilis. Next base: position 653,532 of record NW_024870886.1, on the reverse strand, counting down.
TAATCTTGGATTAGAAAATTTCAAACTAATTGAACAAGGGAAATAATTCAACTCATCAGCCAAGTCCCAGATTGATATCATATAGCACAAGATGACACAGCGTACTGAACATGACATAATTATAGTTGAACAAGTCACAGTAAAAACTTCAAAGACAAGAAAAGTACTCTTTAAAAAACAGAATTAGCAGAAAAAATGATGATGAGAAAAATTCCTGAATTGGTGTCATCTTGAACATGATTACAGAAAAATGTTTTTATATCTACCCATTAACACACCACAAGTAACCCTCAAATACCCACATTAGATGCACAGATCCTGACTATAGTGGCAGATGAGAATGTCACAGATGGGACATAAAGAATAATCATTTCTCTGAGAAGTGGTTAGTTGGTTATTTTAGTGACAGTACCCAAGGAGTTATAAAAGTAGATGAGCATGGATTTTTGCTATTACTCCTTGGCTATGTGTCCATGACCCTGCATACCTCTGAGTCCATGTGGAGTCTATGTCCCCAAGAGCAGGTGAGTGAGCACAATGTTCCCTGCACTGTCAAGGGGGAATGAAGGTATCTCTGAAGACTACAGTTAAATTTTGATCAAGGAGAAAAGGAAAAGGAAAATCGCTGTGAAGTTAAGAATCCTTTCCCCCTCATTACAATTATATAACTGAGTCATGGTTTCCTCCGAAGTTTCTACTTCAGAGGCTCTGATTCAGCCACTTAATGATGAAAAATTACTCATGTAATAATGCTATTTTTTTTTCAGAAATAATGAGGAAATTACTCACTTAAGCCAGACACCGGGGGCTCACATCTGCAGTGGTAGCTACTCAGACCTGAGGATCATAGTTCTAAGCCAGACTGGGCAGGACAGTTTATGAGACTCCTATCTCTAGTTAACCAATCCAAAGCCAGAACTGGAAATGCGATGTGACCTAAGTTGATTGAGTGCCAGCTTTGAGTGTAAAAGATAAGGGATAGGGAAGTGGAGCTGTGGTTCAAGTGGTAGAGCACTCACCAGCTGAGAGACAGCACCTAGGCCCAGAGTTCAAGCCCCACATGACTGACAAAAAGAATAAAGGTAGTACATTTAAGGGATAGAGCCCATGCCCCAAGTTCAAGCCCGAATAGGCACGCATGTGAGCGTGCATACACGCGCGCGCGCCCACACACACACACACACACACACAAATAAAATGCACTCACTTGTTACTTAATATAGACAGTTCGTATATACATTATATATATATATATATATATATATTCTGAGAAAGATATATACTGTTAGGCAATTCTATCCTTATCTATTAACCTGTATTAAGAGGTCTCTGTGATCACTAGGGAGAATAATTTTAAGGGACCATTGCCTTATACTTATTTCATTTTCACTTAAAAAATCTACATGACTAAATTAAAATGGATAAAAGAAATATTTTTTTCCTATCAGATTGACAACAGCTATCATTCTATCTTCTGCACTCAGACTTTCCCTGGAAATTGTATATGTTCAATTTTGAAGGTTCATTTTGGAATTAGCTGAAGTCATAGCACAATAACTATTTTGTTGTTTTTAATGATTTTTCAAAAATGTGTAGATTCATTAAGGGACAAATCATTCATGTTATGATTTGGACTTTATTCCTCTGAGGAAATAGTTGTTTTAGTTGTCCATTTCTCAAAGTGTTTTTCAGTATACTAAAGTTTTTTTAATATAGAAATTACATATTTTGATTGAAGTATTCTCAAGACACCTTTCCGTGTTCCTGCTATTACAAAGTGAATCTATTCTTCCATAGTATTTGTCTTGTTACAAAGTTAATCCTTTATTAATCTTATTGGATTATCTTTTTTTCCAGATTTTCTGGATACATCTATTCATTGTTCAAAACATTGCCGGGTGCTGGTAGCTCATGCCTATAATCCTAACTACTCAGGAGGCTGAGATCTGAAGATCATGGTTTAAAGCCAGCCTGTTTAGGAAAGTCTGTGAGACTCTTATCTCCAATAAAGCACTACAAAACCAGAAGTGGTGCTGTGGCCCAAGCAATAGAGTGCTTACCTTGAGCTGAAGAGTGCAGGGACAGTGCCCAAGCCCAGAGTTCAAGCCCTACCACTGACAAAAAAAACCCAAAAATATTATATAAAAAATAATAACAATAAAGATAATTGCTTTGCTTCTACACTCTCACTGTTTTCTTTTGTCTAATTACTTTAGTTAATAAACTCAAATATTGTATTATAAGAAATATTCAAATTATAATAGTGGATACCTTTCTTTTCTAGCAATTAATTATGAAACTACAACTACATATGAAGAAGAAATACTTTTAAAGAATCAAAAGACCACTGATGACACTTAGATTGTATTCCTAAGAAGCTAATTGTTATAAGATGACTATAATAAGTTCCTATTTGAAAGCAAAGCTCTACGTTACATAAAGATGCAACACTGTGGACATTTACATCTGATGAAGATAAGTTCTTCTTAGATTTGTTAAACTAACGTGGCATTATCTGAGGTCAGGGGGTTGAGAGGGAAATTGTTCATACACATATCAGGAATACCAGGTCATGACAGTAAATGGACTGGTTTTCTGTGAGGCATTGTCAATGTGAACTTAAAATAGTTATTCAGCTCATTCCTCCATTACTTATAAATAGAGTTCTTGCCATGGTTGAATTAGTTATACATTTGCTGTTTTTTGGTCTTTTAAAAAAAATAAATGAACTACAGTTGTCCCATTTTGTTCATAGTTTTATGTTATACAAGTCTCAGTTACCAATTGCTAACCACAGGCCCAGAATATTAAATGGAAAGTCCCAGAAATACATAACACATGAGTTTGAAATTGGGCACCATTTTGAGTAGTGTCTTGCATCCTGCTTGGAGCATGAATCAGACGTTTGCTCAGTGTATTGAAGCTGTATCCATTATTCATTTAGTAGGCACTTTCTCAGGTGGATGTTACATTATCACAGAGCTTGTGTTCAGGCAAACTTTTACTCAGTAATAATGACCCCAAGCAGCAAGAGTAGTGATGCTGGCATAGTATTTTATTGGTCTTTATTATTGCTAATCCCTTACTGTTTATAAGTTATAAGTTACACTTTATTCTGTGTGTATAGAGGAGCAATCAGGATACATAGAGATTGATAGTATGCATGCATGCAGGTATTCAATGGAGATCTTAAAACATTCTTCCCTTGGGTATGAAGGTACTACTCTATAGACAGTTAACAAGTCTCATTCTATAAGATTCAACTTACTTCCTGAGGATGGAAATGCAAGCTTGGAAGGGGCAACTGTTGAAACAGGAATGACAACAGCAAAAAAATTCTCATGTAAAAAAATTCTTTAGTCCAAAAGCACTAGGTCATGAGTGAATCGAGGCTACTGAAAGTGACCCATGCTCAATTGTACTAAAGGCATGAGCGTAGGAAGTACAATGAGTTGAGACCGTTACTGTGGATGCAATATGGAGCTGATGGATGTAATAGGTTCTAAAGATAGCTTTGTCTCTGCCCAGTTGACTACCAAAGTCAAGTTTTAAATTTCCACAGGACCCATGTTTAAAAAAAAAAAGCAAAAAAACAAAGACTATAGTACTAATCCACCTTTCTTTTAGAGTTGCAGAGAAAATCAGGAACAGTGCCTATAAAATACTCTACAAATAGATCATAAAAGTGTAACCACCACAACACACAGACATTTCGAGTTCCAACACATGTTGGCCTTTATCTATGGCCCACTGCCATTTAGGAAGAAAGCTTTATTTTTAAAAGCTATGATTTTTTAAAAAGGACATATGGGAACTCAAAGCACGCTTCAACAAATAAAAAGCCAAAACATCTGGTGTACCAAATGGAGGAGGAGAAGAAAATGGCTATTTGGGGACACCATCTTTTAACAGTGCAGGTGTATATTGATAATCATTTGGCAAGAAAAATGCTTTGCCAAGCCTGGCTCCAGATATCTGCTTTGAAGACACTGTAGATAATTGAGACTAGGTTTTCTAAAGGCTTTGCTTTCCATTCCTAATTATGACATAAAGTTTCTATATACTGGGCTGTTTTACATTTATAGTCCTGCATTTGTAATCTGAGAAGTGTTAAATCTGCTTCGCTTTATAAGCACTTGATCCATCATAAGTTAAAGGTTATACTGAGGAGGCGGTGAAACACCACAAAACATGGTTGCATAAAGAGAAGATGGGGTCCTTCCAAGGGGAAAGAGAATTCACTATGAAGGAGCTGATCAAACTATTGACCAAAGAACAAGGGGAAGAAAGAACTTCTTCTTGCATGATCCTACATCAGACAGAGTATCAGTTCATAACGGGAACAAGTCCCTGTCTCACTTATCAAGAGATTTATTTCTACTCTTCTACAAATTTCACAAATACCGTGACATTTCATAAGGTGCTGCTTTTAAAACTCTGCTGACTATTTAATGGGATATATATATATATATATATATATATATATATATATATATATATAGTCAATTTAATGGTAAAGAGACAGTAATTTATGAACAGAGAATATGAAATGATCTCTTTTTTCAGAAATAAATGTAAAACATGTTTATATTAATATCAAGTAAAATATATGCCAGTCTACTAAAAGATATGAACAAGTATGACCTTTCTCCAAATACCTTCATGGTAGAACACTTGTGAAACTTAGGAAGGTTTTGGCAGTAGGAATTCTAAGGATTTTTGATACATCCATGGGAATTCAGAATCTCCAGGGGATTAGAAATCTTTTAATGTATTCCCTAAAGGTATTTTATAATCCAGATCTGAGAAAATGACTTCAGTGGTACAAAGTGATCTAGGCTAGCTTTAGCTCCAAGATTACTTATTTATATGAATTCTATTTCATTCATTTATTCACAAAAAAAGCAATTACTGGCCCAGTCTGTTTAGAGCCAAGCATTAGAAGCTAAACGTGAACATATAAAAACATTAAACTCAACATAGTTCTCTAGGAACTAGAAGTATATAAGGAAAAAGGGTAATTAGAAAGTAATTTCCTAGAGCACATTAATGTTGTCTTAAAAACATTCTGGCTTTTTCTCCAACTAGATTATTGTCTGACACATAGTAGGATGTCCGCAAATTTTGAATGAATAGATAATGGTATGTTGGTGAAAGGTTAGATTATTAAATCAGTGTACTTGAAGTTCATGGTGCATTTTGCAAGTATATATAAAGCAATTTAAGGCTTATGAACAGGAAATATGGGGTGATCTCCATTTTTTCAGGAACAAAATAGATTTTAGCAATAGAATGTTCAAATTAGGGGTCCATGCTGGTGATAGGATTGTTGAAATAAAGTTTTATTTATTTTATTATTTGCAACTGTAATTATAAACAAAATATTCTACACTAATTCATCACACAATGATGAAGCCTAACAAAGATGTCTCTAGTTTATGCTTTAGTGATCTCCAAGTGACAAAAGGTAACCTATCTCTCTTATAAAATGTTATCATATGATATGTAATATATATCTAAGGACTTTATAGTCCTGGATTCAAATCTCAAACTTTCTACATACAGTATAATTTATTTTGCCTTAATTTTATCCACTAAAATATATTTCAATAAGCCAGTCTACCAGGGAATATAGGCTATTGCTGTACATCATACTATAGATCCATTTACTCTCATTAGACCATCAATCAAGAATCAATTTCCATTCTCAGTTTTGAAGTATTTTACAGTATGTACTTATTAGCTCTTATACTAGTTTTTATTTCTCAACCACAGATCATGCTACTGTTATTCTGCTTTATTTGTCTTTTCTTAACATATATATATAATCTGACATTTGACCACTTCCAAAAAACTTTGGTTTAGTACATAGGGTTGTATACTTCCTAAGTCCTTCTAAAAGGACTCAAATTGATACTTATATCACAAAGAAAAGTTTACAAAGCCCAAGACTAATGCCAGACAAACTGCAAAAAGAAATGAAATCCCAGAAAAAGGTATATTCAATAAATCACCGGTAATACACCAGCTATAAGAGAAGCACTTTCAGTACATTGGACCCACTAGTACAGACTTATTCAGATAACAAATCATGTACGTCATGAGCTATCTTCAAATTGAATTTGCCACTAATAGACCAAGTAAATATGAAAAGACTGCCAAGTCTCCCCAGAAATCTCATACATTTACATTCTCTGCATTTGGCAATAATAAGCAAGAAAATCAGAAGGATTTCATTTTTTGAGAGGAAACTCACACCATGAGGAAGACTGTTTAATGTTTAAGATAAATAATACCTAATATTTATTGAATGCTTATTATATACCATACAGGCTGTTGTAATTTGTTTTTGATTCATGATTCTATTCCAGGCTCACAGTAAACCAATAAGAAGGTAGATGACCTTAGCCCTATTTTAATGTCTTCTAGAACAGGAGGACTGTCTATATCCAAACAATGTTGAATTATGTTGTTGACCATAGTAAAAAGTGTTGGATTTAGGAGAAAGTTTAAGGAAGACATACTGAAAAGAGGTTTTACAGAAAGACATTTGCCTAGGCTTTTCTCAGTATCTTCAGTCATCCTTCCTCATCCACAGGTGAGATGTTTCAAGACGCCTCCCAGGTGCCCAAAACTATGGGTATTTCCCAGTCCTAACATCGAGTGCCATTTTCAGCTTACCCTGGTTTGCATGCATCACACATTGTGTTACTTGTGCAAGCAAATTGAGCACAGATATTTTTTTTCCTTCTCAATTTAGGAGAAAGAAGATTCATTCTTTTTATTTTTACTTACTTATTTATTTTTGCCGGTTGTGAGCTTGGGTGTTGTCTCTTAGCTCTTCAGCTCGAGGCTAGCACTCTACCACTTGATCCACAGTGCCACTTCCACTTTTTCTTGTGGTTTATTAGAGATAAGAATCTCATGGACTTTCCGATTACAGGCATGAACCACTGGTGCTGTCTAGAAGATTTATTCTTGAGTAGCTTCAGTTTAGAACTTTCCTTCTGTTGTTATTTTCAGCTTTTCCCTTTAAGAAAGCCCTTTAGTACTTACTTCTCTTTAGCATATCCCACTCATCAGCATCACCATGTTTGCCCTGTGGTTACAACCCTGTGACATTGGGAATACTGATGTGGTAATTGAGATAGATAAGAAGAGACTAGAGGGCAAGTAGCATATATAGTGAGGATTCACTGAACTGAACAAGGGATGAATCCTGCCCTGGATAGGGAGCAAAATGGGGTCAGAGTTTGTCCTGCAGTCCTGAATATTCAATTTATAAGCTATTGCAATAAAACATATGATTTGTCTGTGTCTAGAATTTTCTACTTAATAATATCAGGCCACAACTGGTCATAGAAAACAAGGGAAAGGGAAACAGCAAATGAGGAGAAACAGTATACTTAGAATGTAAAAAGAACTTAACTCAGGTGCCAGTTGCTCAGGCATATCATTTCCAGCTGCTCAGGAGTCTGAGATGTATCTCTAGCTGAAGGCACCAAAATGTGATAGAGAAGAATTCTTTCCCAGTTGTGTGGTGTCTTCCAATTTCCAGTGGCCAGCAGTGTTAGGAAAATGGAGGAGAATGGAAAAGGAATAGGCCAGACTGGATCAGCAACAGGTGATGACTGCTTCTTGAGGAACAGCCAGGGGCACCGACCTTCCCGCGGGTTAGGAGGTTGTGCCTGAGAATCGGGACAGGAGCTGGGTTTTTATAGGAAGTCCAAGCAAGGAGGCAGAGGTTAATGAAAAAGCCACTAGGTCAAGGAAGGTGGGGGCCTTTCAGTTGGGCCCACAGTGGGATGTTCACAGCTGGGCTTAGGTGGATTTCCCTGCCTGCATTTCAAACCAGTTCATACATACCTGGGATTTTGTCTGGAGTCTGTATGGGCCTGGGACCATAGGATGGGGGTCAGTCCTTCATCAGCCTTTCCTTGACTTTACTTCATCATGCTGTTCTTGGTCTCTATTTTATTCTCTGATTTTGCTGTCTTAGTGAGAAATTAGTTCCAAAGATTTTTATAATTTTCCTTGAATCATACTGTGTGTGTGTGTGTGTGTGTGTGTGTGTGTGTGTGTGTGTGTGCATGGCAAAGGAGGAAGTTTTGATGATCAGTGAAATTCCCTTCACATAGAAGCCTTGGGATGCTTTCTCCTCCCCAGCCTACCTCTGTATATACCATTAACAACTGATAGCTGAATTTTAAAATGTGTTTTGGCATATGAGGCTTGTCAGTTGAAGGAGCTACTCGTATTGTTCTTCGGAGATGTAATATTGTATTATCTCTGCTTGAGAAATGCTAAACAAGTTGGTGAATTCTCATTAAATTCCTTCTGGCATTGTGTGGAAAGGAAAACAACTTCGGAATTGTATTTTGCAATTTGATATATGCTTTGGAAGAAAACATAATTCAGATCATTTAGCTATGTGGTTTTATTTTCAGATCAATCTAAATGTAGAGTCACTGATCAAAACACATGCAGATATATCAAGGAGGGAAGGACTGTTGGTTCAGTTCTGGCAGGAAGACATTAGGGGGAAGTTAAGAAGGTTGACTGCAAAAATAAAAATATGTCCAAGGGCAGTGCATTGTTAGGGATATTGGGTAGGGACTGGGGTAGAAAGAAAGTGTATTTAAAAAAAAAGAATAGGTAACTATGTTTTGCTGCCAAGTATTTATGTGAAATTTTTCTATACTCTTTTTCCTTGTAGTTTTCATAAACATAGCCATAAAAGGTCAAGCATGATTGTACAGGTTAGCATTATGCCCACCTTCGGTCCTCAGCTTCACCCAGCCCTGAGCTTCTCCCAGCCCTAAAGTTCCTGCCCTATATACAGCTGGCCACTCCCTCTCTCTGCTCAGAATCACCTGAGCACATACCTACCTCACTTCGTGCCCCCAGACCCTCCTGCTACCTGGATAGGGACAGGTGCTATGTGCTCCATCTCCTGGGAAATATGACTCCTCTAATAAAATTTATAATAATCTTTCTCGTGTGCCTGCTTGCTCCCTGGTGGTCCCCTGGGATGAATGTGAAGGATCCTTTAAGTACATGCCTGTAACCCCAGATACTTAAGAGGTAGAGACAAGAGAATCACCATTTGAAGCCAAGTCAGAGAAGTTAATGAAACCCATCTCAAAAAACAAACCAGAGTAGTAGCTCACAAACATGCAAGAGGCTGATGTAGGAGGATCCCAGTTTCAGGCCAGCCCAAGACAAAAAGCATGAGGCTTTTCCTGAAAAATAAGCTATGGAGAAAACAGAATGAGGACATGGTTCAAATAACACAACACCTGCCTAGCAAATGCAAGGTTCTGAAATCAAGCCCCCATCCTACAAATAAATAAATAAACAGATAGCAAAACATCCTCTGTAATTCTAAATTCCTCCATGAGCCATGAATTCTACTAGTGGAGGGAATTTTAGGAACACAATCTGAGTGAAAACCAATTGCCAGAAAACAATAGCATACGCTGGTCAAGAGTTAAATGTAATAATAACATTTTATATGCTAAAAAATGACCTGCAATATTTCACATTTCAAATTATCTTCATATCTTGAAACCAAATGAGGGGGAATTACATACATTTAGAAAAAAATCCATATCCAATTATTACGTTTTTGTCATCTCTTTCTACTATCATTTAAGTGGGAGATTCTCTATTCATTCAGCAAGTGCATAAGTCGATAAATGAGACCTTCTACCAGTGAGAGACAGAGTGACAGAGAGAGGCAGACAGACCGAGAGAGAGACAGAAAGAGAGAGAGAGAGAAACAGAAAGAGAGACAGAGATAGATAGAAAGTGGTTAGGGCAAGTACCTGGATTGGATTGATTTTACCTTTCACCATGAAAAATATCTTTATAGCTCACATAAGTGACATTTTATTTTGGTCTCCCCAAATTTTGTTTTCCCTTAGCACTTCTTATCTTTTGTAACTAGATGTATGGCATGGCAGGTTTCCAGTGCATTTAAAAAGTTCACAGGAGAAAGAGGTTCCGGGAAGATGGCGGAGGAGAAGCTGGAATCTGAACAAGCTCTTGCATAGAAAACAGTTTCAGAGTCCCAGTGAACAGTCCCAAGCCAGAGAATCACACCAAGTGTGCCATCACAGGACAGAGAGTTAGTCAAGAGAGGGGAAGCCAAACAGACACATCTGAGCACCTGCCAGCAGCTGCTGCGGCGGCGGCAGGGTCGCGGCAGCAACCACCGCCTCCGCGGGGGCACACCTGAGACACAGTCCGGGACGAAGGAGCCAGAGGCAGCGGAGGAGCGGATTCTACTCAACACCAGCAAGAACCAACAAGGAGCGGACAACTTCATCCTGCACTTTGCAGACCAGAGACGACCCAGGATCCAAGAATCGGCGTGAGTAGAAGCCCGACTTCCTCACTCCTTCTCTGGGAACAGAGGAGGGAAGGCCACCCCTCCCCCCCCAGCACCGGTGATCTCCATCTTGGATACCTACAAAGCTCGGAGGAGCGGCTAGCTCCAGCTCAGGCCTTGGAATAAAACGAGTCATTTAGCAGGTCACAAGAACTTAACGGCGAAGTGACCTCACAGACTCAGTTCCATCCAGGGAAAAGTCACCCAGCTCAGGCGCCAGCCATTGGAGTGGCTCTCCTCACCGGGTAACCAGAGCCAGAGGCTGCCCCTCCCTCTAGCAGCCACCACAATCAATTGAAAAACAGAAATCCTGAGAATGGCTCCAGGCTGGGTGCTGTGAGTTTTTTTTCACAAAATAGCCCCAGGGAAAAGCTACTGTTTGTAGAAAGGCCTCAACTCTATCCAGAACCTAGCCTCATCACTGCATCCCCCTCTTTTGTGATTCTCAAAGCAGATCACCCTCCCAGTAAACTAACCTGGGAGGGGGATCTCAAAATCTTGGGTAAAGCAGAGCATTTTTCTGCCTGTTCCAACAAACTGACTTAAGAAACCAATCAAGCCACAGGACCTCAAGCTGACCAGAGACTCCAACCAGACTCTGATTACAGACAAAAGGGAGATACAGGACTCTTCCCACCCCTCCCCCCAAAAAAAAAAATCAAATAACTTTTTTTTTCTTCTTCTTCTTTTCTTTTTTCTTTTTTTGTTTTGTTTTTTTTTGTCTTTTGTTACCTTATATATATAAAAAAAAATTTTTTTTTGCTTTTCTAAAACTTTTATTAATCTTTAATTTTTGCCTCTTCTGAAAAAATAATTGTTTTCCATTAACTTTTTTTTTCTTTCTCCTCATAATTTTTATTTTAGGAATACGTGAATGTGTGTTTTCCTTTCTTTTCTTGTCTTCTTTCTCTTTTTCTTTTATTCTTAATTATCTTTTTGTTTTTTGTCTAGCTCTACTGAATTTCTGATCTTTTCTTCTCACTCTCCTATCCTTTCCATCTTTTCCTCTTTGTTCTTCTTTATATGACTTAACTCTTGTCCTGCACATCCTCAGATAAACCCGTAGTTAACCAGTAGACCCTATCCCCCATTGTGTACACACTTAAGCCACAAACTTATTACTCAATTCAAAACCTCTGAGACTTAAATTCATTAATAGCAGTACTACCTCTTTATACCTATATAATATTTTAAGCATTTTTTTAAAGTTTTTCACATCTCCTCTATGTCCCTGCCTTTCTCTCAACATATTCATATTCCTCTATAAATAGATGGCCCTTTAATCTCTAAAATAACATTAATTTTTACGTTTCTTTTTTTTCTGGTCTCTTTTGATTCCCCTTTCCCTTTCTTCTTTTTCTCTCTCTCTCTACTTGCATCCTACCCAACCTATTTCCTGCATTGTGATTAGGACATAGTTAACTCTCCCTGTGCCTCCCCACACCAATCTATTCCTATTTTTTACCCACATCTCTCCCTAACCCTAATAATTTCTGGTTATCCAAATTCTTCTCTGCGGTTCGAAGCCCTTTAACATATAGTTGTTTGATGTCGAATAGATGTATCTGTTGAACTAGATTGTATCTGCAGACTATTGACTGTACAAATGCAAACTTTGGTTGATGGTTGCCTTAAGATAGTGTTCTAGCACAAAACTGGTGCTATCTTCATCTCAAATGGGCAGAGTAAGCCGGAAAAACACAAGAAAAATGGCAAATTCGGGTATCTCAATTCCCAATCTTGATATTCAGGGGTTAGAAGAGATAATGAATAATCCAGAGGAGAGTTCCCAAACAGCTCTACAAACACTGCTGGCAAACATGATAAATGAAAAGTTTGACAACGTACAAAGGACTCTGTATGAGCGTGATAGGGAGAGAGAGGAGGCATCCCAGAAGTTTATACAGGAATATCATAAGCGTGAGGAAGCTACTCAAAAACTGATACAGGATTTGCGTGAACAACTTGAGAATACTCAAAGAGAAAGGGAGGAATGGCGTGAGCAGGCTGAGAACACTCAAAGAGATCTGCAGGAATCCCACAAATGGGAGGAAGCTAATCAAAGAGTAATACAGGAATTGAGAGACCAGGTAGAGAACACACAAAGATCACTAAAGGCATTCATGGAATCCATTAACAAAGAGCTGAAGGAAGTCAGGGAGACCACAAAGGGAATGCTGAATGGAACCCAACAGAAGGAATGGGAGCCTAAAGAAACCATAACCAATCAACTAAGTGATTTGAGGACAAACACTGAACACCAAATTAAGGAAGTAAAGAAATTCATACAAGACCTAAAACAGAGCTTCAACAAAGAACTTGAAGCCATCAAAGCTGACCAACTAGAAGGAAAAGAGATAAAAAACAAAGTAGAGAGTCTTGACAGCAGGTTAGACCATGCAGAAGATCGAATCTCAGGGATTGAAGACAGCCTAGATATTATAGAGAAAGAACATACAACCATCCAAGACAAGTCCAAGAAATATGATAGATCTATCCAACACCTGGAAGACACCATCAGAAGGCCTAATCTAAGGATAATGGGTGTAGAGGAGCACCTAGAAACAGAAGTTAATGGTCTAGGAAATTTGTTTAACAGGATCCTAGCAGAGAACTTCCCAAACATGCAAAAAGATAGGCCTGTCCAGATACAAGAAGCCTTTAGAACCCCAAATGGACCAGACCAGAATAGGACATCCCACCGCCACATTATAATCCACACAGGATCAACTCAGAACAAGGAAAAGATCCTTAAAGCTGTCAGAGAGAAAAGGGTAATCACTTATAAAGGGAAACCAATTAGAATCACCTCAGATTTCTCAGCAGAGACAATCAAAGCAAGAAGAGCCTGGAATGATGTATGCCATGCCCTAAAAACAAACAACTATCAACCAAGAATACTGTACCCAGCTAAACTCTCCTTCATAACTGAAGGCCAAATAAAAACCTTCCATAGCAAAGAAAAATTGAAACAATACATCTCCACCAAACCAGCCCTACAAAAGATTCTTAAAGATGTCCTACACATAGAAAACCAACAAGACTGCAATAAAGGCCAAGAAACTGCACCCAAACTGAGAATCCAAGAACCATAAGAAGAACCCAGTTTTCGCAGCCCCCAAGAAGGTAGATAACATGGCAGGAACTCCCAAATACCTCTCAGTCCTATCTCTTAATGTTAACGGACTGAACTCTCCAATTAAGCGACATAGACTGTCTAGTTGGATTACAAAACAAGACCCTTCTATCTGCTGCCTGCAGGAGTCACATCTTGCCCGTAAAAACAAACACATTTTCATTGTTAAAGGCTGGAACAAAATCTACCAAGCAAACGGACCGCATAAACAGGCGGGAGTTGCAATCCTAATATCAGATAAAATAGACTTCAAATTAAAATTCGTGAAAAGAGATAAAGAAGGTCGCTACATACTAATTAAAGGATCTCTCCTTCAGGAGGATATTACAATTCTAAATATCTATTCGCCAAACAATGGCGCACCCAAATTTATCAAAGAAACACTACTTTCCCTCAAATCCCATATAGATCCAAAGACATTAATTGTTGGGGATTTTAACACACCACTCTCCCCACTAGATAGATCAACTTGGCAAAAACTCAACAGAGAAACCGCAGATCTAAACAGCTGCATAGATCAACTAGACTTAACAGACATTTACCGAACATTTCACCCAGCAGCATCAGAATACACGTTTTTCTCAGCAGCACATGGAACGTTTTCTAAAATAGACCACATTTTAGGCCACAAAGCAAACTTGTCCAAATTCAGAAACATTGAAGTTATACCTTGCATTCTTTCAGACCACAAGGGAATAAAATTAGAACTCAACACCAAAAGCCACCAAAGAAAGTCCGGTATCACATGGAGGCTGAACAACACACTGCTGAATCATGAGTGAGTCATGGAAGAGATTAGAAAGGAAATTCAAATGTTCATGCTATTCAACAAAAATGAACACACAAATTACCAGCTCCTCTGGGACACAGCAAAGGCAGTACTCAGAGGCAAGTTTATAGCTCTGAGCTCCTACATCAACAAATTGGAGAGATCTGAAACTAACAATTTAATGACACATCTAAACCTCCTTGAAAAAGAGCAGCAAGATAAACCCCAATCCAGTAGACGGAAAGAAATAATCAAAATTAAATCAGAATTAAATGAATTAGAATAAAAAAAAACTATAGAAAGAATCAACAAAACAAAGAGTTGGTTCTTCGAAAAACTTAACAAAATTGACAGACCCTTAGCAAATCTTATCAGAAAAAGAAGAGAACACACCCAAATTAATAAACTCAGAGATGAGAATGGAAACATCACCACGGAAACAACCAAGATTCAGAACATTATAAGGGAATACTTCTCAAAACTTTATGCTAATAAGTTTGAGAACTTGACAGAAATGGACCTCTTCCTAGCAAATATTGACATGCCAAAACTAAACCAAGATGAGTTAAACTATCTTAACAGGCCCATATCAAGCATTGAAATAGAGACAGCAATAAGAGACCTCCCAGCTAAGAAAAGTCCAGGCCCAGATGGTTTTACAGCGGAATTTTACAAGGCCTTCAAAGCAGAGCTCACACCAATTCTCCTCCAACTCTTCAATGAAATTGGAAGAGAAACCTCACTACCGAACACATTCTATGAAGCCATCATAACCCTCATCCCAAAACCAGGCAGGGACTCATCTAAGAAAGAGAACTATAGACCCATTTCTTTGATGAACATTGATGCAAAACTTCTCAACAAAATTTTGACCAATCTACTTCAACAATTCATCCAAAAAATCATACACCACGATCAAATAGGATTCATTTCAGGGATGCAAAGCTGGTTCAATATACGCAAATCAATTAATATTATTCATCACATCAACAGGAGCAAGAATAAGAACCACATGGTTATCTCAATAGACGCAGAAAAAGCATTCGACAAGATCCAACACCCCTTTATGATGAAGGTTTTGGAAAAATTAGGAATCCATGGAACATTCCTCAATACAATAAAGGCTGTATATGACAAACCTACAGCCAGCATTATACTCAATGGTGAAAAACTAAAGCCATTTCCTCTTAACTCAGGAACAAGACAAGGATGCCCACTCTCTCCACTTCTCTTCAATCTAGTATTAGAATGCCTAGCTACAGCAATAAGACAAGATGCAGACATAAAGGGGATCCAAATAGGGAAAGAAGAAATGAAACTCTCCCTCTTTGCAGATGACATGATCTTGTATTTAAAGAATCCCATAGACTCCACTCCCAAATTACTCAAGCTGATTCAAAACTTTGGCAAAGTAGCAGGTTATAAAATTAACCCCCAAAAATCAATGGCTTTTCTGTATGCCAACAATGAGAAAAGTGTGGCTGAAATTAGGAAAGCAACTCCATTTGTAATAGCCCCACAAAAAATAAAATACCTAGGAATTAACTTAACTAAAGAAGTGAAGGACCTCTATGATGAAAGCTTTAAAATCTTGAAAAAGGAAATCAACACAGAACTTAAAAAATGGCAAAACCTCTCATGCTCCTGGATTGGAAAGATTAACATCGTGAAAATGGCAATACTTCCCAAGGCTATCTACAAATTCAACGCAATACCTATCAAAATTCCACCCTCATTCTTCAAGGAAATAGAAGAGGCAATCCAAAAATTCATATGGAACAATAAAAGACCCCGAATAGCAAAAACGCTCCTCAATGGAAAGAACACTGCTGGAGGAATATCAATACCAAATTTCAAACTCTACTATAAAGCCATAGTAATCAAAACAGCTTGGTATTGGCATAAGAACAGACCTCAGGACCAATGGAATAGAATTGAAAACCCAGAAATGAACCTACAGACCTATAGCCATCTAATCTTCGATAAGGGATCTAAAACAATAGAATGGAAGAAAGACAGCCTCTTCAGTAAATGGTGCTGGCAAAACTGGTTAACTACATGTAGAAAACTAAAGCTAGATCCTTATATATCACCCTGCACCAGAATCAACTCCAAATGGATCAAAGACCTTGAACTCAAAGCAGACACTCTGAAAACATTACAGGATGGAATAGGAGAAACCCTGGGTCTCCTTGGGTCAGGCCGAAATTTTCTGAATAGAGACCCGGAAACACAACAAATCAAAGAAAGGTTGGACAAATGGGATTGTATAAGGTTGCAGAGCTTCTTCTGCAGGGCAAATCACATAGCTAGCAAGATCAATGGAAAGCCCACGGACTGGGAGAAGATCTTTACTAGCCATACAACGGACAAGGGTCTCATATCTAAAATATACTTGGAACTCAAAAAATTAAACCACCCAACAACAAATCCTCAAAGAAACAACTGCCCAATATGTAAGTGGGTGAAAGACTTAAAGAGAAGCTTCTCTGAAGAAGAAAGAAGGATGGCCAATAGACACATGAAGAAATGTTCAACATCCCTAGCCATAAAAGAAATGCAAATCAAAACAACATTGAGATATCACCTCACTCCAGTTAGAACAGCAAAAATCAAGAACTCTAACAACAACAGATGCTGGAGGGGATGTGGACAGAAAGGAACCTTACTTCATTGTTGGTGGGAATGTAAACTTGTTCAACCACTTTGGAAAGCAGTATGGAGGTTCCTCAAAAGACTTCACATAGAACTCCCCTATGACCCAGCAATCCCACTTTTGGGCATTTACCCTAATGTTTACAAAAAAGACCACACTAAAGCTACCAGCACAACTATGTTTATTGCAGCATTATTTACCATAGCTAAGATACGGAACCAACCCAGATGCCCCTCAATAGATGAATGGATCAAGAAAATGTGGTATATATACACAATGGAATTCTATGCCTCCATCAGAAAGAATGACATTGCCCCATTTGTTAGGAAATGGAAAGGCTTGGAAAAAATTATATTAAGTGAAGTAAGCCAGGCCCAAAGAAACATAGGTCCCATGGTTTCCCTTAGTTGCAATATCTAGTATAGGTATGAGTCAAGCGGAAAAAGTCAGCGAATGTGATGTTAGGAAAACGAACCCTCAAATATGTATTTTAATGTTTTTGTTTCTTTCATGCATGTGTTTCTAATGCATTTATAAGATTATTTCTTGGTTGCTTTGTATGTCCCTCCCCCACAGTGTAACCCCTGCTTTCACTATATTTGATGTCAGTATAACATGTGGAGGAGATGGGGACAAACAAGTCGTTTAAGGATTCAGGTGGACCTGTTGCAACAATGAGAAGTACAAAATGTCATGTCAAAACCAGCTTTACAATGTCGGAGGCGGGGGAAGGGGGGTATGATTGGGTGGGGGGGAGGGGGGAGGCTGGGAAGGGAGGTGAAGGGTAAACAAAGGAGGAGGCTGCAATGCTTGGTAAGAAATGTATGCATTATCCTGACCATGTAATTGTAACCCCTCTGTACAGTATGTTCTCAAATAAAATAAAATAAAATTAAAAAAAAAAAAGTTCACATGAGCCTCTAATGTATATTAATTCATCAAGAAAACAAATAACTTGAGTATTAACTCTAGAGCTAGCTTCGTCATTAATGCTGGTGACTGGTATTGATGCCATGAGCTGTTATATTGTAATGCATAGGTCTGTGGGTAGAAATTTTGCCTAAGCATTTTAACAACTTTTTATTTATTTGGTTTTATTTTTATTTATTTATTACTGTGATCTCCAGGTCTTGTGCACAGGATGCAGTTGCTATCCATTATCACTCTTCTGTGCAAATCTTATTCTTCCTCAGCCATGGAGGAATATTACAAAACAAAAAATAGTAGCTCTCCTTTCTTTTTCTCCCCCTTTTTTTCTTTTTGCACTAACCACTGGTATTATCATGGAAAAGAATTGAATGGTTGAACTGCAGCAAATAAAATGTAGCCAAAAGAAAACACCAAAGCCTTTCACTTTCCTGCATTACATCTACGATGATGTATTTCCCCAAAACCACCCAAGTACAACTATTTATTTTAACTAAAGTAATCAAGATTAATGTCGGCAGTTATGACACACACTGTTTGCTAAAGAACACATAGAACAATTGCTCAGGGCAAGCTTCATTAAGAAATCAGATAAAATTAGTAAAACTGATTATATTTCAAAACTCAGCAGCAGCTAAAATTGCCATTCAGGAGCTTCCAATTAACACAATTGGTCTTGTTCACAATCAGCTATTGTAATCTCATTAGCTTATTATATTTTAATCATTGTGATATCAGCACAGCAGAATTTATTTTATTTTGCATGGTTACAGATTGGCCAAATTGGGTGTGTGGCCAACTTGTAAGCCTGTGGAATTTGGCATGTTGCCCATTCTTTTGGGGGATTTTCCTAATCAAGTGTAAGAAGTACATACATTCCCCCCTTCTCTAACAGGGAGAAGGCATTCTGGAAATAGACATCGCATTTGGCATCCACTGATGGGGAGATTAATTACCTAGCTGACATTGTGACTCAAATCATTTTGTATTGACATTTGGAAAATTGACATTTCATGCAAGAAAGGAAGATGGAATGCAAAAAGGATTAAAAAGAGAGAGTTCTCTGAGTCCCTGGGTTGGATTGTGGTAACTTTGTTTTGCTACCTTTGGTTATAAATATGTTCTGAAGAGGCCACGTTAACAAAAAAAAAAAAAAAAACACAGATTTTTGTTTGTTTGTTTTTCCAGCAGGAATGGTTAGCACATAGCTAGCCAAGTGGCATTTCATTGATACCCAGTTTTGCCTGCTGCAATGAGATTATGTTCTATTGATGGAAACCGGGATGTAACAGAATCTACAGAAAGCAATAGGTTGCCCTATTTTCTGGCTGAAAATGCTTCCTGCTTTATGAACTGACTCTATTTTGCACACAAGGAATGTGACTGTGGCGATAGCCATAACAGGATTTTCCTAAATGAAACAGAACTACAGATAGTCTAACCAACCAACATGTAGAGGTTGCTTATTTTCCAAAACACAGCAGTGCTTTACTTCCATCTTTACAGAATCTTTTTTTCTTCTTCATTTTACTTTTCCAGGATAAGTGCAGCTCATGAAAGTGTCAGTGATCACTAATTGTGCTCTGAGGGAAAAGAATAGAAAAGAAAAGAAAAGAAAACCACAGAGGCAGTGCGCCAATGTATATGCAAATCCTTATTCTTGGCCAGATCCTGTAAAAAAAAAAATAAAGAAGCCGAAAGCTAAAACAGTCTTAAATGTATATTCTGGGAAGTTCAGAAATCCTTTGATAGCCTTGAAACCCTTCTCTGCTTTTTCTGAGTCGTTGAAATAATCTATCATTAAAATCCAGCCACCCTACTCCTGATATTCTTGTGTCCATAAATAAATAAATGAAGGAAAGTGCCCTTGTAAATCTCAGGAGGGAAAGTTAAATGAAAATGGAAGACAGAGGCCTTTTGTGACTATCACATTACCATACCTAAGCACTGAAAAGGTGAACGTTCATCATTATTAAAATCATTCAATTTGTGTCTTTAATTATAACTTTTGGGGGCATGAATGGCTCCAGAGAAATTAGTCTTCTATTTGCTTCATGAAAGAATTTAATAAGTAATACATTATGTTAACTGATTTTTAAAAATCCATTTAATTTTTCCCTGAATTCTATTTTAGGATGATGAGTTCTGATATTAGAGAAATTCTTGTCCAGCATTTCCTGCCTAGACAGTCAGATGTCTTTGGTTCTTAAAGTGCATTCTTGAACTTTGTATACTTATGATTTAACTTATAAATTGCTTTATTTGAGTGCTCACTTATTTATCCAGGCACTAACAAGCTGAAGTCTCATACTCCCTTTATGAAAATTCTCTCAGATTGCTTGAATGATGGTCCCAGGTCGCCTTCAAGCCATCATCTTCATTTCTCATGGTGCTACTTGCATATCTAGAGCTGCTCAGTTTGCACAGTCAATAAGTTCCCCTCTTCCCTGACTGGTTTGTGGATGGATACCCCAATGAAGACTATCAACATGGGCTGTGTGACAAAACAATTCCTTACAATTCTCCACGTCTGCTCTGATGACAATAGGTAATTATGTTGAATTCTCATGTGTAACAACACTTGAAAACCACTTTTCGGAAAGTAGCTTTGCAAGTCCATCATGAAATTCCTTAATGGAATGCAAATAGGGAAGGCAGAATTGGAAGATTCAGCTCCTGAGCTTTTACAATATCAGAATTACAAGCAGGGTGTCAACTTACCTTTCTCTATAAATATGTGTGTACACACTATGTCTGAATATTTGCACTTAGAGGTTAGATATGTGTATGTTTTACACACACACATACCAATCTTTGTCAAATTTGTCAAACAGAAAACATCTAACATTCAGTATGAAAACATCGTTCTTACCATTGTCTATTGTTTCAGATTATTATCTATCCAGTTTAATATTTTTTTTCCTTTTGTGACGATACTGGGGCTTGAACACAGAGCCTAGGCACTGACCCTTAGCTTTTCTGCTCAAAACTGGTGCTCTACCACTTGAGCCACAGCTCCATTCCTGGCTATTTTGTGGTTAATTGGAGAAAACCTGACATTCCTGTTCAGGCTGGTTTCAAATGGAAATCCTCAAATTTCAATTTCCTGAGTGGCTAGGATTACAGATATGAGCTACCAATGCCTAGAAGCAGCTATCTTTCATTTCCACAAATTATGTTTTGTCACATATAAACATAATTCCAATATCTGATTGCAATTGTTTTCAGTGGTTTTATTGTTCTTGATATATCTTCATAGAAATTCTTTAAATGAAATAGTACCTACATCATCATTTTAAAACAAAGCAAATTTTCCAAATTGGAGGGTGAGGCTGGACTCAGAATCCTATTGAGTTCTCCTTGTGTGTAGTGAACTAAACCAGAGAAAAGTACAGTCAAGTGAACGGATGACCAGGACCATCTTCTAAGCAATACCAAGATTAAAGTGCTATGGCAGATGAGCAAAAGAAATAGTCAGTCAGGGGGTTGAGGGGGGGGGAGACAAAAAATCAAAACTTAATGCTGAAGCTAAAGAAAAAACATGCTTAACATATACATTTTCCTAAACTTCTCTTAGAAAAATCAGTTGTTTTAGAAAGGCCATGGCTTAGGAACCCAGAGCTGGGTGTCAGGAAATAGGAACAGGAAATTTTTCATATTTTTCTTGGGTGAATTTCTTACGAAAGACATGTCGCATTTTCCTCTGTCTTATTTAATTGTGATGCTAAAGATTGGATTCTGGAGCTTGCATATATTACAAAAGTCTCTGGGTGAATTAATCCAAGAAAAATTCAACATTGCATTTGAGGCGACTGTTATTTTTACGTATGTCCTAAGCTTCACATCAAAGCATAAATTAGAACCTTGTGTCTTGATGCCAGCTCGATCCTGACCAGACTGCCTTTATCCAAGGCTCTGTGTCTTGTTGGGACTAGATTGTCCACTCCAAACACCTTTTCTTTTCTATTTCCTATCATCTCCAAGACTGTCTTTAAAGCTATAGTGTAGAATACATGCCTATACATCATGAAGCTGAGGGTGTACTATCATGATTACCAAAGAGGAAAATTGTCTGTTTACACAGAGACATGAAATGTGCTACTCCTTATTTATTCCAAAAATCCTTTTGCTTTGTTTGAGCCATGTGAAACGTTCATTCTTATGGGTCAACAGATTTGCTATCAACAATTTCATATACATGGATCTATGTTATGGGTCTGACACAGTCTTGCTTCTTGGTCTTTGAAAATAATGGGAAAAAAGACAAACTATAAAATACCAAAGTACTTTTGCATTGGAGATCATTTCTACTAGACTTTGGATCACCAGTTATAAAGTGGTCAAGATTGTGTGTGTTCACATATTAACTCTCATCTCTTTCCTAGGAAGGGTTGTGCAGGTGAGCCAGCTCCTTCTGTGTGTATCAGAAGCTCTGAAGTCTGCATCTACTCCTTACCACCCCTCAGCGGCTAGGCTAAAACTACTCCTGCTGGGCTTAGTGACTAGGAAAGAGTCTGTAAACTTCTTCAAATGTGGACACTCAGAAATAACTTA
Source organism: Dipodomys spectabilis (assembly GCF_019054845.1). Classification (NCBI taxonomy): domain Eukaryota; kingdom Metazoa; phylum Chordata; class Mammalia; order Rodentia; family Heteromyidae; genus Dipodomys; species Dipodomys spectabilis. Next base: position 631,097 of record NW_024870886.1, on the reverse strand, counting down.
TTTGTTTATGCAGCCAGTGAAAAATGGATTATTCTTTTGTCCATTAAGTGAACATTTATTTAGTAGCTACTACATGCCATTGAGCAGTACCGGCTTTAGGACAATGACAGCTGAATGTCTTCCTTATCACAGCTTAGGGTAACAGAAAACTGCTTAAGATTTCAGGCCACTGGTGACAGACGAGCCTTGGACATTCCTTTAGTTTCCATCCTGTGGAACCTAAAGGATTCATTTGCAAGGACTTCAAGTTTTCTCACTTGAGAGTTTTCTGTGGAGAGACTCCCAGCAGATTCAGGAACTAACCATCTTGTCATTGCTTATTTTATCCTTCACATCTTTTACACCAGGGTTTCTTAACCTTGTCACTAGTGGCCTTGGGAGCTGGTTGATTGTGATTATCTGTCTTGTGTTCTATAGGAAACTTGTTAGATTCATTAGTCTCCACCCTCTAGATGCCACCCCTCCTTCTCCATCCTCCAATCAAGACAAAGCTGACATTGCCAAATACCTCCTTTAGTCCAGGGTAGAAATAGCTCAAGTTAAGCATAGAGGCCTTTTCACACAAAACAGGACTCAAGATTTTCCTCCTTGATGATCTAACACTCTCAGGCAGAGCATGTACTAAGATACAAAGATTTTTTTTGAATGATACCTCTACAACACTTATCTGTACAGTCTCTGAAAGTGTTTTCTAAATAAAAGTAGTTCCATTGGAAGCCAGAGAGGAGAAGAAAATGTCTTCTCCTGTTACTGTAGCAATTATGTCACCACTGGCTAACCATGATCTTCCCTCGTGGGTGACACAAGAGGCTCCACTATCCCATGTGGCCAAAAAAATGGTTGTCATCATTAAATCTGACAAAATCATCTCTGAGAATAGACTATCAAAGATCTCTTTGTTCCCTTTGTTTTTTTAACACCAAGTTATACAAATGCGAAGGTTTCCAAGTGCAGAGTCATTTAATAATTCACTTTAGCAGGCAGGAACATAGCTCCTTTTCCAAAATTTACCTCTTCACTCTTTATTTGGCAGGGGTGGGGTGGGCCTTTGTACTTTTGGCTATGTGCCGCATCCTCCAGAGGAAGCAAAGGCACAGCCATGGACCTGCCTGGTGTCCCCATTCTTTCATCTCTTAGGATGAAAACTATGATGTTCTTTTCCTCGGGAAAACAAAATTAATTTGGAGTCTTTGGAAAATTCTTGGCATGTAAAATAATGCAACAGAACCCCAATTTTGGGACTGCTGTGATTGCATTCCCTAGTTAAGCACCCTAGATATCAATACTTAATGGTATTCTCTAAGCTCAGCCAGTGAAGAAAATAGGGTTGTTATCTATCAAAGCACATTTTAGTTTCTGACAAGTAAAAGACAGCATGGGGAATGCAGGAAGGCTGAAATGAAAGCCTAAAAGAAAACTCATATAACATCTGGTGTCCTTTATCCCCTGATGGCGCTTCATAGTATGATATGATGAGCTTGTTCTGATTTAAGACCTGATGATTTGGTTTGAAAAAAAAAAAAACACAGGAGGAGGGGGGTTAGATGTAGCCAGGCTGGCAGCAAACTGGGATACAAAAATCTGCTCAAATAATTGGAAACCCGACAGATTATTATTATTTTTTGTAACTGATGCCAGTGGTGTCTTTAGTTTATCCATCTCTCTCAGCTGAATTTGTAAAGTGCATTATCTTATTGGTTTTAAAGTTTCCATCTCACTTATTTGCAGGGAGAAATGGGAACAAATCAGTCATGATGGATTGCCTAATTTTCTGAGCTGAATAAACCAGTCTTATGAGATTGTTGATTCCTAAGGTTATTAGTTAACAGAAACATTGATCACTTTTTTAAAAACCAAAAAAAAAAAAAAAAAACCTGGCAAAATTATTGCATTAAAAGTGTTCCCTTATTGTACCCAAATGTTGTTGGTGAATGCACTAGTTAAATAATTGAGAAAGAGCCTTAGAGGACTTTTTCTTTGCATTTTCTATTATCAATTCAAATACTAACATTGGCCTGAGCCACTGATGTCAGAAGATTAAAAATTATTCAATAAGAAATCATCTTTGATCAAAAAAGCCAGAGGAAGAAGCAAAGAATGATCATTTCCTATCTTCAACTATATGTCCAACTTAATCCTTTGCAAATTTCTTACTGCTTAGTTTTCAAAAGCCAGAAAATAAGAAGAGCCTAATGCTGTAGCACCATATTTTTTTAATTAAATGAATCATTTAAGGTTCATTGGTTGTGGAAGTCCTGGTTGGTAATTAATAGAGGGTTGAGTTTTTATTTGTTAATCTGAACCCTTTGACAAAAAATTGACTTCACGGATGCCCTCAACTTGAAGGTTCCAATAAAAGCAACACAAATCCATTAAAAAAAATCTGCTTCTCTCTTATTTATTTTCTCTCAAATTTCTAGAGCAATCATAAAAACAAAAATGGTAGGGCATTTGCTATTTTAAAGCAAGAGTTGCAATAATTTGAGCCACAGAAGCTTGGGGAACTTTTTCTTTTCCTTCCTTCCTCCCTCCCTCATTTCCTTCCTTCCTTCCTTCCCTCCTTCCTTCCTTCCTTCCTTCCTTCCTTCCTTCCTTCCTTCCCTCCTTCCTTCCTTCCTTCCTTCCTTCCTTCCTTCCTTCCTTCCTTCCTTCCTTCCTTCCTTCCTCCTTCCCTCCCTCCCTCCCTCCTTCCTTCCTTCCTTCCTTCCTTCCTTCCTTCCTTCCTTCCTTCCTTCCTTCCTTCCTTCCTTCCTTCCTTCCTTCCTTCTTTCCTTCCTTCCTTCCTTCCTTCTCCCTCCCTGTCCCTTAACCACAATTGGAAAGAAAGGAAACAGTTCCTTTGTAAAAGGAAAGAAGGGAGTTAAAAACTTTTTTGTGAGTAGACTTTACTGTGAAATGTTATCTTTTGTTAGTTCAAAGGTTCCCAAAGATATAAATTCTTCAGAACTGCCCTGAGGTGCCGGGGATGTAAATTGAATACTTTACAATTTGTAGACTGCTCCTGCAATAATGTGTATCTCCTCTGTGAGTGGGTGTTTGGGGATTTTTCAATTACTGGAGTTTGAAAACTCAGAGATTCTTCTAGGGCAGAAAAAAAAAAACGAATCTTCTCAAAGTTGAATTACTGATGTTCAAATTAGCTGCCAAAAGCACTCTGCTGATCTGTGTTCCAGATTTTCCTCTAAACAGGCAAAAATGGCCCATTTTCGTCAAGGGAGTGGAGTGGGCAACTTCCTCTAAACTTCAACCATGAGTAACTTCAGGACAGTTACGTGACAGGTTAAAAGTGAAATAAATAGTTTATGTGTACTATGTATAAAAGACTGTTGCTATTTTCAAAAGATTAAAAAATTTCTTTATCCTTTTTAGACTGATAGCTATTGCCTTTTAGGCTATTAATAGTTTTAACACAATGAATGAAAAAAAAAGATAAAATAGTATATGACCATTTAAAATTTGTCAAACTTTAGAAGTACCCATATATCACAGCCGGCTCAAAAGAGCTAAAAATTATAATTTGCAAATTTTCATGTAACGTGACTCCTTTTCTTATACGACCTCTTCCTCTTATCCCCAAATTAGTGGAATTAACTGGTTAAATTTCAACTTTTCTTTCTTATAAGAAAGTTGCAATCACTGGTAAGAATTAACACATTACAAACGTCAGAAAACATGGGCAAAAGAAATAGCTTAGTGCTGGCATTTTCTAGACTCTTGATTAACATGAATTTTGAACAAAAACAGTTTGAATTAGAAAACAGTGATTATGAAATTTTTAACTAGGCTAAAAAGCATTACCCAATAGCCATTCTTTTATTTGGCTAAGTGGGTGATCTATTTTAATTAATGTATTTAAAAGGATCTATCAGCACACAATTTAAAACTTGAACGCATAGTTCCATGTTGTTCAAGGCAGTTTTTTTTCGCCAAAGTAGGTCAGATTGCCTCCTGTTGTCATTTGACGCAAGTTTTACTCCCTGTATAAATGCACACTGTTTCTGAAAGAAAAAAACACACACTCACAAATAAAGCATTCTCTAACTGAAGCTAGACCTTTGCCATTGTCAGATCCTCTGGCCAAACAATCGCAGTAGAAAGGCTGGGTTTTAATTCTACCAGACAGGAGAAAAGAATTTTTTTTTAATGCTTTTTGAATATACTCAACCTCACAGCCCCTTCCATTTACTGTATATTTTCAAAGCATGTTTTTAAAGAAGATGGTAGATGGTAAGAAATAAAAAAAAAATACAAAGCTTTAAAATGCAATTAGGCTTAAGCCTGCCTATGTTATTAGATCATGGAAGTGGATTAAAACTTTCACAATTTGACTTGATATGTTTTTTATATTATCTTTATGTAGTTGTACAGAAAGGTTTCATTTCAACATGTCAGCTCATACATACAATGCATTTTGATGGAAATGACCCTTTTATCATTCTCCCCATTTCTCTCAACCCCATCCATACCCTCATTTTCACATATACACATTGAATACTATGGCTATATGTTTCAATATACTTTATTGGAAAACATTTAGGCTTCAGTCAATAAACTACATGATACAAGCGTAAAGGGTACTTTGATTTCAAGGACATTACTAGGAATAAACTATGCTACATAGAACAAAGGAAGAAACGAAGTAATTGATGCTGAGAGGAAAAGAAAACGTGATGGGGAAGGCTTTTCATGGAGAAGAGCACTGTGAAGAATAAGGAACAAGAGAACAAGCTAATGAAATCTGGCATGACAGTGCAGGGCATCTGGAGAGAACCACCACAGCTCAGTTACCCAGAGGACTTGGAGTTGAAAGAATTAAGGTTATTGGAGGTAAGTCATCCAGGAATAGGACTTTTTTAATGCCATACTTCATTTTCAATCTGTTATTTTTCATACTGCCTTGTAAATTCCTAATATAGAACTTAGCCAAACAGTTATAGTTTTTTTTCACTGACACAACTATGTATCTCCAGAATCACTTTTTTATACTAAATTAGTGGATGCTACTAATGTAAAGAAATAGGTGAGTCTGGTATTTTTTAACAACCCTTTTAGGTTTCTAAGCTCATTTTAAACCTGTAGAACCAATTGAACAAAGTCGGTTGGCCAAAAGTTTTTACTGAGCAAGTATGAAACCACATGGCCAGTTACCCAAAGTTCATCGATTTCCATGAGTGAGCCATGTTTGCAGGGCTCCCCAAATATGCATATTCCAGAGTGAGAAGTCAGGTGCTGGTGGCTCACGTCTTGAATCCTGAGGCTGAAATCTAGAGGATCACAATTGGAGATCAACCTGGGCAGAAAATTTCATTACACATCATCTCCAAAATAACCAGTTAAAACCAATGCTAGAGGCAGGGTCCAAATAGGAGAGTGTGCAAGCTGAACAACTGTGAAGCTTGAGTTCAAACTCCAGTGTCATCAACCACCACAACAAAAATAATATAAAGGAGAAATCAGTACAAACTGTAGCTTCTTGCAAGTTGATCATAATTTAAATGAATATTCTAAGAAACTAGTACTAAAAAAAAAGCATTTGGAAAACTGGCTACACTTGTTAATTCTCTCTAGGAAAATGAATATTATTATAACCTAGATGCATGTCTCTTTTTCACCAATAGGCCTGCAAGTTTAATAGATTATCCAATGCACAGAATGTGGCCAGATATTTTATTTGAATTTATCAACTTTGACTAAATAAATAATTATGGGAAGTTCAAAGAATAAAGTAGAGGAGCCATGACACCACAGTGGGAAGATTATCTTAAAATATATATTTAACTGTGGGTTTGGGAGCCTCTAAAATAACATAGTAACAGTGAGTTTCCGATAAAAATCTATTGAACTCAGTTTTCATATCGCAGTTTGATCCCTTGTTTATATACATAGACACTTTACTCCTTTACTCAGTAAAATCATTTGTAAAAACAGCTATACATATTATATATATATAATTTGTAATAACTATGTAATATATGCACATATATTTATGTCTACAAACATCCACTTTATATGGGTTTGTATACATATATTTACATAGACATGTATATAAATGTTATTTAACATTATATTTCATAATATTAATGAACCAGAAGTTCATTTACTATGCTTTTGTAAAATAAAAAAAATTAATAATGTATTTCCTATGTTAAGGGCAAATGTTAATTCTTCAAGTATTAAAAAAAAATTAAAGCACATTTTTCCTACTCCTGGGACGTGGTCTGCCGGAAGTGGAGCATTGTTTTTGTGTTGTAAACACATCCAGCCCCACCATGCCAGATTGTGTTAACTCCGGACAGAGCAATCACACTTTTGCCAAACAGCCCCCGTGCGTGGAAAGGCCTGAGTCTTTGTCGCAGCTAGTTGCTAGATTACAGAGATGACACGAACAGTGGTGGCAATCGTGTTCCCTGGCAAGTGTCCCATTTCTTGGCTTCGTTCTCTGCTCCCAAGCAGCCAGTGTAGGTCACACTGCACTGCTTCCTAGCGTTACCAGTGGGGCTGAGGCTCTCACCTTGAGCTCTTTAGCAGGAGGAGGAAGAGGCTTTCAAAATGCACAGCAAATGTGGTCCTAGCATCCTGCGAGGGAAGGAGAGGGAGGAGGGACTCCGGATGCAGATGCACAGGCAAACATCTAGGCCAGGTGTATTCAAGGCCGAGGGGCTGCAGCAGCAAGATCTGCAGTTTCTCAGCTTCCCAAGCCCTGCGTGGCATCCTGCCTCCCAGTGAAGTCAGCAGTAGACAATGACAGAGAAGAGAGCTCATCTATCTATGAGGAAAGAAGCCACGTTGATGGTTCCCGGGTGGATGTAATTGTGCTCATTACTGCCCATTTACATTTCATCACTCGATTATCACAAATGCCTCATTACTGCTGAAAAGGCTTTGCTGGTGAATGACTCGCTAACTATTCATTCCTCAGCTTCATATCACCAGACAGGCTGATTGGAAAAGGAGGAGGGCCAGGAGGAGCTGAGGAGGGGCGAAGGTGAAAAAGGTCTCCTATCAGATTTGATTAAAGGCCGTGATTTAAATCGATATTTAATAAAGTGGCTGCTACCACATAACACGGGCAATTCCCCATGCAGTCAGAATCGTGATTAGGGGCCCCTCGCTGTCTGCTACACAACTCAATTGGGTTTTGTGCACTGGCCTGGCACCTGTGTCCCTCAGAACTGGGCCTCCAAGGTAATAGGTTTATGAGCCGATGAACAGAGCAGATAGGTTCTAAATGGATTAACTAGGTGTCTGCAGTCTAGTGATGAATACATGAAGGGGAAAAAAGCGTGCATAACCAGGAGAGTGATAGGAAGTACTGACAGATATTGTGTGTGTCAGGAGCCCCACAGGGTAAACACTGGCTCAGTGCCTGTCATTCAAGTGGTCTCTAAGAGTAATGGGTGGAGATATCAGGCCTGGCTGCTTAGCAAGCCTGCAGGTGCCAGGAAACAGAGGCCTGACACTGAAAAAAAGAATTCTGTGCATACCACACCTCCAATAGCTACAGCTTGCCTAACTAGCAGCCTCTGCAAGAATCCTTTTCGTGTTTTGAGGATGGCAAATTGGAATTCCCAGGCAAAATGTGATCATTGGTTGATACCCATAGTATGGTGTTATGAATGAGTTTTGTCTGGGTGACCATGGCTCATGCCTATAATCTTAACCACCCAGGAGACTGAGATGGGAGAATCACAGTTCAAGGGCAAACCAAACTGAAAGACTCTTATAGCCAATTAACCAACAAAAAGTCTGCACTGGAGGTGTGACTCAAGTAGTAGATTGCCATCCATGAAGAAAAAGGCAAAATGAGAGGGCAAGAATGTGAGTTCAAGCCCCAGTACCGGCACAAAAACAGAAATTCTTCAGCCAAAGCCAGGTCCAGGGGTAAACTGATGAACACTATCTGTTGTGAGTCTGGTAGAAAGTGGCTTTTCATACTGTTATCCATTCTTTTTTTCTCCACCCTCCATCCATGCCTGTGATAGCTAGATGTGTGTATCTTATTGTTCCCATGATGGTATAGATGACAGCCGTGTTCATACAGCACTGTATTCATATGTATACTAATAAGTGCTCTTCCAAGAATCCAACCTAATAATTCATATGAGGTGCTTATCAGCAGAATAGGATATAGTGAGATTGATCATACATTTCTAATGTCCCTCACTCTCTTAAATAAAACCAACAGAATGCATTTTATTAGAAGAAGACTACTAGAAATTGATTACATAGCAACTCTTTCCCCACCCACTTATTCTGTATTGGAAACCTATAAATTTTGGAAGTAAAGCCCTCCCTACAAGATAAAATAAAATAAAAATAAAAAGAGGAAAATAATCTTTAGGATTTGCTTCTAAGGTAACAAGCAATTTTTGTTTAGGATTTGCTTCTAATGTAACAAGCAACTTTTGTGTTGAGATCATAATAATTAATGTGACATGTTCAGCAATGAAGGGTCATGACCTTAATAAATTATCACGAAAAAGAGATAATCAGTTATTTATCATTTGGTAAACTGTTAACAATATGGCATAAGAAAATTTAAGAAAAGTTACTGAGGCATCTTTTCTAAATTCAGTCCCCAATATGATATGAAAATAAGAATTTAATTCTAAAACAAGATAAAATACATAGTTAACAAGTGCATCATGGATTTGAACTTGAGCTCCAATGTGGTATGATGATAAGACATAGGTGTTTTCTAGTTTTCTAATTTTTCTGACTTCCATTAATAGAGTCTCTTATTTTGTGAGTTGCATCTCCTGCAAACACCAAAATGTGTGTGAGTATAGAAGAAAGTGCAGCCAACTATAATTTCTGCATGTTTTCAGCATCTGTGCCAGAGAAGCTGAGGAAGACAGGGTAGTGTGTTTAGAACCTAAGGATTCAGTCCTAAGAGACACTCAGGAAAAAAAAAAAAAAACAACAAAAACTTAAGCACAGGTGCTGTTGTGGGAGTGTGGGGGAGGGGCAGGTACTCCAGAGTTGAGTAAACACAGTGGGCTTGAAATGTCTTCAGCACCCTGAGCACTGCCAACCCTCATCACTAGCCAGTCCCTTCCCTCACTGAATAAATGTTCCCGCAACAATGAGAAATGACTCAAAAAGTTGAAATGTGGAAGACTATAAAGGAAATATGACTATTCAATAAATAAGGGAATTCAAGAAGTAAAGGAAAATGAATATGCAAATACAGTCATACACCAGAGCTATTTGTGTCACACGGATGACAGATGCTCCAGTGGCCAGAGTAGTCATGTTGCAGCCAGCTGACCTTGCATCTCCGGGCAATCGTATTTGTACAATGCTGAAGTCACTAATGGCTGCAAAAACCTACCTGGGATCAAATTATACACAACTCTATGAACAGAGGTACACATATACTTGTACACATACAGTTATACACAGAGAAGAATGTGTGTCTGATTGTTAAAATTCAAATAAATTCTATGGATTATATGAAACCAAGTTTGGGGTTTGGAGATATTTTATACTTAGAAGATATCTCTAGTATTTTTTGTAACTTTCTATGCATCTATAATTAGTCTAACATAAATGAAGTACACAACTTGGAGGGAAAGGAGATCAAGAGAGGAAAAATTGGTAGAAAATAAGGGAGAGTGTGACTGTTCTAAAAGAAATGTACTCTTTACCTGACATGTAACTGTAACCCCTCCATATAGCACCAAAAACCACCATATACTGAGAGATATTACTAGGTAATAAAAATATAACAGAAGGAAATAATTTGAATAAGAAAAATCACGAAAGTTGTTTTCCATTCAGGAAGAGGAAGCATTATAATTGTAAAGCCAGAACTCAACTCAAGGGTCTTGGTGAGTGACATCATTTCTCAAATCTTTGAAGATTGTTGCAAGGGTATTTGGCTTCTAAGACTCATGAATCTTCACATTTATGCAATGCCATTTTCTGGACTTGAGTTGAATAGTGAAAACATTTTACATTTAAAAAAAAATTAAGGTGTAGCCAGGTGCTGGTGGCTCATGCCTGTAATCCTAGCTATTTAGGAGGTGAAATCTGAAGATCATAGATGGAAGCCATCCCAGGCAGGAAATTGTGAGATTATTATCTCCAATAAACTACTAAAAAGAGCCAGCAGTGGTGCTGTGACTCAAGTGGTAGAGAACTTACCTTGAGCAAAAGAAGCTCCAGGACAGTGCCCAGGCCCAGAGTTCAAGTTCCAGGACAGGCAAAGACAGACAAACAAACAAAAACACACACAAAAAAACCCAAAACTTAAAACTAAGGTGATTGGCTATTTATAGTGACACTTTGGCTACTAAGGATTAAACACCACATGGTAAATGATGTGAAATCAAGAAAATAATTTCAGCCAGTGCCAGTGGCTCACACCTGTAATTTTAGCTACTCAAAAGGCTAAGAGCCAGCCTAGGCGGAAAGACTATGAGAATTTTAGCTCTAATCAACTACCAAAAATCCATAAGCAGAGCTGTGGATTAATTGATAGAGTTACTACCTTGAGCAAAAAAGTTAAGCAACTGCAGCAAGGTCCTGAGTTCAAGCCCCAATACAGGTACAAGAAAAAAAATAATAATTTCAGGTTTGGGTGGAGATATCTACCTAGAAGCTCCATCATGGAAGAAGGCCTGTGTTATTTGATATCTCCTAAATACAGGCTTGAATTCCAAACTGGTTATTTACTAGCTGTTGGACTTAGAGCAATGTATTTCACCTGTTCTTCTCAGTTGTGTAGTAGAGCTAGAAACACTCTGTCAGACTTGCCAGAAGAACTAATAAATGATAATATAATATTTTTGCAGAATGCAAAAATGTTTGAAAGCCATTGGTGATTTTTATTTGTAATAATGTTATTATATGCACTTGGTTAAAATAATAAATACCGGTTATAGGGTTCAGAGTAGAAGAATTATTCTGAGAGACAGTGGAGAAAAAATAGATTGATGAATGGAGTAGAGGACCGGGGAGAACATCAATAATTCAGTAGCAGAAAAGGTGGTATAGTCCATCTACAGGCGACAAGCAGGGTCAGAGTCAGGAGGTGTCTCCAAGGTTAGCCTACTGTGGTTCCTCCGGGACTGAGCAGCAGCCCTTTTTCAACACCTGCTTCCTTACTTTCATTCTATGTTATCTTCTCAGATGACCCTACAGAGATGCAGGTGTGTGCTGCTCTATCTATGGGGGGCTTGTCTCCATGAATAGACCCCCTCCTCTCAGCAGGGTGCACACTCTGCATGGGCAGGCATTGTATGACCACTACAACAAACAGTAGGGTTTTTGGAATTCTGTTCATTTCCATTGCAGTATGGTATGTGCAATGCTATTCTTTATACCTTGAATACTCTTTGCCTTTTCTCATAAATCCCCTTGCCATGAAGTCTGATAGCAAATTCATGTGACTCTACTCAGATTTCACCAAGTTCTCTCAAACACATTGACTCAGTTTGCCTGTGGTGTTTGCATAGTCTTTCAGAAAAAAAATAACCTATATTTTACTATAAACGCTCCATGTATCTGCCTTGATCTTTGGCTAATAACTTTATAACACAAAAGCTATAATGCAAAATTGGCACTGCAGGATTCAATAAATAGCATAAATGTAAGAACAAAAACCCATGTCCACCTTGTTGAATGACTTCGCTGCAGAATCTTGACATATCAATAAATAAAATCTCAATGGGGTATAATATTTAAGCAAAAACCATGCTATTCATTTTGTAATACTAAAGTAGACTCTAAGGAAGTACCCTAACTAACCCATATGCACCAAAAACTATCCAGGCAAAGAAAAGATATATGACCAACACCAGCTTTATAACCTAAATTTGTTTTGGATAAGGCTCAGTGAAGCATTGTGTTTGGCAATATAGGAACAATGCAGTGAAAAGAACTTAAATGATCATCTGTCCCTGGGTCCTAAAAGAGTAAACAGGACAGAACATTGAACAGAACACTGAGTGTCAATCAGTACAGTACTAATGTGTACAGTACAGTCAATCAGTACAGTGTCAATCAGTACAGTACTAATAGTATGTGTGTGTGTGTGTGTGTGTATGTGTGTGTGTGCCTGTGTGCCAGTCCTGAGCTTGAACTCACTGACAAGCACTTTTTGGCTCAAGGCTAGTGCTCTACCAAGTGAGCCACAGATACACTTCCAGCTTTTTGGTGGTTAATTGGAGTCTCATAGACTTCTTTCCTGGACTGGCATTGAACTACAACCCTCAGATGTAGCCACCTGAGTAGCTAGGATTACAGACATGAGCCACCAGTGTTGGCTAATGTGGTTTTTATGTCCTCAGTCTGTCATGTGTTATTCTTTCTTGGCATTGATTCTACCTTTTCTTTTGTTAAATATGTTAATGGCATTCTTGTTGCCTTAGATTTTATGAATGAATATGGTGAATATTGAAAGTAAATATTTTAAATGCATCTACATTTAGTTAAATGTGTTAACTACCATTCAAATACTACTGATGAGTGTGAATTTACCAGAAATCTCTCAAATGATGTTAGAATTAAAAGTCGGGGGGGGGGGAGGGGATATTCTGCACCCCAGACTGTCAATAGTAATAGTCATCGATTAAACAATGTGAAACATATTACATTTATTGGATTGGTTCATGGCTTTCATGGCTTGTTCTTAGAAAACATGGGTGACAAATATGTCAAGTTACTGTGGATGGAGGATTTTGAGAGAAACAGCCAAAGACTGAACATCTCTGAGCTCCAGACAGTTCCCTGACTCTGATTCCATCCCCTTTAACCTGTTCTTCGTGCAATGGACAGTGTCTTCTCTCTGAAACGTTCAATTGCCATGTACTCCTTGACTTCAAGAAGAAATAAACCATTTTCCTCATCTATCAGACTTTTCAGTTCTTTGCCCTGTCTTACTTCCTTGACCTTTAACTGGCTTCCTCCTTGCCACCTTTTTCCTTGTCAGCAGAACTGAGGTGGCCTGGATTACAGTTTTCCATGATTTATTTCACGTTTGCCTGGCTTGCATTTTTTCACTGTGTTTTCCATGTTCTTGTTTGACCACAAGTAATTGAGTATGATGTAATTATTGCCAATGCCTTCTCATCTCGGCTGCCATACTGCCTTTTTCCATTCAGTGAGGCTGTTTGGATCAGGAATGAAATACATTCATCTTTGAGTTCTAACAACGTGATTCCTCACCACGCACACAATGACCTTGCAGTGTTTAGTGACTGATGCCATATACATAAGTTTCTGATACTCTTTAGTTTTGTGATTGATGACTAAATAATGATAATGTCCTTCTTTCCTTGGAAATCTTCATTTCAAATTCTGAATTGCTGTTTTCAACTTGGATTTCTCAGAAATACTTTTGACAAATCTAGCAACATGTGAAGGGTAAGTTATCAAAATATATCTTTTCAGACTAAAAATTAAACATTTACTTTATTTTTCTTTTCTATCTCTCAAACATTCCCCAATCCAACTAGTATCAGTGATTAAATTATTAAAGCTGCAAAAATGTATTTAAATATCATTATTATTTTTGTGGTCATTGGGATTTGAACTCTTGCCGGACATTCTACTACATGAACCACCACAGATCCTTTCTGCATTGGCTACTTTAAAGTAGACACTCACTTTATTCCTGTACCAGCCTGGAATGTGGTCATTCTATTTGTGTGTCTCCTACATTGCTATTGGCATAGACAGTCTTGAGAACTATTTTTTTTTTGTCACTGCAATTTCTTGATCTTGACCATCCCCCAAGTAGCTAGGATTATAGTTTTAAGCAGTTGTGTCAGAACTTTCGTTAAATGTAGTTATCCTCAGGATCCATTGGTCATTGATTCCAGAATCCCTTACCCATGGAAGATGCTAAAGCCCATGAATGTTCAATATCATATGAAATGGCCTATTTTTCATATAGCCTAACACACCATTTTAAATACTCTAAATCATCTGTAGATTAGTTTTAATACCTAAATGATGCAAACAGTAGTTATATACTTATTTCCCAGAAAATAATAATAAGAAAAAAACGTATACATGTACAGTTCAGGCTTAGCCTTAGGGCCTTTCAGGGTCTTCAGATGGAAGAAGCACAGAAGCCGTGGGTACAGACCCATGAAAATGGTGAGCTGATAATAAACTGATTATGCTTTCCTTTCTTGCTTTTTTTTTTTTTTACACTTTATAGCTTTTAGTAAAATATGACACATTCTGTTTTAAAAAAGTGAGAAATAGTAATGTGGAAAATGAATAGTGAATTGAAAACTGCTCAACCCTACCACAGCTGGAATAGAAAGTAGACTTAGGAGCCCTTGTCCCGTTCTGGGGTTGTTTTGATTTCATTATGCGTGGTGTCCTTGTAGATTTTTAGCAATATGCTTTTGGGGAAAGCATCTAAGGCCAGAGTCAGCACTGTGTCTCCAATTCCATTGGTGAGTTTTGCCATACTTACAGCCAACAAGCCCGAATGGCTATGTCATCAATGCTTGGAAATGGGAGAGCTCTGAACACTTTCTAGCATAGTGCAACTGCTCTCCTGTGAGTCGAATGGAAAGCAGTAGTCAAGATGTATAGGGAAATTACACGAGATTTATTTACAGAAACCATTTATGTTGAACTAGCAGTTTCTTATTGGGTCAGCAATTTTCTATTGCATTTATTTGTTACTACAGTACTTGGCAAGAGTGCAATCCTATTAAACCTGTACAATACGTTACACAAAATTGTAATCATTTTCTATTTTATAAAATGAAAAGAATTGTGGGATTTGTACAGTTGTGGAGTCTAATATATTTTTCAAGACAAAAATGCATAGTCTTGGGCAAGCTAGTTCCAAATGTGCTTTTAGTTCTTTTCTTATCTCACTCCCAATGTTTTTAGTTGATATAAACAATAACTTACCTATGAGACTTGACTTCATGAATCAAAATGTAAAGAAAGCAAGGCTCCTGAAATTGAACCCTTTATTTTTTTTTATTCCCTCAGAACATTGGCTTGGTTTGTATTCTCTAAAGCCCAACAATCTGGAAGGTTATCATGTTAAAATAGTGGGTTACCAGTATTGATCAGGGTTATATTAAATTAAAATAATTTCTGATTATCATTGTCTGCTGTTACCATGATGTAGAAACAGTCCTGACCAACTCTGGCTTCCACTTGTTGCAAGATGTCCTTACTTCACAGTAAGGTGAAGGTACAATGATCATTGCTCCCTTCAAACAATACTAATGAGGCCTGGGAAAATATGCAGTATATGCAGCAAGGCTTGGAGAAAACTATTCTGTGTCAACAAAGTTATGGCATTTCTCTCTTAAATCCCAATGGCTTTCTATAAATCAGAGAGGCAAGGCTTCCAGGGTGATTACTTGCTGAAGATTCCTTTGGCAATAGAGTCTTCAACAATTCACTTCCAAGATTCATCTTTTCAATTTTCTTTTCACAGTCTTTGTAACTAAGACACTTTGGGAAAGCTAAGTTCCTTGAGCTTCACTCTCCTAATCTGAAAATGAAAACAACAATCTCTTCTTTGTAATACAGCTTATATAGTACCTGTAGTATGTAGCTATATCATATATAGTATATAGCTTTGTAGTACAGCTTATATAGATTAGATTAGGGAATTGAGATATTATACATAGCATATACACAGGAGATTTAGTAAAGCATAAAAATCAGCACAGTTTTTGGTCAGTACTGTGCCCTCAGTCCAAGGTTACTGGTAATAATGCCAACATTGCTATCATCATCATCAATCTCCCCACATCTTCTTCAATGTTATTTTATTTCTCTAGTCATCAACAGAGTTTTCATTTTGAATAGATTACAGAGCTGAGCACTGGCAGCCTACAATCCTGGATATTCAGGAAATAGAGGCCTAAAGGAGCATAGTTTATAGCTAGAAGATCAAAAACATGCATGAAACTTCATCAGCATTCTAATACCAAAAGGCCAAGCTAGAGGTCTGGCTCAAGTGAAACAGCTTCACCTGGGAGAAAGAAAACCCAATAAGCAAAAGACTCTGAGTACTAGGAAAAAGTCAGTCAAAAATCAGCACATAAATAAGCACATAAATAAGCTTGCTGAAATATTTTTGCCACATTACCCTAAAAATATTGCTAATTTACCAAAAAATATTTCCTATTGATGAACTGAAGAAGTAATTTCATAATCCATGTAGAGAAATCATTTAGTGAAATCCAACACTGGGATAGGAATATAGAATTACCCCAACTTGATAACATGTTCAAAAATGGGGAGAAAAATTTAAAAACAAGAGAATCCTCAAACAACCTCCCAATTAATAAGTGAGTAAAGACTTAAAGAGAGACTTCTCTGAAGAGGAAATAAAAATGGCCAATAGACACATGAAGAATTGCTCAACTTCACTAGCTATAAAAGAAATGAAAATCAAAACAACATTGAGATTCCACTTCACCCAGGTTAGAATGGCCATAATCAAGAACTCTAATAACAACAGATGCTGGAGGGGATGTGGCCCAAAGGGAACCCTACTGCATTGTTGGTGGGAGTGTAAACTTGTTGAACCACTTTGAAAGGTAGTGGAGGTTCCTCAAAAAACTCTACATAGAACTCCCTATGGCCAAGCAATCCCACTTTTGGGCATTTACCCAAAGATAACAAACAAGGCCATATTAAAGCTACTAGCACAACTATGTTTATTGCAGCATTATTTACCATAGCTAAGATATGGAATCAACCCAGATGCCCCTCAGTAGATGAATGGATCAAGAAAATATGTAGTTGGGGAGGTGGGAGGGAAGAGATGGTAGGGGAAAAACAAAGGAGAAGGAAACAATGCTTGATAGAAAATGTACTCATTACCTTGCTTATGTAACTGTAACCCCTCTGTACAGTAGTTTTACAATAAAAAAAAACCTATTTACAAAAAGAGAAGGTGGGATGGATAGATAGATAGATAGATAGATAGATAGATAGATAGATAGATAGATAGATAGATAGATAGAATGGAATTCTATGCCTCCATCAGAAAGAATGAAATCACGCCATTTGTTAGGAAATGGAATGACTTGGAAAAACTTATATTAAGTGAAGCAAGACAGACTCAAAGAAACATAGGTCCCATGGTTTCCCTTATCTGCAATAACTAGTATATGTCTAGGACAAGCAGAAGAAGTCAAAAGCTACGTATATATGACCATATAACTTGATGCTAAACAAAATGAATCCCAAGATAGGGACACAAGAGGTTTTATCTTTGTTGCTGTTCTTTTTAATGTACTCATAATGTACTACGTTATTTTTTTGTGTCTTTGGTATGTTCTTCCCCCATGGTATAACCCCTGTTGTCACTGTATTTGATTCCAGTGTCCTGGATCTTGTATATACATTTTTCTAATTTGGGGACGGGAAGGGAAATAACAAAATGCTGAAATAAGGATTCAGTATGACCCATTGTAATAATGAGATGCACAAGGCAGTATATCGCAAACAAACTTTATAACTTTGCTGGGGAGGGGAGGGAGGAGTTGGGGAGGTGGGGAGGGAGGAATGTTAGGGAAAAACAAAGGAAGGTGTAACAATGCTCAATAAGAAATGGACTCATTACCTTGCTCATGTAACCCCTCTGTATACTATCTTTACAATAAAAAATATGTTAAGAGAAAAAAAGACGAAGAAAACTAGGGGTGTCAAAGGTGAGGATTAGATGGATGGAGTGGAGAAGATGGGGAGAATGGAGTCAATAATTCAATGCATGTCCTACAAAATTAAGAAGAGTGAGGGAAGGGTAGGAGAAGACTGAGTGAGAATGTTGAAAGGGGTGACATTGATCAATATGCATTGTTTTCATAAACTACTTTGTTAAATGGCAATTCCTTTGTACAGCCACTTAAAGATAATAAGAGAGAAAAAAGCAAGACAAGCAAACAGAAACAAAACCTATACAGAATTATGCATAATTGTAACAACTTGAATGCTTTACTTAGCCTTAAAATCAGGAATAACTCAAGAATGCCAGTTCTTATCTTTTTCATTCCACACAGAAGTAGAAGTCTTAGTCACTGCAATAAGGCAGGACAAGGAAAGAAGGTATACCAGTTTTAAAGGAAAAAACACCTATCTATATATGCAGATATGATACCCAACATTCATTTATTTACACTGATATTTCCAACTTTTTCCTTGGTATTGAATTGTGCACTAATAACAATAATATATTTTGAACCAGCATATATTACTTTTCTAGGATAATATTGACTAGTTTTATTAGAGTCTTTTCTATCCAGTAAGAAGGATATCATATTAAATAGTTCAAGATATTTAATAATGCCAGTGCTATGTTAGAAGAAAAACAAAATCTTAAGGTGCTATAAAGGAGAAGCGCTTAACCTAATCTAAAGGAAGTTAGAACAATTTTCTCATGGAAATTTAGGTTAAGTCTGATATTTTTAAAATGCTAAACATGTTTAAATGATGAGGAAATGGTGTGTGTGTGTGTGTTTTGTGAGTGTGTGTGTGTGTGTGTGTGTGTGTGTGTGGTGTGAGAAAGAAAAATAGTGTCCTATATAACTAGTCATTTCTTAGCTCATCCTGAAGGATTTGGATGGACAGATTGAAAGTAAATGTATATAAAGCAGAGACAGAAAATGTTAGTATTATTATGTAAACTAACTTTAAAAGAATTATAGTCTTTCTAAATTTAAATTATTGCATTGAAATTATAATTATAGTAGCTTTAAAAACCAGAAGAGTTATTAGAGTTCTTGATTTTTGCCATTCTAACTGGGGTGAGGTGGTATCTTAATGTTGTTTTGATTTGCATTTTTTTATGGCTAAGGAGGTTGAGCATTTCTTCATGTGTCTATTGACCATCCTTCTTTCCTCTTAAAGAAGTTTCTCTTTAAGTCTTTAGCCCACTTATTTATTGGGCAGTTGTATCTTTGAGGATTTGTTGTTGGGGGATTTAATTTTTTGAGTTCCAAGTATATTTTAGATATGAGAGCCTTGTCCATTGTATGGCTAGTGAAGATCTTCTCCCAATCTGTGGGCTTTTTATTGATCTTGCTAGCTATGTCCATGCAGAAGCTCTGCAACTTCATGCAATCCCATTTGTCCAACCTTTCTTTCATTTGTTGTGTTTCTGGGTCTCTATTAAGAAAATTTTGGCCTGTGCCAAGGAGACCTAGGGTTTCTCCTATGCTGGAGGGGATGTGGACAGAAGGGAGCCTTATTGCATTGTTGGTGGGAGTGTAAACTTGTTCAGCCACTTTGGAAAGTAGTATGGAGGTTCCTCAAAAGACTCCACATAGAGCTCCCTCATGACCCAGCAATCCCACTTTTGGGCATTTACCCAAATGTTTACAAACAAGACCACACTAAAGCTACCAGCACAACTATGTTTATTGCGGCATTATTTACCATAGCTAAGATATGGAACCAACCCAGATGCCCCTCAGTAGATGAATGGATCAAGAAAATGTGGTATATATACACAATGGAATTCTATGCCTCCATCAGAAAGAATGACATTGCCCCATTTGTTAGGAAATGGAAAGGCTTGGAAAAAATTATATTAAGTGAAGTAAGCCAAGCCCAGGGAAACATAGGTCCCATGGTTTCCCTTATTTGCAATATCTAGTTATATGTATGAGTCAAGCAGAAAAGGTCAGATGAGGTAATGTTAGGGAAATGAACCCTAAGATATGTATTCAAATGTTTTTTTTCTTTCATGCGATTGTTTCTAAAGCATTTATAAGATTATTTCTTTGTTGTTTTGTATGTCCCTCCCCCACAGTATAACCCCTGCTTTCACTGTATTTGATGTCGGTATAATTTGTGGAAGGGAAGGGGAAAACAAGCCATTTAAATAAGGATACAGGTGGACCTGTTGCAACAATGAGAAGTACAAGTCTTTTGTTGAAAACGAACTTTACAACTTTGGTGGGGGGGGGGGCCTCGGGGACGATTGGGGGGGGGGGACTGGGGGGGGGGAGGATGGGAAGGGATGGGAAGGGGAAACAAAGGAGGAGGCTACAATGCTTGATAAGAAATGTACTCATAAAAAAAAAAAAAAAAAAAGAAATGTACTCATAAAGGAGGAGGCTGCAACGCTTGATAAGAAATGTACTCATTATCTTGCCCATGTAATTGTAACCCCTCTGTACAGTATGTTCATAG
Source organism: Dipodomys spectabilis (assembly GCF_019054845.1). NCBI lineage: Eukaryota > Metazoa > Chordata > Mammalia > Rodentia > Heteromyidae > Dipodomys > Dipodomys spectabilis. The sequence goes on along the minus strand of NW_024870886.1, from coordinate 610,955 downwards.
AAAATAAAAATAAAAATTAAAAAAATAAATAAAAAATAATAAAAAATAAAAAATAAATAAAACAAAAAAAGAAATGTACTCATTATCTTGCCCATGTAATTGTAACCCCTCTGTACAGTATTTTCACAATAAAAAATAAATAAAAATTAAAAAAAAAAAAACAAAATACCAGAAGAGTTAGCCTAGCCTAAGAAGGGAATGGAACTAGAACATCTTCTATACCCCTCTGATACCAGGATTCCATTACCATGGCTAAATCTACTACTAAATCCCAATGTCTCAGGAAGCTGGCACTATTCATGAAGGTAGATTGTGGATTCTCAATAGATGGAACCCATTTGAACACAGAGGGAGAGCCTGAGTATTTCCTGTGAATATGATAAGCCAGTGATGTTAAGTCCCTACTTGCTTCTCAGTCATAATTGAAAGTAAGGTATTCATTGTCACCAGACGCAGGTGAAGGTTTGTGAACTTTCCCTCTAAAAGTAGGGACTCTTCCTTTAGAGTCCTTGACTTTGAGCACAGAGTAAGAATTTCTGGACAAGTCACTATAATAAGAAAACTTGGCAGAGTTTGTAAGTAAGCAAGCAAACAGAAAAGCAGACAAACAGACATGCAGAAAGGAAGGGTCACACTAGTAACCAAGTGGGGGTGTTCTCCAGGAGAGAACATTGGCTGTTAGGGGTATTTCTATAAATAAAGAAAGGGGGTCTGACATCAAAGTTATGCAAAGATAGGTGTTTTATCTTTACTCTAATCACTCCTGGTATTACTTTCTGAGTTTCTGATGTTTGGGGTACTCTGTAGCTAAGAATGCATCCAGCCATAAAACAGATCCTTATCCTTAACATAAGGAAGGCGTCCTGTTGTCTGCATTTTGGGTAGGAGGTTGCTTAAGTTTTGGGGGAGCATGTCTCTCAGGAAGACATACATCTTGCCAGACAAATGTTAATTCTTGGGGTAAGAAATGCATCTCTCAGGAAGGAATGCATCCTGTTGTCTCTCTTTGGAACAAAGGCAAAGCTTCTGTATTTCTAAACACCGTGTTTCTGAGTTGCCTTCATCAGGCCTCATTTTCCTCAATTTATTCTGCCCCATTTTCCTCTAAACAACTTTGGTCCCTTAATCTTAAGGGATGTAGATGAATGAATATCTCCTGTATTTGCTGTAAGCTTGCTATACTTCATCTTCCTCTAGTCTATCCTGCTTTAATTCCTCTGCACTTCCTCTCATCCCCCACCCTCTTGCATTTTGTAGCTGGCAGTATTGTTTGTTTGATAAGATGCAAGACTGTGCTTTCTTAAGCTACATTGCTGGATAGAAGCAGGAAATAAAGGAAGATCATGAAACCACCTTCTCACGGAGAATCTATTAAATTCCTCCACACAATATTGATGGTTATTTCTATACATTACTTTTCTAGTTCATGGTCTATGAAGTGGACCAGGTAATTTACTTACATGTAAGTTTTAAAATATTTGGGTTCTTGTAGGTGGGCCAGCACACATAGAGGTGGGGTCTTGAATTTCAGGTGAGAATAAGACTTAAAACCTTCTCTGGAGGATTCTCGCTAGTCCTGGAACAACTGTGTTTTCAGGCTGGAGCCATTCTGCAGCAGTGCTATGATTAGGTCTTTGAATTGGCTGGCAGTTGGATGGCCTGTGTGGTTACAGGATTGGGCCTGTGGTCCATAGAAGATTCTAGAGAAGTTGATCCTATAGAGCTCGCATGCCAAGAGCAGCAGTCAGTTACCAGCTGCACATTTTCAGAGGTGTCAAATAAGAAAAAAGAATGGATGTATTGAGGAAAGCAGGCTGGGGTCCTTGGTAGAGTCTGCATAGCACAAAATGAAATTGCACAAAGTGAAGTACCAAACTCAAGATCAAACTGGATTTGGAATATGCTAATTATTTAGTGCTATTGCCTTAGAAACAGACCCCTTAAGGCCTTCCAAATCTTCTTTTAATAATGCCTTTCCCTTTTAAGTTTTACTTACAATAATTTCCCCCAATATTTATTTCAATAGCTACTTATAAAAAGGTCTTAGAATTCTTGGAATTTCTTTTTTTTTAATTTAATTTTATTTTATTTGAGAACATACTGTACAGAGGGGTTACAATTACATGGGCAGGATAATGCATACATTTCTTACCAAGCATTGTAGCCTCCTCCTTTGTTTACCCTTCACATCCCTTCCCAGCCTCCCCCCTCCCCCCCCACCCAATCCTTCCCCCCCTTCCCCGCCAACACTGACATTGTAAAGCTCGTTTTTGACATGACATTTTGTACTTCTCATTGTTGCAACAGGTCCACCTGAATCCTTAAACGACTTGTTTGTCCCCATCTCCTCCACAAGTTATACTGACATCAAATATAGTGAAAGCGGGGGTTACACTGTGGGGGAGGGACATACAAAGCAACAAAGAAATAATCTTATAAATGCGTTAGAAACACATGCATGAAAGAAAAAAAACATTAAAATACATATTTAAGGGTTCTTTTTCCTAACATCACATTATCTGACCTTTTCCGCTTGCCTCATACATATACTAGATATGGGATCTCAAAATCTTGGGTAAAGCAGAGCATTTTTCTGCCTGTTCGAACAAACTGACTTAAGAATTCTTGGAATTTCAATTAAGGATATTTTTCTTTCTTCTAAGATTCCGAGTTCAAAGAAATGATAGCAGAAAGAATTTTTTAAAATATCTATATGTAATTTAAATTGTAATATCCCTTTTCATTGAATTGTCCCTCTGTGTGGTCAATTTTATGGCTTTGTTATACAAGGAAATATATTTATCAAAGCAAAATACATCCTCTCTGGAATACAAAGAGTAAAATGAGCCAAGAAGTAACACAAATGATTATTTTATCTTTAAGATAGGCATTGAAGAATTTAACTTAGCCTGGCTAGTATATTTAAAAGGTCAAAGAAAAGGAAGAAGGAAGGAAGGAAGGAAGGAAGGAAGGAAGGAAGGAAGGAAGGAAGGAAGGAAGGAAGGAAGGAAGGAAGGAAGGAAGGAAGGAAGGAAGGAAAAGGTAAGGGAGGACATGAAGATGAGAAAGAGAAGAAAAGGGAAAAAAGAAGACAAAGGGAAAAAATAAAGGAGAGTTGAAAAATGTCCATTTGAAGCATTATAGAGCTGTTTCTACATTTGTTTCTGTGGAAAGGGCCAGTGAGGTAAAATAAGGATGGTATGCTAGAGTTCCTAAAGCTCTACTATAAGTTACCTAAATCAGGAGCATTAGCCATCAGTGTTTCCCTGACCACATATCTACCCTGTAGCATCACAACTGTTGCTATAAATATCTAAGCATTTTTCTCTTGTGTAGACTCTCACACTGCAAATTATATTTAACATCAGCCAGACTGACCTTGTTTGGTTGTATTTCTTATTCTTTAATGACTGTTATGCAAAGCAAGGTGTGTGAACATATGTTTTTCTTATTACTCCTTTTATATATTTTAAAACACTTAGTGTGGAATGTCAAATCACATACGGAAGAAATAACATTATTATTGAGGGTATTTGCAAACATATATGCCATGAATCATGTGTTAACATGATAATTGTTTCCACACACATACACTTAACCCACAACAAGGATTATTAAAGTAATTTAAGAGAAGCCTACCATAAATATTTGGTCTTACTTTTTTAAAACAAATATATTTTGGCTACTTGGTAAATATATCCTAAAAGGAATTACACTGGTAATTTTTGAGTATTTGTTCATGCTAATAATCACTTCCTTCTCCTTTTCCTTCCTTCCTTCTTTCCTTCCTTCTTTCCTTCCTTCCTTCCTTCCTTATTTCCTTCCTTCCTTCTTTCCTTTCTTCCTTCCTTCTTTCCTTCCTTCCTTCCTGCTTCCCTCCCTTCCTCTTTTTTCATTCCTTCCTTTCTTACCTTTCTTTTTCTTCCCTTTATAATCTTCTTATCTCCTTTTTCATTTTTAAACCTCTCTAAATGTTTGCATACAATTTTGACTTTGGTATATTCATAATCTAGGCTAAGAGAAGGTAGACATTCACTGAATCACTAGCCAATGTTAAAAGAATTTATCCAGGCCTGAAAACCTTTAGGAATTGAAAGATGATGAGGAAGAAGAAACTCTAGATAGATGTCTATTGTATTGAAATGCAAAATCCCTGCAAGTTATCCCTCATCTCACAAACTTTTTCCACTCACCTCCCCTCATGTTACTAGAAAAACAAGAACAGACCTTTAGGTCACCAGTAAGATCAGTTTTTTTTTTCTTTTTAAATTAGAGCATGTTAACTAATAACACATGAAGGTGGGCAGCACCCGCATTCTTTGGTGGAATTTGAGCCAAGGACCCTCTGGGTCCGAAATATCAGTTTAACAAAATATATGTAGTCCTTCATTAGCTATAGGTAATAGCATTCCATTAAGATTTATAATATTCAACAAACAAATCAGGAGCAGACTTCTAGATATGAAGCTATTTAATTACTCTGGGGAAACGTGACACAGTTCCTTAAAAGATACAACAAATACCATGGGCAAAGCTCTCATTTAGCTGCTTAAAGTTTCCCATGAAGGCCCATTTTGCTGCCTGTTTTCACTCTTCCTTTGTGATCAGGAAAGGGTAGGGTACAGAGGAGGGCCGAGGGAAAACATTCTTCCTTATTAATACCAGTGATGGCGCAGTTGGCTCCCATTATAACCATAAGGAAAATGTAAATAGAATTCAACTTGAGAAACTACATTTCATCTTTTTTTTTTTTCATAGTGGACTTATTCATGCCATTTTTTTTACAGTGAATGATGTGACCAATTTGTCATCACAATGGACTTTTAGTATGTTATTTTGCTTCCTAGAGCTATCCCTGTTCTGTATCTAGGATAGAGACAGGTGGTTATACATAGTTTCTTATAATTTTTTCATCTCACTGTTATTCATCAGAAAAGCTGCCCTTATTACTTGTCCTTCTATAGGAAAAAAGAGATGCATTTCTTTTTCTCAAAAAGACAAATGTCTAGATATATAGATAGGAAATCTAGTGTATCTTGAGAATAGAATATATGAGGGATAAAATGATGTGATTTCTTGATGTCTTGAGAAATCAGGATGAGGCCAGTCAGTTGTTTAGAGCTGTAGAGGAATATTTACAAATCTCAAGTCTTTCCCTCTTTCTTCATCCACTATCTTTGACTTGTGGAATTTATCATCGTTCTCTGCTACACCAACAGGCATAATTGTGTTTCTGCCAGGAAGAAGAGATAGAAAGATGTAAAGAGATATGTGTCTCTTGTTTCTGTTTCTTTATCAGGAAAAATTTTCCAGATGCGCTACTGAGTTGAACACTTCCAATTCCATTTACATCTCATTGGGTAGAACTGAACACGTCGTTATCAGGAGACCTCAAGGAGTCTGGAAAGGGCACTATTTCTAAAAGTGTAAAGTAAAAGCACTGTCAATAACAGAAGCAACACAGGATACAGACATTTGCATCTGCCAGCACAGGAAAGTTAAACCTGAGAAAAGATAGGTAGTATGGCTGAACAGGCAAATTGTATGGCTTTAAGAATGAGTCTTCCTATTTTTTTACTGTTCTGTTTATTTTAAGGGATTTAGCAAATTAGTTATAATTTCATAAAACAAAACAAAAGAGCAAATCAAAACATGTTTCCATTTCTTGTACTTTATTTTGTTAACTAGTACTTCAGAGGTTCAGAGGAGTTATATTTTGGGATTCCTTCCCTATATATATCTTTAGACATTTTTTGTATAAGTACATAAACAAATGGGATTACATCAAATATAAAAGTTTCTGGACAACAAAGGACACATTTACAAAACTAAAATGTTAGCCAAAAGACTGGGAAAGGATCTTTATCAACTATATATCCAATAATGAGTATTATTACTATTCAGAGTTCTCCCATTATGTACTAAAGTGCTTGGATTAAAATAGGTTCTGAGGGCTTGTTTTAGGGATTTAAGATTAAGAAAATGCATGTTCTAAGTCCAGCACACAGTCATTCAAAAGACACTTGAGGACATTTATAGAGCCCATAAGGTTTGGATTTTTATTTTCCAACAGAAATGTTCTAGTCACAAAAGCACAAAAGCACTGGTGTACACAATTAAATGTGGGAAAATCATACTTCAAGTTGTTTTGGGATCACTTTGTGGATCAGACTTATGAAATTCTAAACCACTCTATAAATAATATTAAAAGATGACCTCAGACTGGGGCAAAGCTCGATGGAAAGGCAAATACCTGCCTCGCTTATGCAGGGCCTTTTTTCCATCCTTAGCTGCCACATTTGCACACACACACACACACACACACACACACACACACACACACACACACACACACAAATTCAATTTTATCATTTATTTTTAAATCTTGACACTTTCTCAGTCTCTATGACTTTAACTTCTCAGTCTCACTTTTTTCTTATATATTGGCTCGAAACTAATCTATCATCAATATTTTCTTTGTTTTGTGCTTCCAAATTATTTCTGTAAACCCTTTAGATGATCAGTAAGAAAGCTTAGAATTATTTATTAAATAAGAGCACAAAACTTACACCATATTAATAAATATTGATCAAGATCTCTCTTCTTTCTGAAAATTTACTGCCATTGTAGGAAATTTACATTAACAAAATTGTCACCTTGTACTTGCTTCAGTTTTTAGGGTGACTCTTTTAAAAGCATGTGATATGAGATATATATCATTAATTTGAAAGCTGCTAAAATTTTACATATTTATCTTGCACATCTAACACAATCTGAAAAGGAATTTAATATCTTGATATAAAAAACTGCCTTTTATGCAATAAACATAGTCGCTTATTGTAGCATTATTTATCATAGCTAAGATATGGAACCAACCCAGATGCCTCTCGGTAGATGAATGGATCAAGAAAATGTGGTATATATACACAGTCAAATTCTATGCCTACATCAGAAAGAATGACATTGCCCCATTTGTTAGGAAATGGAAAGACTTGGAAAAATTATATTAAGTGAAGTAAGCCAGGCCCAAAGAAACATAGGTCCCATGGTTTCCCTTATTTGCAATAACTAGTATAAGTCTGAATCAAACAGAAAAGGTCAGATAAGTTGATGTTAGGGGAATGAACCCCAAGATAAGTATTCAAATATTTTTTCCTTTCATGCAATTGTTTCTATCATATTTATAAGATGATTTCTATGTTCCTTTGTATGTCCCTCCCCAACAGTATAACCCATGCTTTTACTGTATTTGATGTTGGTATAATTTGTGGAGGGGAAAGGAAAAAACAAATCGTTAAACTAGGGATACAGGTGGATCCATTGCAACAATGAGATGTACAAGTCGTTAAATGTACTCATTATTTTGCCCATGTAATTGAACCTCTCTGTACAGTATTTTCACAATAAAAAATAAATAAAAAGAAAAAAGAACTTTACAACTTTGGTGGGGGGGTGGCGGGAGGATCGGGTGGAGGGAGGGGAGAGTATGGGAAGGGATGGGAAGAGGAAACAAAGAGGAGGCAACAATGCTTGATAAGAAATGTACTTATTATCTTGCCCGTGTAATTGTAACTCCTCTGTACAGTATTCTCACAATAAAAAATAAATAAAACATAAAAAAATTTTTGAATAAATTGGAAAAAGTAAAAAAAAAAAATGCCTTTACCTCTAAAATCAAGTGATGACAGGAGAAATACATTTAAGTCTTTAAGAAGTTACACTTAGAAGGAAGTATTTATTGTATTCTTCAAAACTCAGTTTATTCTCAGGCTTGGTGTGTGGCTCAAGAGACAGAGCACTCTTAGCTACTATCAAGCTCAAAGCTCTGAGTTCAAATCACCATACTGCCAGAAGATTGATTTATTGTGACTTTTAGTAAACTATATATATATATCTTGTATGCAACCAAGGGCTCATTGTCAATTAGAAATGAACTAGAACTGGAAATTACAGAAGTCCAATGGATCAAGATAGCTGATGTAAAATCATTTATTAGGTTTGTATGAAATGACATTTCTTACTCCCTATATATACACACATCTGGTCAGCTAGTTTTTCAACGTGTTATTTTGCATGGTTCAGCAAGTATTATTATGCAAAATGATATTAAAATATTTAGCATAGAGAAAGCCATCTCTTTTTTACCTTGCTCATTGTTCACATGAAAATCTGAACTTCAAAAAGTTAGAAAGTTGATGGAAGAATCTTTTGGTCATCTTGAAAGGGATAAAAAAAATCCTGGCACTATACATTTTTATCTGTATTATACCTTTCATTAACCACAGTGGTCTTGTTTTTTACAAACCCTAAAGCCAAGATAATTCTGTGAAATGCTGTTCCAGTGATTATTGACCTAGTGTGACAAATGGACACCACAAATCTGACTCTCTTCCTCCCTAAAGGCTTCAGAGTGGACCTGAATTTTCTAGAGCTCCTGTGCACATGATCTACAAATGCCAAGAGGCTGTGTCTGTGAACTTTGGTACACTAAATAAATGTGAAAAAGTGTTATATGCAAGACCACACTAAAGTTACCAGCACAACAATGTTTATTGCAGCATTATTTACCATAGCTAAGATATGGAACCAACCCAGATGCCCCTCAGTAGATGAATGGATCAAGAAAATGTGGTATATATACACAATGGAATTCTATGCCTCCATCAGAAAGAATGACATTGCCCCATTTGTTAGGAAATGGAAAAAATTATATTAAGTGAAGTAAGCCAGGCCCAAAGAAACATAGGTCCCATGGTTTCCATTATTTGCAAAATCTAGTATATGTATGAGTCAAGCGGAAAAGGTCAGATAATGTGATGTCAGGAAAATGAACCCTTAGATATGTATTTTAATGTTTTTTCTTTCATGCACGTGTTTCTAACGCATTTATAAGATTATCTCTTTGTTGCTTTGTATGTCCCTCCCCCACAGTATAACCCCTGCTTTCACTATATTTGATGTCAGTATAACTTGTGGAGGAGATGGGGAAAAACCAGTTGTTTAAGGATACAGGTGGACCTGTTGCAACAATGAGAAGTACAAGTTGTCATGTCCAAAACGAGCTTTACAACTTTGGTGCCGGGGGGGGGGGGGGGGGGGGGGGGGGGGAGGTGGGGAAGGGGGGAAGGAGAAGGATTGGGATTGGGGGGGATGGGGGAGGCTGGGAAGGGATGTGAAGGGTAAACCAAAGGAGGAGGCTGCAATGCTTGGTAAGAAATGTATGCATTATCCTGCCCATGTAATTGTAACCCCTCTGTACAGTATGTTCACAAATAAAATAAAATTAAATTTAAAAAAAAGTGTTATATGTACATTAGTCTATTTCAACATAACTACCCAAACAGCATCACTTTTGTAGTATCTCTGAATGGTGACATACATCCCTTTGACACACCTGTAAAGAGAGAATGGCCTGTTATTTTAGACATTTGCACCAGGCTTCCATCTTTGACTAACATCTCCTTAACAGCACTCTTTCTTTGTTGGTCATGGGGCTTGAATTCTGGGCCTGGGTGCTGTCTCTCAGCTCTTCAACTCAAGGCTAGTGTTCTACCACTTGAGCCACAACAAAACTTCTGGTTTTCTGGTGGTTAATTAGAGAGGTAGAATATACTGTTAATGTGCTGATGGTTCCTGAGTCTCTCAAACAGTGCCTAAGCACATTCATTGCACTGAGAAAGATCTTCAGATCTATCAGCTCCCTAAATGAACCTTAACCCTAGAATACAAGAATCATATCAAACAGTTAGTTTGGGGTTTTATTGGAAGTATTTGAGTTTGAATATAGGACCTGTTGGCTTGCTAGCCTGGATGCTACCATTTGAGCCCCACATCCTATCTGTGTTTGGCTGATTATTTTGGAGATAGGACTTTGTGAACTTTTAGGCCTCAGTTGGCCTTGGGCTACTCTCAGCTACTTAAGTGGTTATGATAATGGGTTTGAATCACTGGTACCTTTCTAAAATTACTTTCATAAATTTTAAATGGAAGTCTTTGTGATGAGGGAAAGAGAATGTATTGGCTATGGACATGTGTGCATCAATTAACTCTTAATGCACATAAGCCAGTTCCAAACTCCAATGTTACACAGGAGTGAGGTTAAACATCTGGGAGAATTGTCTTGACAGCCTCATTGAACTGGGCTGTGTTTTTCCATAGGTCAAGGATTTCACTTGTGGAGGAACCCAGTCAGCAGGGCATCTGGAACCCCTCTCACAGCCAGCAGATTTGGCCTCAAGAGAAGAAGCCTCAGGGAGCAAGTGCTATCTAATCTTCCAATTGTGCTGCAGTCTTTTGGCTTGTACAAACTCTAAGTTAGAATAGATGGAGAAAGCATACTCTGTCTTAGATGAGGGTAAGAATTCAAGAGAAGATGAGGGATTGGCATCAGTTTACCATCTACCACAAAATATGGGTTTCAATTGCCTGATAAAGCTTCAAGAACCTCTCCCCAAGTTTTTCTGTATTCTGCATAACAATACAGTAAAATGACAAACTTCAAATGCCACAATCATCTGTTTCCTGTAAGTGTGAATTCATTTTTCTTCTCAGTTTGGCAGTGAGGGTAATGGAAACATTTTGGGATCCATGATTCCTTAGTTGACAAGAAAGTAAAGTTATACAGAACGCGTTTTACAAACATGTATTTTGATACACTTCTTTACTTTATGTGATTGGAGCTTGTGTTCTTGTATTCTTGTATTTATTTATTTTTATTGTAAAGATGAGGTACAGAGGTGTAACAGCTACATAGGTTAGGTAATGAGTATATTTCTGTTTCAACAGTGTCACCGCTTTCCTCAATTTCTCCCAATTTTTCTCTCCTGAAACCCCTCCCACCCCCAAGTTGTATAGTTCACTTTCAACTTAGTGCCTAGTGTATATGTCACTGCTGCATTTTTTTCACCCTTTGTCCCATTCTTTCTGTGTTCCTCCCTTTAACATCCCCCAAATAG